>NC_090443.1:501062961-501379125 GCF_031143425.1 Pleurodeles waltl
CGACGTCACCCGGGTCAGTCTTTGAGGTTGAGCCTCCCCAGAGGCCTGAGGGTTCTCCTGGCCAGGAGTTACCTGGACCCTCTTCAGCAG
Source organism: Pleurodeles waltl (assembly GCF_031143425.1). Taxonomy (NCBI): domain Eukaryota; kingdom Metazoa; phylum Chordata; class Amphibia; order Caudata; family Salamandridae; genus Pleurodeles; species Pleurodeles waltl. The sequence goes on from NC_090443.1 coordinate 501,063,052, forward strand.
CTTTGTCGGCGCCGGTGCAGCAGCAGCAGTACCCGGCTTTCCCGACTCCGGGATCGGATCCTGCAGCGTTTTTAAACGCTATGTATAACATCTTTACTTCCATGATGCCGGGTGGAAGTCATGCAGGTCCGTCTGGCCCTCTGGCCTTTGATTTGGGTGTTCCGGCGTCTTACAGGTCGGTGCCGTTCACCCCGTTTTTATCTGCTGCACCTGAAGCGGCGCCGATGCCTATGACGTCGCCCAGGATGGATACACCTGTTACGGCGCCGTCAGATTCGCCTCGGATCCGATCGACGTCTAAGAACCCTTTGGATCTGGAGCCTCCGGCTTCAGACGGATCCGAGGTTCGGCGCCAACGAAGATCTTCGGCATCGGCCGATGCCTTGTCGACTCCAGGCTTGGAGTCAAGACTTAAGTCAAGACGCCTGGCTCTTCATCTCTTGGAGGAAGAGGAGTACGCGAGGCAACACCTGGAGGAAGGTGAAGTTATAGAGCCCTCTGGTGACTTCCAGGGACTGGATTCAGCTAGTGGCCTAGACACTACCCCGGAATGGGATCTGGCTTCCCCTGGAGAGGTCACGGAGGAAGCTGCTTCTTTCCACGCAGTCATTCGTAAGGCTGCAGACTTTTTGGATCTTCCCCTTCCTACCATGGAGCTCAAGAGAAATGTATTAACAGAAGTCCTCCATCCGACGTCTGCTTCTGCTGAGCCTCTTCTACCATTCAATGAGGCTCTGCTGGACCCCATTAAGGATATCTGGCTGAAACCTGTGTCCACCGCTGCGGTCAACAGGGCGGTGGCTCGGCGGTACAGGACGGCGCCTGGGGATCCGGTGTTTCTTACCAGACAACCAACTCTGGAGAGCCTAGTGGTGCAAGCTTCTTGTTCATCCAGATCCTCTCCTGGCTCGTTTCCTGGGGCCCCTGCGGACAGGGAGTCAAAAAAGATGGACCATACTGCTAAAAAGACATTTTCGTCTTGCAGTATGGCCCTAAAATCTTCCAATGCCACATGCATACTAGGGCGTTACATCCATGCCCTTATGGAAGAGGCTAAGGGCCACCCTAATTTGTCCCAGGAGATGCTGCAACTATTAGCGGATGCTCAGGCGGCTGCGACGCAAGTGATCCAGTCTGGATTGGACACTTCGGACTCGGTGGCCAGGGCTATGGGCACGACCATAGTCTCTAGGCGGCAGTCTTGGTTTCGGTCATCTGGCTTCTCGTCGGACGTGCAGGCCACTCTCCTTGATCTTCTGTTTGATGGAGAGAAGCTCTTCGGCACAAAGGCTGACTCTGCCCTGGAACGTTTTAAAGAAAGCAGAGCGACTGCTAGGTCTTTGGGACTCCAGTCGTCGGCCTCATCCTCCTTTAGAGGCTTTCAGAGATTTAAGGGATTTGGACGTGGTTCCTTTCGGGGAAGATTGCAAGGACCACAACAATCTACTTCTACCCTGCCTTACAGATCCTTCAGGGGCAGGGGCAGAGTCCGTACGAGAGGAGCCACCTTGCAGCACTCTGCCTCTTCCTCTTCTTCGGGAGGAGTGCAGCAAGGAAAGCAGCCGTAGTCCTCCACCACTCCCTGTCCATTCGTCTCCGGTAGGGGGGAGACTTGCATCTCTTCTTCCAATGTGGGAGGTCATAACATCGGACTCCTGGGTCGTCGACATTGTGAAGAGGGGGTATGCTCTTCCCTTTCGGGAATTCCCTCCTACCTTCCCTCCCCGCCCATCCTTCTGTTCGGAAGACCATCTTCTCCTATTACAGCAGGAGGTATTATCCCTATTACAAAAAGGTGCAATAGAGTTGGTTCCCGAGCAAGAGAGGGGTCAGGGGTGTTATTCAAGATACTTTCTGATTCCCAAAAAGGATGGTCGACTGAGACGGATTTTGGACTTGAGGATTTTGAATTGGTTCCTCAAACAGGAAAAGTTCAAAATGCTGACCCTCTCACAGGTTCTTTTGGCGTTGAACGAAGGAGACTAGATGGTGTCAGTCGATTTGCAGGACGCGTATTTTCATATTCCGATCCTCAAATCGCACAGGAAGTATCTCTGGTTTGTAGTGGGATCACAGCATTATCAGTTTGCGGTCCTTCCCTTTGGTCTTACTTCAGCACCTTGAGTCTTCACGAAGGTGATGGCGGTGGTAGCAGCAGAGCTCAGAAGAAGGGGGGATAGCTGTGTTTCCCTATCTGGATGATTGGTTGATCAAGGCCAAAACTCCGGAGCTCGTGCAGTGCCATCTCCAGTCGATGACTCAATTGTTGTACGACCTGGGTTTTTCAGTCAATGTACCCAAATCTCACCTGGAGCCCTCTCAACGCCTCCTGTTCATAGGGGCAGTATTGGACACGACATTGAATCGGGCCTTTCCTCCGTCCCAGCGGGTTCAGGACATCCAGGCTTTGATTCCAATGTTTTGAAATGGAGCCGTAGTTCCAGTCCTCAAGGTCCTTCGTCAGCTCGGTCTGTTCGCTTCTTGCATACTGTTGGTCACTCATGCACGCTGGCACATGAGGGCTCTCCAGTGGTGCGTCCGCAGGCAGTGGTTTCAACACAAAGGGGATCTCGAAGATTCAATAAAGATCTCCAGAGACACTGCGGAGGATCTTCGATGGTGGGCAGCGGTCGACAACCTGTCTCAAGGAAGGCCGTTCTCGCTGCCTCCTCCAGTGGCCACGGTGGTAACGGAGGCTTCCACTCTAGGGTGGGGAGCTCATCTGGGGGACCTGGAGATCAAAGGCCTTTGGTCTCCGGGGGAACAGAAGTTGTATATCAATCTGTTAGAGTTGCGGGCAGTACGTCTGGCACTCAAGGCCTTCCTCCCTTCCATTCGCGGTCAATCAGTCCAAGTTCTAACGGACAACACGGCCGCGATGTGGTATATAAACAAACAGGGAGGAATGGGGTCGTATCTTCTCTGCAGAGAAGCTCTTCATCTCTGGTCCTGGCTTCAGGATCACAAGATCTGCTTAGTTGCACATCATTTGGCCGGAGTCCTGAACATGCGTACAGGCATTCTCATTCGACGCAGCTCGGTCGATCACGAGTGGCGTCTTCATCCAGATCTAGTTCTGGGTATCTTCCGGATGTGGGGATATCCACAAATAGATCTGTTTGCAACTCAAGAGAATGCGCAGTGTCAGCTATTTTGCAGCCTCCAGTATCCGGTTCAAGGAGCTTTGGGGGACGCGTTTCAGATGTCCTGGAAGGGACAGTTGCTTTACGCGTTTCCCCCCATACCCTTGATTCCTCGAGATCTCAGGAAGATCCGCCAAGACCGAGCTCAAGTCATCTTAATAGCTCCAGATTGGCTGAGAAGGGTGTGGTATTCGGACCTACTCTAACTCTCTCAGTGCCCTCCGCTCCATCTCCCTTGCAGGGTGGACCTCCTCTCGCAGGGGCAGATTCTACACCCCCACCTCCAGAGCCTGCATCTTCATGCCTGGAGATTGAACGGGGCAATCTGAGTTCATTTTCTCTCCCTCCAGATGTGGTGGAAGTTATTTTATCTGCCAGGCGACACTCCACCAAGTCAATCTATGCTAATCGTTGGGCTAAATTTACAAGCTGGTGTGGAGAGAATAGTTTAGATCCTTTAAAAGCTGGTTTATCTGACATTTTGTCATTTGCACTCCATCTGGCACAGAAAGGTTTTGCAATTGCCACTGTTAAAGGATATCTGTCTGCACTATCTGCTTTTCTGTGCCTTCCTGATCAACCGTCCTTCTTTAAATCACCAAGGGGGTCATTCCGACCCTGGCGGTCCATGACCGCCAGGGCCGGGGACCACGGAAGCACCGCCAACAGGCTGGCGGTGCTTCCTGGGCTATTCTGACCGCGGCGGTAAAGCCGCGATCAGAAAAGGGGAACCAGTGGTTTCCCGCCGGTTTTCCCCTGGCCCAGGGAATCTTCCATGGCGGCGCTGCTTGCAGCGCCGCCATGGGGATTCCGACCCCCTTCCCGCCATCCTGCTCCTGGCGGTTTTTACCGCCAGGAACAGGATGGCGGGAACGGGTGTCGTGGGGCCCCTGGGGGCCCCTGCACTGCCCATGCCACTGGCATGGGAAGTGCAGGGGCTCCCTAACAGGGCCCCACAAAGATTTTCACTGTCTGCTAAGCAGACAGTGAAAATCGCGACGGGTGCCACTGCACCCGTCGCACCCCTGCAACTCCGCCGGCTCCATTCGGAGCCGGCTTCATTGTTGCAGGGGCTTTCCCGCTGGGCTGGCGGGCGCCCTTTTGGCGGTCGCCCGCCGGCCCAGCGGGAAAGTTGGAATGGCCGCCGCGGTCTTTTGACCGCGGTGCGGTCATTCGGCGGTAACCGCATGGCGGGCGGCGCCCAATTGTTTTAAAGTTTCTAAAGGGACTCACTAATAGGTATCCACCCACGCCATTCGTTATGCCTCAGTGGGATCTTAACTTAGTCTTAACTTTTCTTATGGGGGCTCCGTTCGAACCAATGCATTCTTGTTCTTTACGGTACCTGGTATTTAAAACTGTTTTCCTGGTGGCCATAACATCTGCCAGAAGGGTTAGCGAGCTTCAGGCTCTCTCGGTGGAAACCCCATACCTTTCTTTCTTTAAGGACAAAGTGGTGTTGAGGACCAAGGGGGCTTTCCTACCGAAGGTTGTTACACCCTTTCACCTGGGGCAGTCGATTACCCTCTCTTCCTTTTACCCTCCACCTCACCCATCCAAAGAGGAAGAGAGGCTCCACCGGCTGGATCCGCGAAGAGCTCTGAGCTTCTACGTCGCCAGGACGAAAGAGTTCAGACAGGATGAACAGCTCTTCGTTGGATACGTGGGAAGGAGGAAAGGTAGAGCGGTCCACAAGAGAACGCTATCCAGGTGGGTCATTCTATGTATTAAGATCTGCTATTCTTTGGCGAAGAAGGATCCACCTGTGGGGATTCGTGCCCATTTCACCAGAGCCAAAGCAGCTTCATCAGCTTTGGCTAGAGGTGTTCCTGTGGCTGACATCTGCAGGGCAGCAACTTGGGCACCCCTCCATACTTTTGCCAAGCATTACTGTTTGGACTCTGAGGTTAGGAGGGATGGCCATTTTGCTCGCTCGGTGCTGCAAGATTTCTTGGTTTGACCATTCGGGCACCCACCACCGGAGGTTTTACTGCTTGGGGACTCTATTCTTTAGGTGAGGAATCCACAGGTAGGTGTATCCATCAGAAGAATAAGTTACTTACCTTCTGTAACGCTTTTTCTGGTGGATACAATAACTACCTGTGGATTCCTCACGGTCCCACCCGCCTCCCCGTTGCCTGACTGGTCAAACCAAGATCTCTTTGGGTGCGCATCCTTGATCTTGTAATATATGTATATAGCTGTTTCATGTATATAGTTGTATTCATTGTATATACTTTTGCTTTGCACATTAAGATAGTGAAAGGGGCATTTTGGACTTGAGTTATACATATATATATTTATTTCTGTCTCGGATTGAGCATTCATAACTGTGAATTTTATTGAGTTTTATATTAAATGTTTTATTTTCATCTATTCTGGATGAATGTGTACTTTTTAGGTTTAACCTGTTCGCCTCTATGGCACGTAAAAAATGGTGATAACTGACGTCTGCACGTCGACGAGGGCTTCTTATTGCCTCGATGACGTCATGTGGCGTTGCGTGGAATCGGGCGATTGTGACGTCATCGTCGACGTGCAGAGCTAGAAGAAATTTCCGTTGAGGACTGGCGCGAGGGGAGAATTCTTTAGGTGAGGAATCCACAGGTAGTTATTGTATCCACCAGAAAAAGCGTTACCGAAGGTAAATAACTTATTCTTTATGACAATATGCCAAAAGTATCTCAGTGAGTACCCTCAGTATGAGGATGCCAAATATACACAAGATATATGTACACAATACCAAAATTATGCAGTAATAGCAAAAGAAAGTAATGCAAGCAGTGTAAAGTTACAATAGATTGCAATAGGAGCACATAGGTATAGGGGCAACACAAACCATATTCTCCAAAAGTGGAATGCGAACCACGAATGGACCCCAAACCTATGTGAGCTTGTAGAGGGTCGCTGGGACTGTAAGAAAACAGTGAGGGTTAGAAAAATAGCCCACCCCAAGACCCTGTAAGGTAGGTGTAAAGTGCACCTACAACCCCCAGAGAGCACAGAAGTCGTGATAGGGGGATTCTGCAAGGAAAACCAACACCAGCATTACAACAACAGTGGATTTCCGGACCTGAGTACCTGTGAAACAAGGGGACCCAGTCCAAGAGTTGCGACAGTGTAGAGAGTGGGCAGATGCCCAGGAAATGCCAGCTGAGGGTGCAAAGGAGCTGCCACCGGATGGGAGAAGCTTGGTGTTTTGAAACTTTTTCAAACTTTTTCAAACTTTTTGAAAATTTAGGAGTACTTTTCAGCACTTAGCAGAAAGTGTAAGAGAAGAAAAGCAAAACATTTTGGTTAGGTGTACATACACTGAACTTGTTTTGTATATTTTTCTCTTATGAAAAGTACAATATGACAAAGTGGTAAGTAGTTACAAATACTTATCCCACCGCTGCTACCAATGTAGGAGGCTGGCCTGGCTTGTAGTGGGTACCAAGGGGTACTTACACTCTGTACCAGGTCCAGTTATCCCTTATTAGTGTAGAATAGGTGTTTTTAGCAGCTTAGGCTGATAGAAGGTAGCTATAGCAGAGCAGCATAGGCTGAACTAGGAGACATGCAAAGCTCCTACTATACCACTGGTGTCATATGCACAATATCATAAGAAAACACAATACACAGATATGCTAAAAATTAAGGTACTTTATTTTTATGACAATATGCCAAAAGTATCTCAGTGAGTACCCTCAGTATGAGGATGCCAAATATACACAAGATATATGTACACAATACCAAAATTATGCAGTAATAGCAAAAGGAAGTAATGCAAGCAGTGTAAAGTTACAATAGATTGCAATAGGAGCACATAGGTATAGGGGCAACACAAACCATATACTCCAAAAGTGGAATGCGAACCACGAATGAACCCCAAACCTATGTGAGCTTATAGAGGGTCGCTGGGACTGTAAGAAAACAGTAAGGGTTAGAAAAATAGCCCACCCCAAGACCCTGTAAGGTAGGTGTAAAGTGCACCTACAACCCCCAGAGAGCACAGAAGTTGTGAAAGGGGGATTCTGCAAGGAAAACCAACACCAGCAATGCAACAACAGTGGATTTCTGGACCTGAGTACCTGTGAAACAAGGGGACCAAGCCCAAGAGTCGCAGCAGTGACGAGAGTGGGCAGATGCCCAGGAAATGACAGCTGAGGGTGCAAAGGAGCTGCCATCGGATGGGAGAAGCTTGGTGTTTTGCAAGAACGAAGAGGACTAGGAACTTCCCCTTTGGAGCATGGATGTCCCACGTCGTGAAGAAGCTTGCAGAGGTATTCCCACGCAGAAAGACCGCAAACAAGCCTTGCTAGCTGCAAGGGTCGCGGTTAGGGTTTTTGGATGCTGCTGTAGCCCAGGAGGGACCAGGATGTCGCCACTTGGATGAGGAGACAGAGGGGGCACCCAGCAAGTCAGGGAGCCCTCACAGAAGCAGGCAGCACCCGCAGAAGTACCGGAACAGGCACTTAGAAGAGGAGTGAACCAGAGTCCACCTGAAGTCAGAAAAGGGAGTCCCACGACACCGGAGGACAACTCGGAAGGTTGTGCACTGCAGGTTAGAGTGTCGGAGACCCAGGCTTGGCTGTGCACAAAGGAAATCCTGGAATAGTGCACAGGAGCCGGAGCAGCTGCAAATCACGCGGTACCCAGAAATGCAGTCTAGTATGGGAGGCAAAGACTTACCTCCACCAAACTTGGACTGAAGAGTCACTGGACTGTGGGAGTCACTTGGACAGAGTTGCTGAGTTCCAGGGACCACGCTCGTCATGCTGAGAGGGGACCCAGAGGACCGGTGATGCAGTCTTTTGTTGCCTGCGGTTGCAGGGGGAAGATTCCGTCGACCCACAGGAGATTTCTTCAGAGCTCCTGGTGCAAGAAGGAGGCAGGCTACCCCCAGAGCATGCACCACCAGGAAACAGGTGAGAATGCCAGCAGGATGAAGCGATACAAGGTTGCAGTAGTTGTCTTTGCTACTTTGTTGCGGTTTTGCAGGCGTCCTGAGCAGTCAGCGGTCAAATCCTTTGGCAGAAGGTGAAGAGGGAGATGCAGAGGAACTCTGGTGAGCTCTTGCATTCGGTATCTGAAGAATTCCCCAAAGCAGAGACCCTAAATAGCCAGAAAAGGAGGTTTGGCTACCTAGGAAGGAGGATAGGCTAGTAAGAAAGGTAAGAGCCTATCAGAAGGAGTCTCTGACGTCACCTGATGGCACTGGCCAGTCAGAGCAGTCCAGTGTGCCAGCAACACCTCTGTTTCCAAGATGGCAGAGGTCTGGGGCACACTGGAGGAGCTCTGGGCACCTCCCCTGGGAGGTGCAGGTCAGGGGAGTGGTCACTCCCCTTTCCTTTCGCGCCAGAGCAGGGCTGGGGGATCCCTAAACCGGTGTAGACTGGCTTATGCAGAGATGGGCAGCATCTGTGCCCATCAAAGCATTTCCAGAGGCTGGGGGAGGCTACTCTTCCCCAGCCATCACACCTATTTCCAAAGGGAGAGGGTGTCACACCCTCTCTCAGAGGAAATCCTTTGTTCTGCCTTCCTGGGCCAGGGCTGCCTGGACCCCATGAGGGCAGAAACCTGTCTGAGGGGTTGGCAGCAGCAGCAGCTGCAGTGGAGACCCCAGAAAGGCAGTTTGGCAGTACCCGGGTCCTGTGCTAGAGACCCAGAGGATCATGGAATTGTCTCCCCAATGCATTGGGAGGACAATTCCATGATTTTAGACATGTTACATGGACATGTTCGGAGTTACCATTGTGACGCTATACATAGGTAGTGACCTATGTATAGTGCATGCGTGTAATGGTGTCCCCGCACTCACAAAGTCCGGGGAATTTGCCCTGAACGATGTGGGGGCACCTTGGCTAGTGCCAGGGTGCCCACACACTAAGTAACTTTGCACCCAACCTTCACCAGGTGAAGGTTAGACATATAGGTGACTTATAAGTTACTTAAGTGCAGTGGTAAATGGCTGTGAAATAACGTGGACGTTATTTCACTCAGGCTGCACTGGCAGACCTGTGTAAGAATTGTCAGATCTACCTATGGGTGGCAAAAGAAATGCTGCAGCCCATAGGGATCTCCTGGAACCCCAATACCCTGGGTACCTCAGTACCATATACTAGGGAATTATAAGGGTGTTCCAGTATGCCAATCTGAATTGGTGAAATTGGTCACTAGCCTGTTAGTGACAATTTGGAAAGCAGAGAGAGCATAACCACTGAGGTTCTGGTTAGCAGAGCCTCAGTGAGACAGTTAGTCATCACACAGGGAACACATACATATAGGCCACAAACTTATGAGCACTGGGGTCCTGGCTAGCAGGGTCCCAGTGACACATAAAAAACATACTGACAACATAGGGTTTTCACTATGAGCACTGGGCCCTGGCTAGCAGGATCCCAGTGAGACAGTGAAAACACCCTGACATATACTCACAAACAGGCCAAAAGTGGGGGTAACAAGGCTAGAAAGAGGCTACTTTCTCACACAACCCCCCCCCCCCCCCAAACGAAGGACAATAAGGCTAACCTTGGCCAGTTGAGACTTTATTGTCTAAGTGGTGATAAGAGGAGAGTAGCTCTGCAATAGACTGGTTAGTCCCTTTATCATCCACTATATGGTTACTTCCCTGTGGGGATGTAAACCACCCTGTTTGAAGTTTTTTAGCTAACCAACAATGTCAAGATATATTTTCAGAGTTTCTATCAGTAAGTTTTAGTTTAGAACAGTGGGAATTGTCCACTGGACCTATTTCTAGTAATGGGAATGCCAGACAGGGATGCTGTCTCAGTAAAGTCATAGCTGGGCAAAAACATTGTCCATATGGCTGTAAGAGAGAACAGGGATGCTGTTTCTCTTGAGTTGGAGCAGGGCAGGGATGCTGTCCTATGAGCTCCACACTAGGGCAGGGCTGCTGTCCTAAGTGTTGTGAGGCAGTGCAGGGTTTCTGCACTAAAGTTTCTCTGGGAGGGTTGGAGGGATGTTCCATGTTAACTAAAATGGTGCTCTTTTTCTCACCAATATTAGTTATCCCACAGAGAGGTACTTCCACCTCAGGGAGTACAGCTATGCCAGCTGATGATTCGCTTGGTACAGGTACCACCCGAGGAAAGGTTTCTCCTACCACAGGAATGGTATCCTGAATGGTAGGGTGGGTAGGGGATACTGTGATACCCTTTTTACCTGTTGTTGGAGAAGGATCCTGAGTTTTTAGGCCTTTTCCTCTCCTTTGCTTGTTCATTTCAGTAGAAATGAGAGGGAACAATTCCTCAGGGATACCCAGCATGGCTGCATGGGTATAAAACTCTACCTCAGCCCAACCTGAGGTCTCTAGGTCATTACCTGAGAGACAGTCTACAGGTAAGCTAGGTGACACTACCACCTGCTTAGGGCCAGTAACTCCACCCCAACTAAGCTGAACTATAGCTAAGGGAAGAAACTTAGTGGAGTTGATGGACATCAATAATCTTGTACTGTTGTCCAATGATGTGTTGTTCAGGAGGCACTAGGTTTTCAGTCACCAAAGTGATACTGGCACCTGTGTCCCTGTAGGCTTGGGCCTCAACACCATTTATTGAAACTGTCTGCCTGTACTTATCCATTGTAAGGGGACAAGCAGCCAGTGTGGCAAGGCCAATTCCACTAGGTGTGACAGAAACTGTCTTGGGACTGACTACCCCAGTTTCTATGATGGACCCATAAGTGAACCCAACTACACCCTTACTTTGACTGTTGCCAGTAGTCCCACCACTATTACCACTACTGTTAGGGGCACTAGAGTTTGATGTATTAGTGGTGGTTGGCTCAGGGGGTTTACCTGGACAGGACTTTTCCCCTTGCCAATGGCCTTTATTTTTAAACACATAGCACCAAGGCTTTTTAATGTGTGTATGTTGTGAAGAAGAGGAAGAATTAGATTTATCCCCAACCCCTGAAGAGTGTTTAGGATGTGAAGAAGGATCTTTGATTTTACCCTTATCCCCATGCTTATCCTGAGATTTCTCACCATCTTTCTTCTTGCCATCCTTGTCACACCCTGTATGAACTTTTCTGTTCATTCTTGTTCTGACCCATTTGTCTGCCTTCTTTCCCAATTCTTGGGGAGAGGTCAGATCTGAGTCCACTAGATATTGGTGTAACAAGACAGACACACAGTTATTCAGAATATGCTCTCTCAGAATAAGATTATACAGGCTTTCATAGTCAGAAACTTTACTGCCATGTAACCACCCCTCCAAGGCCTTCACTGAACAGTCAACAAAGTCTATCCAGTCTTGTGAGGACTCTTTTCTGGTGTCTCTGAACTTAATCCTGTATTGTTCAGTGGTTAAGCCAAATCCATCCAAGAGTGCATCCTTCAAAACTGCAAAATTATTGGCATCACTTTCTCTAACAGTAAGGAGCCTATCCCTGCCCTTTCTATTGAAAGATAGCTATAGGATAGCAGCCCACTGCCTTTGAGGGACCCCCTGTACCATACAGGCCCTCTCAAGTGCAGCAAACCACTTGTTAATGTCATCCCCCTCCTTGTAAGGGGGAACTATCTTGTGCAGATTCCTGGAATCATGCTCTCTCACAGGATTGCTATCAGGAATACTGCTGCTGCCACCATGGGGTCCAAACCCCAACCTCTGTCTCTCCTTCTCCAGAACTAGGGATTCCCTGTCTAGAGCCAGCTGTTGCTGTTTAAGCTTCAGTCTGGTCTCTTCCACTCTCAACTTGCTGAGTTCCCTTTCTAACATTTTGTCTTCAGGGTGGGTGGGTTGGGAATGCTTGGACACAGAAGATATATTGGAATTAACAGAGGGAGACCTGTCCCTAACAGCTTGCACTCTAACAACCTGGCCTTCAGGAACTAAAACATCCCTACTATGATGAGAGCTTCTATTACTACCAGCATTGCTATGTGGTTTGCTAAGGGGCAGATTAGGAAGAGAACCCTGTACACCTCCCTCAAGGGGCTCCCCTGAGTCAGAGTGTGAGCTATCTACCAACTTCTCAGATGAAGGGCCAACCTGGGCCTTATCATTCTCAATGAGCATGTTAAACAGAAATTCTCTAGAAGGGTTCTTTCCTACCACTAAACCTCTATCAATGCAGAGACTCCTTAGGCTCTTAAAGTTAAGATTGTCATATGTTGTATTGACCATTTTAAGAGAAGTTCCTACATCAGACATGATAGAAGAAGGTTTAGGGACAGTGACAAAAGAGAAAAAGTTTCAGGACTTTTTAAAGAACAGGAAAAAAAAACTTTTTGAAACTTTTTGAAAGTTTAGGAGTACTTTTCAGCACTTAGCAGAAAGTGTAAGAGAAGAAAAGCAAAACTTTCTGGTTAGGTGTACATACACTAAACTTGTTTTGTATATTTTTCTCTTATGAAAAGTACAATATGACAAAGTGGTAAGTAGTTACAAATACTTATCCCACCGCTGCCACCAATGTAGGAGGCTGGCCTGGCTTGTAGTGGGTACCAAGGGGTACTTACACTCTGTACCAGGTCCAGTTATCCCTTATTAGTGAAGAAGAGGTGGTTCTAGCAGCTTAGGCTGATAGAAGGTAGCTATAGCAGAGCAGCTTAGGCTGAACTAGGAGACATGCAAAGCTCCTACTATACCACTGGTGTCATATGCACAATATCATAAGAAAACACAATACACAGATATACTAAAAATAAAGGTACTTTATTTTTATGACAATATGCCAAAAGTATCTCAGTGAGTACCCTCAGTATGAGGATGCCAAATATACACAAGATATATGTACACAATACCAAAATTATGCAGTAATAGCAAAAGGAAGTAATGCAAGCAGTGTAAAGTTACAATAGATTGCAATAGGAGCACATAGGTATAGGGGCAACACAAACCATATACTCCAAAAGTGGAATGCGAACCACGAATGAACCCCAAACCTATGTGAGCTTATAGAGGGTCGCTGGGACTGTAAGAAAACAGTAAGGGTTAGAAAAATAGCCCACCCCAAGACCCTGTAAGGTGGGTGTAAAGTGCACCTACAACCCCCAGAGAGCACAGAAGTCGTGATAGGGGGATTCTGCAAGGAAAACCAACACCAGTAATGCAACAACAGTGGATTTCCGGACCTGAGTACCTGTGAAACAAGGGGACCAAGTCCAAGAGTCGCGACAGTGTCGAGAGTGGGCAGATGCCCAGGAAATGCCAGCTGAGGGTGCAAAGGAGCTGCCACCGGATGGGAGAAGCTTGGTGTTTTGCAAGAACGAAGAGGACTAGGAACCTCCCCTTTGGAGGATGGATGTCCCACGTCGTGAAGAAGCTTGCAGAGGTGTTCCCACGCAGAAAGACCGCAAACAAGCCTTGCTAGCTGCAAGGGTTGCGGTTAGGGTTTTTGGATGCTGCTGTGGCCCAGGAGGGACCAGGATGTCGCCACTTGGATGAGGAGACAGAGGGGGCGCCCAGCAAGTCAGGGAACCCTCACAGAAGCAGGCAGCACCCGCAGAAGTACCGGAACAGGCACTTAGAAGAGGAGTGAACCGGAGTCCACCCGAAGTCAGAAAAGGGAGTCCCTCGACGCCGGAGGACAACTCAGAAGGTTGTGCACTGCAGGTTAGAGTGTCAGAGACCCAGGCTTGGCTGTGCACGAAGGAAATCCTGGAATAGTGCACAGGAGCCAGAGCAGCTGCAAATCACGCGGTACCCAGAAATGCAGTCTAGCATGCGGAGGCAAGGACTTACTTCCACCAAACTTGGACTGAAGAGTCACTGGACTGTGGGAGTCACTTGGACAGAGTTGCTGAGTTCCAGGGACCACGCTCGTCGTGCTGAGAGGGGACCCAGAGGACTGGTGATGCAGTCTTTTGTTGCCTGCGGTTGCAGGGGGAAGATTCCGTCGACCCACAGGAGATTTCTTCAGAGCTCCTGGTGCAAGAAGGAGGCAGGCTACCCTCAGAGCATGCACCACCAGGAAACAGGCGAGAAAGCCGGCAGGATGAAGCGATACAAGGTTGCAGTAGTCGTCTTTGCTACTTTGTTGCGGTTTTGCAGGCTTCCTGAGCAGTCAGCGGTTGATCCTTTGGCAGAAGGTGAAGAGGGAGATGCAGAGGAACTCTGGTGAGCTCTTGCATTTGGTATCTGAAGAATTCCCCAAAGCAGAGACCCTAAATAGCCAGAAAAGGAGGTTTGGCTACCTAGGAAGGAGGATAGGCTAGTAAGAAAGGTAAGAGCCTATCAGAAGGAATCTCTGACGTCACCTGATGGCACTGGCCACTCAGAGCAGTCCAGTGTGCCAGCAACACCTCTGTTTCCAAGATGGCAGAGGTCTGGGGCACACTGGAGGAGCTCTTGGCACCTCCCCTGGGAGGTGCAGGTCAGGGGAGTGGTCACTCCCCTTTCTTTTGTCCAGTTTCGCGCCAGAGCAGGGCTGGGGGATCCCTAAACCGGTGTAGACTGGCTTATGCAGAGATGGGCAGCATCTGTGCCCATCAAAGCATTTCCAGAGGCTGGGGGAGGCTACTCCTCCCCAGCCATCACACCTATTTCCAAAGGGAGAGGGTGTCACACCCTTTCTCAGAGGAAATCCTTTGTTCTGCCTTCCTGGGCCAGGGCTGCCTGGACCCCAGGAGGGCAGAAACCTGTCTGAGGGGTTGGCAGCAGCTGCAGTGGAGACCCCGGAAAGGCAGTTTGGCAGTACCCGGGTTCTGTGCTAGAGACCCTGGGGATCATGGAATTGTCTCCCCAGTGCCAGAATGGCATTGGGGTGACAATTCCATGATCTTAGACATGTTACATGGACATGTTCGGAGTTACCATTGTCACGCTATACATAGGTAGTGACCTATGTATAGTGCACGCGTGTAGGCGTGTCCCCGCACTCACAAAGTCCGGGGAATTTGCCCTGAATGATGTGGGCGCACCTTGGCTAGTGCCAGGGTGCCCACACACTAAGTAACTTTGCACCCAACCTTCACCAGGTGAAGGTTAGACATATAGGTGACTTATAAGTTACTTAAGTGCAGTGGTAAATGGCTGTGAAATAACGTGGACGTTATTTCACTCAGGCTGCACTGGCAGGCCTGTGTAAGAATTGTCAGATCTCCCTATGGGTGGCAAAAGAAATGCTGCAGCCCATAGGGATCTCCTGGAACCCCAATACCCTGGGTACCTCAGTACCATATACTAGGGAATTATAAGGGTGTTCCAGTATGCCAATGTGAATTGGTGAAATTGGTCACTAGCCTGTTAGTGACAATTTGGAAAGCAAAGAGAGCATAACCACTGAGGTTCTGGTTAGCAGAGCCTCAGTGAGACAGTTAGTCATCACACAGGGAACACATACATATAGGCCACAAACTTATGAGCACTGGGGTCCTGGCTAGCAGGGTCCCAGTGACACATAACAAACATACTGACAACATAGGGTTTTCACTATGAGCATTGGGCCCTGGCTAGCAGGATCCCAGTGAGACCGTGAAAACACCCTGACAAATACTCACAAACAGGCCAAAAGTGGGGGTAACAAGGCTAGAAAGAGGCTACTTTCTCACATGTATATATTGTGTATAATACTTACCTCCAGAAGGAGTATTGTCTCTAAGATATTTTTGGTACTGTGTCACCCAAATAAATACCTTTATTTTTGGTGACACTGAGTATTGTCTTTACTTGTGTATAAGTGCTGTGTAACTATAAGTGGTATTGCATGAGCTTTGCATGTCTCCTAGTTCAGCCTAAGCTGCTCTGCTAAAGCTACCTCTATCAGCCTAAGCTGCTAGAACACCACTACATTCACCAAAAAGGGATAACTGGACCTGGTGTAAGGTGTAAATACCCAAGGTACCCACTACAAACCAGGTCAGCCTCCTACACAGCACTACACAACACACCAACGGAGAACCACTCAGGAAGCTGTGCGTCGCAGGAAGGATTGCTAGGAACCAGAGCTGTGCTGTGTGGAAGGTCACACACAAGCCTTGGCAGCTGCAAAACACACCGTGCCCGGGGTACTGTCTTGCGTGGGCAAGCTCTTACCTCCCCCAAAGTTGGACAACTGTACCTTAGGACCGTCAGGACCACTTCAGTCCACCACACGTGTTGCTGGATCCACGCACTTCATCAGGAAAGGGGACCCACGCCGCCAGTCGTCGTTGCAGAGGGGTGCCTTCTGAAGCAGGGAAGTGACTCATTCACTTCAAGGGAGATTCCTTCGTTCTTCTGGTGCAGTCTGAAGATTGGCTGTCTTTTGAGGATGCACAATCTGGAAACAGTTGCAGTTGCTGACAGGAGCTCAAGATATAATGTTGCAGAACTCGTCTTGGCTTCTTTCTTGCAGTTTGTAGAATTACTGGAGGGTCCATGTGAGAAGCTGGCCTGGTTTGTAGTGGGTATCAGAGTTACTTACACCTTATACCAGATCCAGTGATCCACCTTTGTGAAATGTAGACAGTGTCTAGCAGCTTAGGCCGTCTAGGGGTAGCATTAGCAGAGCACCCAAGGCAGAACTAGGAGACATGCAAAGCTCTTGCAATACCACTATAGTCACACAGTACTTATACACAATAAAAGACAATACTCAGTGTTACCAAAAATAAAAGGTACTTTATTTTAGCTACACAAGGCCAAAAATATCTTACAGGCAATACTCCTACTGGAGGTAAGTATTATACACAATATATACATTAGTAACCAAAATCAGGTGAGTAAACAAGGAAACACCTGGAACAACGACTCCGAAACCACAAAGTCGTGAAAGATGAAAGCGAAACAATGCTTTCGTTTTCCACGACTTCCTGGTTTTGGTACCTTAACCACGCATGTCTGAAGCACGCACATGGGTGGTTAAGGTACAGAAGAAGGGAGTCGGAGTCGATGCAATGAAGGATGAGGTACGTTGGGCTGGGACTGGGGCTGTTTTTTTGGGGGGGTGGGGGGCTCGAGGTGATTAGGGTTTAGGGGGGAGGGGGGTCAGGGTTTAGGGGGGAGGGGGGTTCAGGGTTTAGGTTTAAGGGGTGGGTTGGGGTGTTTAGGTTTTAGGGGCGGGGTGGGGGCTCGGGGTATTTTTAGTTTTTGGGGTGGGTTGGGGGGCTGGGGGTGATTAGGGTTTGGGGGGTCAGGGTGTAGGTTTAAAGGGTGGGTTGGGGGTTGGGGTGTTTAGGTTTTAGGGGCAGGGTGGGGACTCAGGGTATTTTTAGTTTTTGGGGTGGGGTGGGGGGCTGGGGGTGATTAGGGTTTAGGGGGGTTCAGGGTTTAGGTTTAAGGGGTGGGTTGGGGGGTTTAGGTTTTAGGGGAGGGGGGTTGGGGTAATTTTGGGGGTGGGGGTTAGGGGGAGGCATGCAGGAACTGTGCATGCTGATCACTAATGCCTTTACCAGGAATGCGTTTACAACGGAAAATCGTTGTATACGCATTCGTGGTAAAGGCATTAGTGATAAGAACTAGGTCGCTGTTCCGACCTCGTTGTTGAGCCATGGGTGCTTGAAGCACTCGTGGTTCTGACATATAACTGAGTAAACAGTCATAGAATAGTGCAAACAGTAAAAAATACAATAGATTGAAAGGGGCAACACAAACCATATACTAAAATAGTAGAATGCAAATAACGAATTCCCCCTAGGAAAGTGTAGTGTGTAGAGGGGTGCTGGGAGTGTAAGAAAACACCAAAGGTAAGTAAGATACCCCATTCCAGAACCCAGGAAAACAGGAGTAAAGTACAGCAAGTTTCCTCAGAACACACTACAAGTCGTGGTAAGTATTAAGCAAAGACCAAGCAAGACTGCAAGAAACCAACAATGGATTCCTGGACCTGAAGACCTGTGGAGAGAGGAGATCAAGTCCTGAAGTCGAGGAAGAGTCCAGGAAGAACAGGAGCCCCTGCCATCCTGGATGAAGGTGCAAAAGTGGATTCTCCAGTTAGAAGAACAGTACAGAAATGCACCAAAGGAGACAGCTACGGGTTCCTGCTTGGTGCAAGAAATGTCCCACGTTGGATGCAGGCTGTTTTCGTCGCTGGATTCTGCCAACAAGCATTGGTTCACGCAAGAACGCATTTTGCGTCAGAGGAGCTGCCCGGACCCAGGAGGGGCCTGGAGCTCTGAACTCAGACTGAGGAGACAGAGGGGGCTCTCAGCACTTCAGAGAGCTCTCAGAAGACCAGGCAGCACCAACAGGAGTCCCAGGACACGGGGACAAAGGAGTTGCAAAGTGCGGTCGTTGCAGCACTCCACAAAGGGATCCCACGCCGCCGGAGGACAACTTTGGGAGCTGAGCGTAGCAGGATAGAGTGCTGGGGACCTGAGCTATGCTGTGCACGAAGAACTTTTGGAAGAAGTGCACAGAAGCCCAAGGAGCTGCAGAAGACGCGATCCACAGGGGTACTGTCTGGCACGGGAGGCAAGCTCTTACCTTCACCAAATTTAGACAGCTGGACCTTTGGACAGTTAGGATCACTTCTGTCCACCACCTGTGTTCCAGGGATCACGTTCGTCGATAGGAGAGGAGTCCCAGAGTACCGGTCGTCATTGCAGAGAGGTACCTGCTGAAGCAGGGAAGTGACTCAGTCACTCCACAGGAGATTCCTTCGGTTCCTCTAGTACAGAATGAAGACAGGCAGTCCTCAGAGCGTGCACAACAGTTGCAGTTGCTGGCTGGAGCCGAAGTTGCAGGTCACAGTAGCCTTCCTGGATACTTTGTTGCAGTAACAGCAGGTCCTGGAGCAGTCTGCGGTTGATCCCACAGTTAGACGCTGAAGCAGAGGATACAGAGGAGTCCTGGTGGAGTCTTGCACAACGAATCTGGGGAAACACCCAGAGAAGAGACCCTAAATAGCCCTGCGAGGGGGATTGGCTACCTACCCAGGTATGCACCTATCAGGAGGGGTCTCTGACGTCACCTGCTGGCACTGGCCACTCAGATGCTCCCAGAGGGTCCCCACACCTTGGGATCCAAGATGGCTAACGCCAGGGACACTCTGAAGGAGCTCTGGGCACCACCCCTGGAGTGTTGATGGACAGGGAAGTGGTCACTTTCCTTTCCTTTTTCCAGTTTCGTGCCAGAGCAGGGACTGGGGGGTCCCTGAACCGGTGTCGACTGGATTATGCTAGGAGGGCACCGTTTGTGCCTTTCAAAGCATTTCCAGAGGCTCAGGAATGATACCCCCCCCATGCCTGTAACCCCTATTTCCAATAGGAGAGGGTGTAACACCCCTCTCCTAAAGGAAATGCATTGTTCTGCCTTCCTGGGATTGAGCTGCTCAGTCCCTAGGAGGGCAGATACCTGTCTGTGAGGTGGCATCAGCTGAGGCTGCAGTAGAAACCTCAGAGAGCTGGTTTGGCAGTATGGAAGTCCATGGTGGAACCCCTAGGGTGTATGGAATTGCCCCCCAATACCAGATTTGGATTGAAGGTTCAATTTCACAATCTTAGACACCTCACATGGCCATATTTGGAGTTACCATTGTGAAGCTACATGATGTAGTGCACTCATATAATGGTGTCCCTGCACTCACGAAGTCTGGGAAATTGGTCCTGGAGTACGGGGGGGAACCTTTGCTAGTGCAAGGGTGCCCTCACACACAGTAACTTTGCAGTTAGCCTTTAGTAACTGAAGGTTAGAAATATAGGTGACTTGTAAGTTACTTGGGGCCAGATGTAGTAAGCGTTTTGCATGGCCCAAACTGCGAAAATTCCAGTTTGCGCCATGCAAAACACGCATCGCGATGCACATTCCCATTTTGCGAGGCGGTACCGACTCGCAAAATGGGAATGCGACTTGCAAATAGGAAGGGGTGTTCCCTTCCTATTTGCGACTCGCACCGCGATGCAGAATTGCTTTGTGATCGCGAACGCGGTCGCAAAGCAATTCGCAGTTACCACCAGTGTCACACCTGTAGTAACCCATTCGCAAAAGGGAAGGGGTCCCCATGGGACCCCTTCCCCTTTGTGAATGTTGCCGTTAATGGTTTCGTTATTTTTTTGTATTGCAACTCGTTTTTCTTTAAGGAAAATGGGCTGCAATACAAAAAAAAAACTGCTTTATTTAAAAAGCAGTCACAGACATGGAGGTCTGCTGTCTCCAGCAGGCTACCATCCCTGTGAGTGCAGGGAATGTCAATGGGGTCGCAAAATGCGACCCACCTCATTAATATTAACGAGGTGGGTCTTTGCGACCCCATTGAGATTCGCAGACGGTGTCTGAGACACCGTTCTGCATCCGATTTTGCAAATCGGAAATTGCGAGTTGCACTGACTCGCAATTTCCGATTTGCAAAATCTGAGTTTCCTACATCTGGCCCTTGGAGCAGTGAGAATGGCTGTGAAATAGTGTGTGCACTATTTCACACAGGCTGCAGTGGCAGTGCTGAAAGAGTGTTTTTATGAGCTCCTTGTGGGTGGCAAAAGAAATGATGTAGCCCATAAGGATTTCCTGGAACCCCAATGCCCTGGGCACCTGGGTAGCATATACTAGGGACTTATAAGGGGGATCCAGTTTGCCAAACTGAATTGGAATATGGAGTCACTAAGCTATAGTGACAAATGTGGTAACCAGAGAGAGCATAAGCACTGGAGTTCTGGTTAGCAGAACTCCAGTGACACAGTCAAGGATACTGACAACACATATAGGCCACAAACTATGAGCACTGGGGTCCTGACTAGCAGGATCCCAGTGAGAGAATAAAACACACTGACAAACAGGGAGAAATTGGGGGTAACATGCCAAGAAAGATGGTACTTTCCTACAGTCCAGGGGCATTTTCATCCGTAGAAGGTGAAGTAAAGGAAGCAGAGGATTCCTGCTGAGTCTTGCAATCCGAATCTGAGAAAACACCCAGGAGAGAGACCCTAAATAGTCCTGAAAGTGGGATTGGTCAGCTACATAAGTAAGCACCTATCAGGGGAGGGCTCTGATGTCACCTGCTGGCACTGGCCACTCAGATGCTCCCAGAGTGCCCCACCACCTTGGAATCCAAGATGGCAAAACCCAGGGACACTCTGGAGGAGCTCTGGGCCCCAACCCTGGGGTGGTGATGGACAGGGGAGTGGTCACTCCCCTTTCCTTTGTCCAGTTTCGTGCCAGAGCATGTACTGGGGCTCCCTGAACTGGTGTAGACTGTAATATGCAAGGAGGGCACCATCTGTGCCCTTCAGATCATTTCCAGAAGCTCTGGGAGGCTACCCCTCCCATGCCTGTACCACATATTTCCAAAGGGAGAGGGTGTAACAACCCTCTCCCAAAGGAAATGCTTTGTTCTGCCTTCCTGGGCTCGGGCTGCTTGAGCAACAGGAAGGCAGAAACCTGTCTGTGAGGTGGCAGCAGCTGGGGCTGCCTTGTAAACCTCAGAAGACTGGTATGGCAGTAGTGGGGGTCCACTGTGGAGCCCCCAGAGTGCATGGAATTATAGAACCAATACTAGAATCAGTATTGGGGTATAATTCTAAGATGTTAGACACCTTACATGGCCATATTCAGAGTTACCATTGTGCAGCTGGACATAGGTATTGACCTATGTCCAGTGCATGAATAAAATGACGTCCCCGCACTCACGAAGTCCGGGAAAATGGTCCTGAAAATGGTCCTGGACGATGTGGGGGCACCTCTGCTAGTGCAGGAGTGCCCTCACACACAGGTACTTTGCACCTAGCCTTCAGGGTTGGAAGGCCTGACATAAAGGTGACTTATAAGTGACCTGGTGCAGTGTAAATGGCAGTGAGAGGGTGCATGCACCATTTCACACAGGCTGCATTGGCAGTCCCGTAGAAGCCTTTGCATGGGCTCCCTATGGTTGGCAAAAGTAGTGCTGCAGCCCATAGGGATCCCCTGGACCTCCAATGCACTGGATACCTAAGTACCATACCAGGGACTTATAAGGGGTGACCAGAAAGACAATTTGGGATGAAATGCTGGGTTACCAGTATGCAGTGAGAACATTGAGAGGAGAGAGAGCATAAGTACTTGGGTCCTGCTTAGCAGGATCCCAGTGACACAGTCAAACACATTGACATTAGGCAGAAATTGGGAATAACATGCCAAAAACAGGGTACTTTCTTACACCCTTCCTAAACGAGGGACAATAAGGCTAACCTTGCCTAGATGAGTCTTCATTGACTAAGTGGAAATATCTGGAGAGTCCATCTGCCTAGGAGTGGTTACTCCCAGGTCTGTGTTCCACTGTAAAGTCCATCCCCTGTAGGGAAATGGACCACCTCAACAATTTAGGGTTTTCACCTTTCATTTGTTTTAACCATAAGAGAGGTTTGTGGTCTGTCTGAACTATGAAGTCAGTAACAAAGAGGTATGGTCTCAGCTTCTTCAGGGCCCAGACCACAGCAAAGGACTCCCTCTCTATGGCTGACCAACACTTTTCTCTAGGGATCAACCTTCTACTAATAGAAGCAACAGTTTGATTCTGGCCCTCTGAATTGAGTTGGGATAGCACAACCCAAACCCCTACCTCTGAAGTATCTGTCTGGACAATAAACGTCTTTGAATAGTTTGGGCTTTTTAGGACAGGTGCAGTACACAGTCTTTGACAGTTGGCTGTCCTTAATACCTTTTTGGGCATTTTCTTAGGGGTGAGGTCGTTAAGATGGGCAGCAATGGAGCCATAATTCTTAATAAACTTCCTGTAGTGCCCGGTGAGACCAAGAAAGGCACTGACCTGGGTCTGTGTTGTAGGGGGAGACCAATCTTAAATAGGCTGGATCTTCCCCTGTAGTGGTTCAGTCTGTTCCACACCAGCTACGTGTCCCAGATAAACCACATTCCCCTGCCCTATCTGGCAATTTGAAACCTTGATAGTGAGGCCTGCCTTTTGTAGGGCCTCTAAAACGTTCCACAGGTGGACCAGGTGGTCTTGCCAGGTGGAGCTGAATACAGCAATATCATCAAGATATGCTGCACTGAAAGCTTCCAGACCTGGGAGAACTGTGTTCACCAGCCTCTGGAAAGTGGCAGGTGCATTCTTCAAACCAAAGGGCATAACAGTAAACTGATAATGCCCTCCAATGCTAAAGAAAGCAGTTTTTGGTTTAGCCTTTTCTAAAAGCTTGCTGTGCCAATACCCTACAGTCAAGTCAAAAGTGCTGAGATACTTGGCAGATCCCAGTGTATCTATAAGCTCATCTGCCCTGGGTATAGGGTGAGCATCAGCCTTTGTGACTATTGAGCCCTCTATAATCAACACAAAACTTCATCTCCTTTTTCCCATTTTGAGAATGAGGCTTTGGTACTAGCACAACTGGGCTGGCCCAGGGGCTATCTGAGTGCGCAATCAGTCCTAAGTCCAACATCTTCTGAACCTCAGACTTAATGCAGTCCCTTACATGGTCAGGCAGTCTATAAATCTTACTTTTGACAGGTAAACTGTCTCCAGTATCTATGGTGTGGTCACACCAAGTGATCTGACCAGGTGTAGAGAGAAATGTTCAGAAAATTGGCATAGGAGGTTTCTACAACTCTCCTTTTGTTCTTCTGAAAGTCAATCTGCAAGAACAACTCCTTCCACTGAGCCATCAGCTGC
The DNA here is from genome assembly GCF_031143425.1 of Pleurodeles waltl. Classification (NCBI taxonomy): domain Eukaryota; kingdom Metazoa; phylum Chordata; class Amphibia; order Caudata; family Salamandridae; genus Pleurodeles; species Pleurodeles waltl. Next base: position 501,086,664 of record NC_090443.1, read on the forward strand.
AGTGTTGGAGAAGAGATCAGGGAGAGGGTCACTCTCTTCTTCCTGTCCCTCATCAGGGGCAATGAGTAGGGTTATGTCAGCCCTAACTTAGTAAGGTTTCAGGCAGTTCACATGAAGTACTCTTAGAGGACCTCTGGGAGTGCCTAGGTCCACTAAATAAGCGACCTCACCCTTTTTCTCCACTATCAGATGTGGGCAACTGCATTTGTCTTGCAGTGCTCTGGGTGCCACAGGCTCCAGTACCTACACTTTCTGTCCTGGGTGGTACACAGTCAGGACAGCCTTCTGGTCATACCATTGTGTTTGCAACTCTTAGCTTGCCTGAAAGTTTTTGGTGGCCTTTTTCATGTACTCGGCCATTCTAGATCTTAGGCCAGGTACATAATCCACTATATCCTGTTTGGGGGGCTTCAAGGGATGCCCTCACCCCTCCTTCACAAGAGCTAATGGACCCTAGGCAGGGTGACCAAAAAGAAGTTCAAATGGGCTGTAGCCCACTCCCTTCTGGGGTACCTCCCTGTAGGCAAAAAGGAGGCATGGTAATAGGACATCCCATTTCCTTCTGAGCTTTTCAGATAGTCCCATAATCATACTTTTCAGAGTTGTATTAAATCTCTCACCCAACTCATTTGCTTGGGCATGGTAAGGTGTGGTGAACTTGTAGGTTACTCCACACTCTTTCCACATTGTGTTTAGGTATGCAGACATGAAGTTACTACCTTTGTCTGACACCACCTCTTTTGGGAAGCTCACCCTGGAAAATATTCCCAGGGTGGCCTTTGCCACTGCAGGAGCTGTAGTGTTCCTTATAGGAATTGCTTCTGGATATCTAGTGGCATGGTCCACTATCACCAAGATAAACCTATTGCCAGAAGCAAATGGAAGGTCAAGGGGGCCAACTATGTCAACCCCTACCCTTTCAAAGGGCACCCCAACCACAGGCAGTGGGACCAAGGGGGCCTTTGGGGTGCCACCATTCTTACCACTGGCTTGGCAAGTGACAAAAGCGCGACAGAACTCTTTTGTGTCTTCTGACATATGAGGCCAGTGAAAGTGAGAGATCAGTCTGTCCCAGGTCTTGCTTTGCCCCAAATGTCTAGCAAGGGGATTGTCATGTGCTAGTGTCAGAAGAAACTCCCTATACTGCATGGGAATGACCAGTCTCCCTGTAGCACCAGGTTTTGGGTCCCATGCCTCTGTATAAAGGAGATTATTTTCCCAATACACATTGTGAGAGTCACTGACATCCCCTGCCTCTTGTTTGACAGCTTGCTATCTCAATCCCTCTAGTGTGGAAGAGGTAAACTCCTCCCTGGCAGGCCCCCCTGCAGCCAAAAGCTCAGCTGTGTCAGCCTGGAGCTCCTCTGGTATAGGTTCTGCACAGGGAGTAGACTCCTCCTCATCAAAAGGGGAATCTTCAGTTGAGAGAGGGATAGTGGATAAGGATTTACCCTTTCTACCCCCAGTTTTTGGGAGCACTTGGTCCATTGTTCCAGGAGCCAAGTTTCCCTGTACTCTTTGCTTCTTGGCCTGAGCCCTTGTCAGAGCAAAGATGTGCCCAGGAATGCCCAGCATTGCTGCATATGCCTCCAATTCCACTTCAGCACAAACTGAAGTCTCCAAATCATTGCCCAGTGGACATTCTACAGGTAGGTCAGTAGATACCACAACTTTCTTTCAACCAGTAACCCCCTCCCACCAGTTGAGATTCACAACAGCCATGGGGTGGCTAACAGTGTTATTGTGGGCATCAGTCACTTGGTACTGATGACCAAGTAGGTGTTGCTCAGTGGATACCCGTTTTTCCATCACCATTGTGACATTGGCCCCTGTGTCCCTGTAGGCCTCAACCTGAACACCATTTATTAGGGGTTGATGCTTGTACTTATCCATGCTAAGGGGACAAGCAACACAGGTGGCAAGGTCAATGCCACCGTCTGAGACTGAAACAGCCTCAGTGGTATCCCTAACTAAACCAACCCCCACTGCATTACCCTGAGTGAGCCCTCCTGCACCCTTGTACTGGTTATTTGTATTAGTTTTCCCACCACCACTGCTATTGCTAGGGGCACTAGTGGAAGCAGTGGTGGTAGTGGTGGGAGGTTTGGTGTTCCTCTTGGGAAAAGTGGGGTCACTTGCCCAGTGGCCTTTGTTCTTACACAGGTAACACCAAGGCTTTTCATTCTGCTGGTTTGAAGAGGATTTAGACCCACCCCCAGAGTATTTGTGCGGGCCTGATGAAGACTCTTGCATTTTATCTTTGTCCCCACCTTTTCCATGTGACTTACCATCCTTCTTGTTGTCCTTGTCACCCCCTGTATGAGCTTTTCTGCTCACCCTTGTTCTGACCCATTTGTATGCCTTCTTTCTTGGGGAGAGGTCAGATCTGAGTCTACCAAGTACTGGTGCAACAAATCAGGCACACAATTATTTAGAATATGTTCTCTCAGAATTTGATTATAAAGACCCTCATAGTCAGACACTTTGCTGCCATGTAACCACTCTTCTAAAGCCTTCACAGAACAGTCCACAAAGTCTATCCAATCTTGTGAAGACTCTTTTTTGGTCTCGCTGAGCTTTATTCTATATTGTTCAGTGGTTAAGCCAAATCCATCCAAGAGTGCTGTCTTCAAAATATTGTAATTACCTGAATCTTCTTCCCTGACAGTAAGAAGTCTATCCCTCTCCTTGCCAGAAAAGGACAACCATAGAATAGCAGCCCCTGCCCTTTAGGGACCCTCCATACTTTACAGGCCTTCTCAAGTGCAGCAAACCACTTGTAGATGGCATTCCCCCTCCTTGTAAGGGGGAACAATTTTGTGCTGATTTCTGGAATCAAAGGTTTTCTCCCTAACACCATAATTCCTGAAACTGTTGCTGCCACCATGGGGAACTAACCTCAACCCCTGCCTCTTTCTTTCCACAGCCAAAGCCTCCCTATCTAAGGCTAGCTGTTGCTGCAGCAGCCTCAGCCTGGCCTCCTCCATTCTCAGTTTCCTGAGCTCCCTATCTATGGAGTCATCACCTGGAGTTGAACCAGAAACTGAGGTGACATGAGAGTGGACAGAGGTAGATCTTTCCCTAACCTTAGTAACCCTAGTAACATGACCTCTAGCTGTGAAGGGGGCCCTCCCAGAGTGACTATCCCTTCCACTGCCAGCTACACTAGGTGGTTTGCTGGGGCAAGATATTTTGAAGAGCCCTCCCCTGAATCTTCAGGATGATCCCCTGATTCTAAAGGGGTAGGATCTCCCTCCTCCTCCTTCTCCTGGTTGCCAGACTGCTCCTGGCCATCCTTAAGAAGGAGACTCAATAAAAAATGTGTATTAGGGTTCTTCCCTACATCTAAGCTCCTCTCTGAGCAAAGCTCCTTTGAAGGTCATGCCCTCATAGGGAATACCCATGGCCTCAGAGCTAGGCCCAGCAGTAGACATAGGGGGTCATTACAACCCTGGCGGACGGTGTTAAAGCTGCGGAAATACTGCAAACAGGCTGGTGGACAAAAAAAGGGAATTACGACCCTGGCGGTAACCGCCAACAAAGACAGCCACTTTAACACTTCGCCCGCCAAGGCGGTACAGACAAACAGCGTGGCGGTCACCGCCAACAGACAGGCGGAAGACAATGTACCGCCCACAGTATTATAACCTACCAATCCGCCACCTTTTCTGGGGCGGATTCTCCGTGGATAAAAAGACGGCGGAAACAGCTTTTGCTATGGGAAAACGCTCACCTGAACACATCCCACAAGGAACGACGACTCCATGGAGCCGGAACTCCAAATCCTACCTGCCCTTGTCTTTCTGCTCCTGTACGAACAACAGCAACGTAGGCGCAGAACATACCGGTGAGTACTGCATCTACGACACGGGGGAAGGGAGAGGCAAAAGTTAGGGGGACACCCACTACACACCCCCACCCCCACCCTCGCATATCACAACATACACACCAATGCAGTCAAAAATATCACATGAACAACCCACAATTCCCCCGGAAGAATGCAAAGACAAAGCGAATTGCGGGCAAACATTGTAATGTGCCAATATACATGACATATAAAAATATACAGAATAATATATCGAAATCTGTCATAATTATATATACAATACAAGAAGTAGTGCAGATATGTACACAACAATGTCCGTGCACCAAAAGTCCAAAAATGCATGGGCGAGGCCCACAATAGATGCCTGACCAAAATCCGAGAGAACACTGCCGGGGCATCAGATTGAAACACTACAGGCACCTCAGGGGGAAGGGAAGGGGGGGCACCTCAGCCGGATGAATGCAAAGCCAGATCCACGACGGGGCTCCATGCCCATTGATGTATCCTGGGGAGTGCAAAGCCACAGTCTCACAAGTCTTTGCAGTGGGTGGTTTGCCCACTGTTACATACTGGGGAGTGCAAAGTCACAGTCTCTCAAGTCTTTACAGTGGGTGGTTTGCCCACTGTTACATCCTGGGGAGTGCAAAGCCACAGTCTCACAAGTCTTTGCAGTGGGTGGTTTGCCCACTGGACTATCTTGGGGAGTGCAAAGCCACAGTCTCTCAAGTCTTTACAGTGGGTGGTTTGCCCACTGGACCATCCTGGGGAGTGCAAAGCCACAGTCTCTCAAGTCTTTACAGTGGGTGGTTTGCCCACTGGACCATCCTGGGGAGTGCAAAGCCACATTATCGCAAGTAGATGCAGTTCTCAACTGGTACTGGGTGGGACTGGTGCCCAGACTGGATGAGTCTCCCAGTGAAAGTTCATGTCCTGTCACTGTCCCAGCTGCACATGGGATAAGGATGCCTGATGTGGCGGCCTATTCATACCCACACGGTCTTTTCCCTGTTCAGGGGTCTTCACCATGGCGGTCTTGACATTGTTCAGCGGTGCTTTGACATGGCAGTCTTTGCCCTGTTCAGCGGTGCTTAGCCATGGCAGTCTTTGCCCTGTTCAGCGGTCTTAACCATGGCGGTCTTGGCCTTGTTCAGGGGTGTTTAGCCATGGCAGTCTTTGCCCTGTTCAGCGGTCTTCACCATGGCGGTCTTTGCCCTGTTCAGCGGTCTTCACCATGGCGGTCTTGGCCTTGTTCAGCGGTGCTTAGCCATGGCAGTCTTTGCCCTGTTCAGCGGTCTTCACCATGGCGGTCTTTGCCCTGTTCAGCGGTCTTCACCATGGCGGTCTTTGCCCTGTTCAGCGGTCTTCACCATGGCGGTCTTTGCCCTGTTCAGCGGTGCTTAGCCATGGCAGTCTTTGCCCTGTTCAGCGGTGCTTAGCCATGGCAGTCTTTGCCCTGTTCAGCGGTCTTCACCATGGCGGTCTTTGCCCTGTTCAGCGGTCTTCACCATGGCGGTCTTGGCTTTGTTCAGCAGTGCTTAGCCATGGCAGTCTTTGCCCTGTTCAGCGGTCTTCACCATGGCAGTCTTTGCCCTGTTCAGCGGTCTTCACCATGGCGGTCTTTGCCCTGTTCAGCGGTCTTCACCATGGCGGTCTTTGCCCTGTTCAGCGGTGCTTAGCCATGGCAGTCTTTGCCCTGTTCAGCGGTGCTTAGCCATGGCAGTCTTTGCCCTGTTCAGCGGTCTTCACCATGGCGGTCTTTGCCCTGTTCAGTGGTCTTCACCATGGCGGTCTTTCCCCTGTTCAGCTGTGCTTAGCCATGGCAGTCTTTGCCCTGTTCAGCGGTGCTTAGCCATGGCAGTCTTTGCCCTGTTCAGCGGTCTTCACCATGGCGGTCTTTGCCCTGTTCGGCGGTCTTCACCATGGCAGTCTTGGCCTTGTTCAGCGGTGCTTTGACATGGCGGTCTATGGACTGTTCAGCGGTGCTCTGACATGGCGGTTCGGATACTGACATTGGTGTGTGGCATGACGAACTCCACACTGGACATTGGTGTGTGGCATGACGAACTCCACACTGGACATTGGTGTGTGGCATGACGAACTCCACACTGGACATTGGTGTGTGGCATGACATTCCATCATCGCCCAGCGGGGCTGTGGGATCCTGGTCCCTCCTGGGCACTGACTCCGGCGGTGGTCTCCTGACCAGTAACGATACTTGGGCCCTCCTGGGCACTGACTCCGGCGGTGGTCTCCTGACCAATAACGATACTTGGGCCCTCCTGGGCAATGACTCCGGCGGTGGTCTCCTGACCAGTAACGATACTTGGGCCCTCCTGGGCAATGACTCCGGCGGTGGTCTCCTGACCAGTCAAGACGGTGCTGGCGGTTGTGTCTGGACCGCCGGAAATGATGGCGCACTTCTCCGCCGTGACACTCACAACAGACTGGGCAGACTTCCTCGGGACCTTCCCCACCTTCTTTGGAGTTACAGCTGACTCACCAATCGCCTTCGATCCCATTTCAGTTGTTGTCCCACCAGGAGTCTTGACACAGTCCCATCGTCCACTCTCCAATTTCAGAGCCTTTACAGGGGGTGGGCTGCCAGTGCCTTGGCTCCGGGTCCTACTGCCTGCCCTGGTGGACGGTGCACTCCAAAAACCTGGAACACGCACCACTGGCACTGGAGGCTTTTTGGCTGAGGCGCTACGACGGGACTGATGAACTGGAGGGGGGGTTGGGGGCAAACAGGTCAATTTGACAGAGGGACAGTTTCTGACGGACACTGGGATGGGTAGTTGGAGGGGGTCTGGGAGTGGAGGTAGAAGAGGTGGTTGTAGGAGGTGTCACTTTAGCTGTTTTGGGTGCAGGTGCAGGTACTGGAGGCTGTCGTGAGGTGGATGGATGTTGGGTGAGTGACTGCCGGCGTTTGGGTATTTTGGGAGGGGGTGTCACAGACACACTGGGAGAGGACACAGGGGACGTGTAAATGGGAGTGTAAGTGGTGAGTGCAGGTGAGCGGCTTGTGGTGCTGGGTGTCCTGGTGCAAGTCCTAGTGCCTGTAGATGTGGTGCATGCAGGTGTGTGTGTAGAGGACACTGGGAGGGAGGAGGGAGAAGAGGAGGAGGGGGACACAGTGGAGACAGTGGATGTTGCTGTGTCTGTATGGGTGTGATGCTTGTGTGAGTGCCTGTGGTGTGTGTGGTGCCTATGTTTGCTTGAGCTACTTTTGGGTGTTGACTTGTGTGCATGCTGGTCTGTAGGTGTGCTTGGGATGGGCTGGGGTACAGGGGATTGGGTCTGGGTGGAGGAAGTTGGAGGGGGGAGGCTAGACACAGGGACAATGGCTGCCATCAGTGCTGAGGCCAGAGATTGCAGGGTTCGCTAAAGGACAGCCTGAACAGAATGAATGCCTTCCAGGAATGCATTACTGTGTTTCAACTCTCGTTCTACACCCTGGATGGCATTCACAATGGTAGACTGCCCAACAGTGAGTGACCTGAGGAGGTCAATGGCCTCCTCACTGAGGGCAGCAGGGGTGACTGGGGCAGGGCCTGAGGTGCCTGGGGCGAAGGTGATGCCCACCCTCCTGGGTGAGCGGGCACGGGACACACGCTGAGGGGCTGCTGGGAGGGCGGGGCTGGTAGGGGAGGTGGTGGCTGTACCTGTAGAAGTGGGGTGCACAGATGGTGCCGCCACCACAGGGGAGCTCACATCGGCGGACGGGTCTGTGTCGCTGGTTGGTGATCCTGTGGCCGACGTGAAGCTCCCCTCGCCCTCCGTCCCACTGGTGCATTCAGAGTCTGTGGTGTGGCCCTCCATGGCCATGTGGGATGCAGCTCCCTCGTGCTCCGGTGCCACTGTACCTCCGCCTGATGATGCTGATGAACAAAAGGACAGGGAGAGCAGGAAAAGGGGGGAGACAGAAGAAAGAGAGTTTTAGTGCATGGCATACCGCTACCGTTGGCGGACAAGACAGACGCAGCAGTCCCATGCATTATGCTGTGCTCCTGCCCTCCGCACATGCAATTTCTGGGATATGGCCTACATGGCAATGGTAGAAGTCAGCGCACATGGATGGCAAAGGGGCAACTATACATCAACTTGCCTCTGTTCTGATCTGGGGTAGAGTCCCACATGGCCTACATTACGGAGGGGCCTTGCCTACCTAACTCGCCCTGTCCTAGGGACACCCACAGCCCACCTCCCCCACCCAGACACGTCTACTGCACGCAAAGTCCACAGAATGAGGCTGTACTCACCCCCTTGTGTCTGCTGTGATGCCCTCAAGCGCCCATCCAACTCCGGGTAGGCCACCGCCAGGATCCGGAACATCAGGGGGGTCATGGTGCGACGGGCACCCCTCCCACGTTGGGAGGCCACCCGCAGCTGAGCCTCCGCCGTCTTCTTGCTGCAGCAGCGAATGTCCTCCCATCTCTTACGGCAGTGGGTGCCCTGTCTCTAGTGGGCCCCCAGGGTCCGGACTTCCTTGGCGATGGCACGCCAAATGTCCCTCTTCTGGTGAGCGCTGACCTACATGACATGCACAATTAAAGAGGAATAGTCATTACCTACTGCACCGTCAATGTGAGTGGCCCCCTCCCAACTCTGTCCATGTGGCCCATTCATCCCCATGCATAACTGTTCTATGTACTCTGCCCCCTTCCCTCTTCCACCCAGGCCTCTCCACCCAGGCCTAGCCCATACAACGTGCTCCCTCAGTACTAACCTGTTGGTCTGGAGGACCGTAGATTAGCATGTACTGGGGGAGGACCCCATCCACAAGTTTCTCCAACTCCTGTGCAGTGAAGGCAGAGGCCCTTTCCCCAGACGCAGCAGCCATCGTTGCTTCCAGACCGAGGTCACAGCAGCACTAGCAGTGTAGGTCCTCTCCTGTAGAAGGTCAGGTATCTAGTGATTCAACAGATAGAAAATGGAGGTGACGTCCGCGGCGGTGACGTCCGCGGCGGTGCGCATCATCACCGCCAGCGCACCTGTTCATTGGCTCCTGGGACCCATAGGGTCCAATGTTAACCAATGCAGCATTGCGCCGCGCTCTACGACCGCCTACCCCGGCGGTGTGCAACGCCAGCGCAGTTACCCCACAATTCCATTGTCCCAGTTTAGAGGTCAGGCAGCCGCCATTTCAGGGGCCCACATGGCTTCATTTACTACTGCGTCATACATACCGAGGCCTACACTCTAAACATTTCCCGGATGGGTTAATTGTCTGTTGTAGTCTTGTGTGTGACTGTGGGTACATACCTGGAGGAATGCTGACAGTTTCTTCGCTGTTGTCCTTCTTAGGCACCGACAGTTGGGACATATTGGAAGATGGCGGAATCCACCGGTGTACCGACCGCTGGTGGACCTGTTGACAATGGAAGAGAGACATTTGATCGTGACCTACCGGTTCGACCGTGCCACAATCCAGGAACTATGTACCCAGTTGGAGCCAGACCTGATGTCACCAATCCGCCATCTGACTGGAATCCCCCCTGACGTGCAGGTGCTGTCAGTGCTCCATTTCCTTGCAAGTGGCTCTTTTCAGACAACAGTGGCCATTGCATCAGGGATGTCCCAGCCTATGTTTTCCAACGTGTTGTCCAGAGTGTTGTCTGCCCTGCTGAAACACGTAAGGAGATACATAATTTTCCCTCAGGTGGAGGATTTGCCTACAGTGAAAGGTGACTTCTATGCTCTTGGACATATCCCCAACGTCATAGGTGCCATTGATGGGACCCATGTAGCTCTGGTCCCCCCCGCAGGAGTGAACAGGTGTACAGGAACAGGAAGAGTTATCATTCCATGAATGTCCAGATGGTCTGTTTGGCAGACCAGTACATCTCCCAGTTAAATGCTATGTTCCCTGGCTCAGTGCATGACGCCTACATCCTGCGGAATAGCAACATCCCTGATATGATGGGTCAACTCCACAGGCACCGTGTATGGCTATTGGGGGACTCTGGTTACCCCAACCTGTCCTGGCTATTGACCCCAGTGAGGAATCCCAGGACCAGGGCAGAGGAACGCTACAATGAGGCCCATGGGCGGACTAGGAGGGTGATCGAACGCACCTTCGGCCTCCTTAAGGCCAGGTTCAGGTGCCTTAATATATGACAGGTGGGTCACTATTCTACTCACCGAAGAAGGTGTGCGACATCATCATCGCCTGCTCCATGCTCCATAACTTGGCAATGTGATGCCAGGTGCCTTTTCTGCAGGAGGATGATCCAGATGACGGTGTTGTAGCAGCTGTGGAGCCTGTGAAGCCTGTGGACAGTGATGAGGAGGAAGCTGAGGAAGAAGAAAACGACAACAGGGAGTCAGTCATACAGCAATATTTTCAGTGAGACACAGGTGAGTACATTTTCATGTTTAACATAATATTAACTTACACACGTCTACCTCTATCCTGTACCTACATTTCACTCACTATTTGTTAACTGAGTTGTCCCCTTCCATTTCAGTTTCACAAATGTGGTAACCTATGTGTCAACACCTTGCACCCTTGAAAGGCTTGTGATTTGTGACATTGGTATGTTGGCCTTCCAATGGGTAACCATTTTTGACACTGTAATTGACAATACAAAGTTCAAAATCATTGACTGACTCAAGTTTTATTAGTGTTTCAAGGGTGTTTATTTAAGTGCATAACAATGAATGGGGGTTGTGAAATGGGGATGGGTTATGGTGGAAGAATGTCCATGGCAGAGTCCAGTCTATTAGTCTCACAGGTACATTGCACATCTGGCCATTGGAAATGGAGCTGGGGCAGTTCCGATTTGGACAGGGTAACAAAGTGGTACAGTGGGGGGGACAATCAGGGTGGTCTCATTTCCTGGCGGGGGTCTTGCCATCTTGCTCTGTCCTGTTCCTGGATCTCAGGGACCGCTTTCGTGGTGGTTGTCCGTCTGCAGGGGGTGGGGTGCTGGTGTGTTGGTCCTGTGGCGGGGCGTCCTGTCCACTAGCGCCGGCGGAGGTGGTGGGCATTTCATCGTCCTGGCTAGTGTCAGGGGCCCCTTGGAGTGCCACGGTGTCCCTCAAGGTCTTTTGAATGTCCGTCAGCACCCCTACAATGGTGCCCAGGGCGGAGCCGATGGTCCTGAGCTCCTCCCTGAACCCCAAATACTGCTCCTCCTGCAGACGCAGGGTCTCCTGCAACTTGCCCAGTACCGTTGCCATCGTCTCCTGGGAGTGGTGGTATGCTCCCATGATGGAGGAGAGGGCCTCGTGGAGAGTAGGTTCCCTTGGCCTGTCCTCCCCCTGTCGCACAGCAGCCCTCCCAGTTCCCCTGTGTTCCTGTGCCTCCGTCCCCTGGACCGTGTGCCCACTACCACTGCCCCCAGGTCCCTGTTGTTGTTGGGGTGTTGGGTTACCCTGGGTGCCCTGTAGTGGTGGACACACCGCTGATTGACCTGTCCTGGGTAGGGAGGTATGGGCCCGCTGGGTGGGTGCTGTGCTGGTGTTCCCAGAGGGTGGAAGTTCGGTGTTGGGCTGTGGCTGGGCAAGGGGAACCGACTGTCCTGAGGCCCACGATGGTCCGGGCTGGTCATCAGGATCCAGTAGGGCAGAGCTGCTGTCGTCACTGTGGGCCTCTTCTGGGGGTGGAGTGGTGTTGTCTGGGCCCTCTGGTGTGGTGACGCTCCTTCGGGTTCCTGCAGGGGGTATAAGTACATGATTATTGCATGTGTGTTTTTCAAGGTGTGCAATGGTTGGGTCTGCGTGTACACCAGTGCAGGCATTCCTGTGTGGGGGCTTGTGTGCTGTTGTTTGGGGGGTGTTGTGGGTCTGTGCAGTGGGCATGCTTTAGTTATGGGTATCCATGCTTAGTTATGTCATGCAGGTCTTGGGGTTGAGATGGGTGGTTGGTGTCATGGGTAGATAGGTGAAGATTTGGGGTGATAGGGGAGGGTGTGAGGGTGTGGGTGTGTGATAGCATGCAGGTAGGGTGGGGGATGTGATATTTAAGATTTGACTTACCAGTATCCGTTCCTCCAACGATTCCTGCGAGGCCCTCAGGATGCAAGATGGACAAGTCTTACTCCTCCCATGTTGTTAGTTGTGGGGGAGGAGGTGGGGGTCTGCCGCCAGTCCGCTGTACCGCGATGTGGTGCCTGGAGACCGTGGAACGCACCTTCCCCCGTAGGTCGTGCCACCTCTTCCTGATGTCCTCCCTATTTCTTGGGTGCTGTCCCACTGCGTTGACCCTGTCGACTATTCTTTGCCATAGCGGGGGTGTCTTTGGTGTGCCATGGGGTGGTGTGTGTGAGGTGTTGGGTGGTGTATGTGTTGATGAGTGTGGTGAGTGTAGTGGTATGTGGTGTTTTGTGCGTGGATGTTGTGTGGGTGATGGTGTAGTGTGCCTCTGTGTGATGGGGTTCTCTATTCTGTGCTGTCTCTCTCTGGCCTTCTCTCAGAAATTCTGGTCGTAGGGGTTTGTGTGTGATGTGGGTGTGTGTTTAATATTGAGTTGGGTGTGTGGGAGTGTTGTTTGTATGTGTATCAGGTGTGTGTATTTGTAATTGTCCAATGTGGCGGTGTTTTGGAGCTGTGTGTGTATTTTGAGCGCGGCGGTGTGTACCGCCAATGGAAAACCGTGTTTGAAAGACCGCCGTGTGGATTTGTGGGTCGTAATAGCATGGGCGTGTTTCTGTTGGAGTGGAGGTGGAGGATTTGTTTCCGCATGTTTATCGCTGACCTTTGGTGTGGCGGACTTGTGTGGGTGTCTGAATTTCGGTGGATTCCGTGATGTGTGTCATAATAGCTGTGGCGGTCTACAGCCACCGCCGCGGTGTATTGGCGGTCTTCTGCACGGCGGTAAGCGCCTTATACCGCCAATGTTGTAATGACCCCCATAGTGTAGTGAGTGTTAGAGTAGTGTAAGTAGAAAGAAAAGACCTACTCTACCTAACCCCTAGTCCTTAGAAAAGAACGTAAGAGACTAGATATTGTGCTAGGTATACGTATGTATAGCTTTAGGTATAGAGTACACTTTCCTGTGGAAAGCACCGGTGACAGAGTGATGAGGCAATTGCAAGCATGTATCCCACCGCTGCACCACCAATGTAGGAGGCTGGCCTGGTTTGTAGTGGGTACCAAAGGTACTTACCCCTTATACCAGGTCCAGTTATCACTTATTAATGAAATGTAGTCAGTGTCTAGGAGCCAGGATGTCTAGGGGTAGCTGTAGCTGAGCAGCCAATGCTTATCTAGGAGACATGCAAAGCTCATGCAGTACCAGTGTAGTCAAACAGTACTTACACACATGAAAGAAAATACTCAGTGTTACAAAAATAAAGTTACTTTATTTTGGTGAAACAAATTGCAAAAATACCTTAGAGGCTATACCCCCTTAGGAGGTAAGAAATATATACACAGTATATCCACTAGAATGCAGTAGTAGCTGTAAGAACAGTTAGAAAACAGTGCAAATTGTGAAAATCACAATAGATAGCAATGGGCCTCGGGGGAACACAAACCATATACTAAAATAGTGGAATGCGAATCCCACCTAGCCAAGTGTAGTGTATAAAGGGGCACTGGGAGTGTAAGAAAACAACAAAGGTAAGTAATAGAACCCACCCTAGAGCCCAGGAAAGCAGGGGTAAATCACAGTAAGTTTCCTAGAACACACAAGAACACATGATAGAAGATTATGCAAGAAGCAGAAGAGACTGCAAGACACCAACAATGGATGCCTGGACCTCAAGACCTGTGGAAGAAGGGAACCAAGTCCAAGAAGCACTGAAGAGTCCAGGGAGAACAGGAGCCCCTGCTAACCCAGATGACGGTGCAAAGGAAGAACCACTGGTAAAGAAGAACAGTCAGTACTGCATCCAAGAAGACAGATACGGGTTCCTGGTTGGTGCAGATGATGGATGATTGCAGTCTGGTTTGCGTCGCTGGATTCGCCAACAAGCCTTGGCACACGCAAAGCACACGGTTAGCGGAAAATGGCACTGCCCAGGACCAGGAGGGACCTGATGACCTCTACCCAGGAGGGGGAGACAGAAGGGGCTCTCAGTCACTCAGAGAGCCCTCAGAAGACCAGGCAGCATGCACATGAGTCCCACGGCACAGGGACAAAGAAGGTGCAAAGGGATCCCACGCCGCCGGAGAGCCACTCAGGAAGCTGTTCATCACAGGAAGTAGTGCTGGGGGCTGGAGCTGTGCTGTGCACAAAAAACTTTGTGGAAGGTCACACACAAGCCTTCGTAACTGCAAAACATGCAGTGCTGGGGGGTACTGTCTTGCATGGGGAGGCAAGCTCTTACCTCCACCAAAGTTAGACACCTGGACCTTAGGACCATCAGGACCACATCAGTCCTCCACCTGTATTGCTGGATCCACGCACTTCGTCAGGAAAGGGGACCCACGCCACCGGTCATCGCTGCAGAGGGGGGCCTGCTGAAGCAGGGAAGTGACTCCTTCACTTCAAGCGAGATTCCTTAATTCTTCTGGTGCAGGCTGAAGACTGGTTGTCCTCTGAGGAGGGCAAAAGTAATGCCACAGCCCATAGGGATCCCCTGGAACCCCAGTGCCTTGGGTACCTAAGTACCATGTACTAGGGGCTTACAAGGGGTGACCAGTATGCCAATTTGGGATTAAATACTGGGTTACCAGTATGCAATGACAAAATTGAGAGGAGAGAGAGCATAAGACCTGGGGTCCTGGTTAGCAGGATCCCAGTGACACAGTGACACAGTCAAACACACTGACATCAGGCAGAAATTTGAGGTAACATGCCAAAAAGAGGGTACTTTCCTACACTCACCCATACAATCACTCATGCACTCACTCACCCGTATACCTCTCATACTCAATCACTCATACACACACTCTTGCACTCACTCATACAAGCACTCGTACTCACTCGCTCATACACTCTGACACTCATACACACACTGTTGCACTCACTCACTTATATATGCACTCCTGCATTTACTCAATCTCCCATATACCACTTACCCGCTCACTAACTCATGCACACACTCTTCACTCACTCACTCATACATGCAGTCAAACACTCAGTCAATTACCCATATACCACTCATACACTAGCTCATTCATACACACTCTTGTACGCACTCACTCATACATACACCCACTCAGTCACCATATACCACTTATACAATCACACACTCATACACACACTCACTTGCACTCACTCATATATGCATGCATGCACTCACTCACCCATACGTGCACTCATACATTCTTTCAGTCACCCATGCACCCAAGCAGCGCTCATGCACTCACTCAGCCATACATGCACTCATTATCCACTCAATAAACCATGGAGCCTTTTATGCACCCGCTAACTCACTCATACATGCACTCACTAACTCATACATTCATGCATGCAGTTAGACAATCACACACACAACACTCATTTACTCACTCACTTGCTCATACTCACTTAGTCATACAGCCACTCAGATAGCTCTTTACAGACTCATATGGATATTCACACATCCAATGACTTACCCATACATTCACTCACACAACCACTTATATAATTATACACACTGACACACTCAGTGACTCACCCCTACCAACGCTCATACACTTAGTTACATTTACCCTCGTATGCAGTTACTCACCTTGTGCCTTTAAGACCCTCCAGGACCACATGTATCCCATCATGCCTCAGAGGTGACAGGTGGGTTCATTTCTACGGTGACATAACATTTTGTGCCACAGAGTGGGCAAGAGGTACAACAACCAAAATTTGTCCAGGGAGGTGGGAGGATTGCATATGACTGATGAGGATTCCCCTGGGAGAGAACTAGGATTACAGTTAAGCAACTTTTTCTGCTCTTCCAGGGGATCCTCATCAATAATCGTAAGCGGTGAATAGAATAGCATGCCAATCCCACAAACTTGCGGATGACATATGGATTAGCAGCTGTTACAGTTAACCAAAGAGATTTCTTACAGAAGCTTGTCCCACTTGAGTCTCGGCTCTTGAATCTGAGTCTAGACAGTAATGTATAGCAAATGTGTTGTTGTGAGGTTACCATAGCACTTACACAGGCATGCTAATTTAGCTTAGGCCTGCCACTTGTGCCCTTTTACCTAGACACATGGCATTTCATTTCTTTATTTTAGCCAAAGCTTCATTTTTAATGGATATGTCTTTATTATTTTATCAGTTGTTCTTTTATGCAGAATTCTGTTATTCATTTCTTATTTTCACTCTGTTCTTCACACAAGGATGAACGTGATAAGTTACTAGTTATTGCCCGCACAGAGTGTACATCATGTCCCAACTCTTAGACACACAAGCACACATATTGTCATGTCATGGCAGTTCCTCAGAACACCAGATGTTTTATTATAAAACACCTCAATGCTCCTTATATGATAGAGGGGATTTCCAGACAGCTGCTACTGTGAACTGCACACTAATTTTGAATGTTCTGTTGAAATCTGTCGCTTTCTATGCCTCTATGTGGGAAGACTCTCAGTAGACCAACAGACCTCTTCTTTACCTATAAACACAGGTATGGGGGATGAGTTCCTTCTGAGGGGACTTGATGGGCACATTAGGGCTTACACTGCCATGATCTTGTATAGAATATTAGTAGTATAGGTAGGGGTTTTAGAATAATTATTGTGACAGTATGGTGGGACTTTTTCTATGTTTCACTCTCATTGTCACTACCTTGCTTTTGTGTTTTATCATTCTCATGATCACAATACATGCCTTACTAAATAGAATGCAGTTGATTCAATAAAACTTATTGATCCTTGTCCTGCTTCTATTTGTTTTTGCATGTGTGAGACTTATGTGACTGAGAGAAAGGGATAAGATCTGTTCCACCACGGTTTCCCAGAGAAATCTAAGATGTCATGCGAAGGGGTGCCACAAATCACCTTTACTCTTCGGTACTGGTGAAGTACTGCTGGTTCGCCAGAAGGGCTAGGCCGATGACTGCTGCCACATGGCACAGGATCAGACTCAGTCACCCACTGTTGGTGGTGCTGCCTCCCAAATCCAGCAGTCTTGTTACCATAATGAGAGTCTTTATGAAATGGCATCTCCAACGTTGGTTAGGCACTGAATTATGGATCTCCCACGTATCTCTGTCTCATTACATGCTAAAGACACCCTACTTACCATATACGGCGGTCTATATTATAAGGGATATCCTCCTCAGCTAATATCGGAAGCATCTATTTATCACTGTAGGTTGTTCAAGCTTCAACCTTTAAAAGAATCACATCCCCAGTTGGCGTCCCTATCTCTGAACTATAAAAATATAGAAATATAGCAGAGCCTCAGCGGTTTGTAATTGCAGCAAACATGAGGCTCCGCCTCACACATCATTTAATAAATAATGACCACATAGAGGAGGGAGGAGGAGTTACATTTGTAGTTGAGGCACATCCAGCCTGTAGAACTGACATTTTTTACTCTTGGGTCACCTTTCCAGCAGTAAATTGGAACACACACACCTTTCATCAGTACACTCCTGCTAGCCCATCCGCACTATACAGAGCATATGCAGATTTAGAAATACCCCTTTCTGATGGATACAACTACCTGTGGATTCCTCACTTATTGAATTTTCCCCCTGCGGCAGCTTTCGACGGAAATTTTCTTCCTAGCTTCTGCACATCGACAAGGACGTCACAATTGCCCACGCGACGCCGTCTGACGTCATACAGACAATAAGAGGTCCTCGCCGACGTGCCGAAGCCAGTTCCCTTTTTTCTGTGCCTTCTAACGACGGTTATTCTTCGAGGGAGCTACTGTGTCTACTCTGCGTAGTTACAGTTACTGTTACTGTTTCTTTCTTCGAAAAGAAAGCATGTCTCAACGAAAGTCGGGTTTTAAACCCTGCAGGGAGTGCGGAGGCAAAATGTCGGTGACAGACCCACATGTAGACTGCTTGTGGTGTCTCAGCTCCGACCACGAAGTGGAGAAATGTGACTCCTGTCAACGGATGAACCCGAAGGCGTTGAAGGAGCGTGAGGCGAAACTCTTTTTGGCGAAATCCAAGAAGAGGGAGAAGCGGCATCGGCGCAAGTCATCTTCTCCTAAGTCCCATCGGCGTCATCGTGACTCCCGGCGTCGGCGCGAATCTCAGCGCCGGTCGAGTAGGGAGTGGTCGCGCTCAAGGTCGCCTTCTGTTTGATGCCGAAAGACATGGGAGGTTAGTCCCACCATCACTCCACAGCCGCAGACGCCTCCTGCATCACCGGCTTCGCCGACTTCGCCTTTGAATCTACCATCTGTTTTTGAGGTTCCTCAACGTCAGGAGTTCTCACCAGCTTTTCAGACGCCAGAGCTGGCGCCGATGTCACCTCGAGCCCAGGCTCCACAGTATCCGGCTTTCCCGGCCCCAGGTGCTGACAGTTCCGCATTTTTAAATGCAATGTTTGCCATTTTTCAACAAATGGCTCCAGGTGGTGGACCGGCTGGTCCTTCGGGGCCATTGGCCTTCAATATGGGTGCTCCGGCTCCTTTACGACCGGCACCTTTCCTGCCCTTCCTTACAAAGGGAGGTGCTGGCTCGGCGCCGGTTCCTTTGGCGTCGACTTCACAGCCTGTGACGCCGAGTAGATCTGCTGGTCCGGCGCCGGAGAGTTCTCCTGTTCATCCTTTGCCTCATACGGCGCCGAAGAAGTCCACGGCGCCGATGGATCTGGCGTCAGACGGATCCGAGGATCGGCATCAGGCATCGACCTCGGCTGACGCCCTGTCGATGCCAAGGATTGAAGCCAGGCTACATTCAAGAGGCTTGCTCTTCGCCTCCTTGAGGAGCAGGAGTATCGGAAGCAGGCCCTGAAGGAAGGGTAGATTGAAGAACCTCTGGGAGATCTCCAGGGTTTGGATATGGCAAGTGGCTTGGACACCTCTCCAGAATGGGACTTAACATCTCCTGAAGAATATACAGAGGAGGCTGCTTCATTCCACTCTGTAATAAGGAAAGCAGCTGACTTTTTGGACCTTCCCTTGCCGGTGTCTGAATCTAAACCCAATATATTGACTGAGGTGTTACATCCTGCTTTGATGGTTGCGGAGCCACTTCTGCCATTTAATGAGGCTCTGTTAGAACCAATTTTAGAGATCTGGAAGAAACCGGGGTCATCTTCGGCCGTTAATAGATCAGTGGCACGCAGGTATCGTGTGGCTCCTGCGGATCCAGGCTTTTTGTCTAGGCACCCGACCCCAGAGAGCCTGGTGGTTCAGGCTTCATGTTCATCTTGGACTGCCCCAGGCTATTTTCCTGGGGTGCCTTCGGACAGAGACTCAAAGAAAATGGACCAATCTTCCAAGAAAGCTTTCTCATCATGCATTATGGCTCTCAAGTCTACTAATGCCACATGCATTTTGGGCAGATACATCTACGCCCTATTGGAAGAGATAAAGTCGTCCCATTCGGAGGTGCCTCAGGAGGTGTTGAGTCTGGTTTCAGATGCTCAAGCTGCGGCAACCCAGGTAATCCAGTCGGGCTGGACACTACTGATTCTGTGGCCAGGGCTATGGGCACTGCTGTGGCTACGAGGAGACAGGCCTGGCTTCGTTTCTCTGGATTTTCATCTGATGTCCAGTCAGCCCTGCTGGATCTTCCCTTTGATGGGGATAAACTTTTTGGATCCAAGGCAGACTCTGCCCTTGAGAGATTTAAGGAGAGTAGGGCCACGGCAAAGTCATTAGGCTTGCAGGCCTCCTCTTCTGCTTCTTCAAGACTGTTCAGAAGATTTAGGGGGTTTGGTCGTGGCTCATCCTCCTCCTTTCGAGGCAGATTTCAACAGCAACCCGCCACTGCTCTCCCCTATAGATCATACAGGGGGAGGGGTAGGGTCCGAACCAGAGGAGCTGCCCAGCAGCACTCTGCCTCTTCGTCTGGAGGGGTGCAGCATGGGAAGCAGCCTTAGTCTTCCACCAATTCCTTCACATGCCACTCCTGTAGGGGGGAGGTTATTGAACTTTCTCCACAAGTGGGAGGATATAACATCAGACTCCTGGGTCACCAGCATTGTGGGGAAAGGCTATGCCCTTCCCTTTCGGGAGTTTCCTCCCCCCATCCCGCCCCACGCATCCTACTGTTCAGAAGAGCATCTCCTGTTACTAGAACAGGATGTTCTAGTCCTCCTTTCAAAGGGTGCAGTGGAGTTGGTTCCAGAGCAGGAGAGGGGTCAGGGTTGTTACTCAAGATACTTCCTGATCCCCAAGAAGGATGGTCGGTTGAGGCCAATCCTGTACCTGAGGATTTTGAATTGGTTCCTCAAACAGGAAAAGTTCAAGATGCTGACCTTGGCTCAGGTGCTTTTGGCGTTGAACGAAGGAGATTGGATGGCGTCTGTCGACTTGCAGGATGCTTACTTTCATATCCCGATACTCAAGTCACACAGGAAGTATCTCCGGTTTGTGGTGGGATCGCGGCACTATCAGTTTGCGGTCCTTCCGTTTGGTCTTACTTCAGCACCTCGAGTCTTCACAAAGGTGATGGCGGTGGTTGCAGCAGAGCTCAGAAGGAAGGGCTTAGCGGTATTTCCTTACCTGGACGATTGGTTGATCAAAGCCAAGTCTCCGGAGCTTGTGCTACGTCACCTGCAGTCGACAACCCAGTTGTTGTTCGACCTGGGTTTTTCGGTGAACGTGACCAAATCTCACCTGGAGCCCTCTCAGCGCCTCCTGTTCATAGGGGCAGCACTGGATACAACATTGAATCGCGCCTTTCCTCCGCCTCAGCGGATTCAGGACATTCAGGCGTTGGTTCCAATGTTTCAAAGTGGAGCGGTCATTCCAGTCCTCAAGGTCCTACGTCTGCTCGGTCTGTTTGCTTCTTGCATTCTGTTGGTCACTCACGCTCGCTGGCACATGAGGGCTCTTCAGTGGTGCCTCCGAAAGCAGTGGTCTCAGAACAAAGGAGATCTCAAGGGATCGGTAAAGATCTCCAGGGACGCTGCAGTGGATCTAAGATGGTGGGTTGCGGACAGCAATTTTCCCAAGGAAGGCCGTTCTCGCAGCCTCCACCGGTGACCTCAGTAATAACGGATGCTTCCACTCTAGGGTGGGGAGCTCATCTGGGGGACCTGGAGGTCAAAGGTCATTGGTCTCCAGTGGAACGGATGTTTCATATAAATCTGTTAGAGTTGCGCGCAATACGTCTGGCTCTCAAGGCCTTCCTCCCTTCCCTTCGCGGTCAGTCGGTTCAGGTCCTGACGGACAAAACTACCTCGATGTGGTATATAAACAAACAGGGAGGAGTGGGGTCGTACCGTATCTGCAGAGAAGCTCTGCGACTATGGTCCTGGGCAAGGGACCATCGGATTTGCTTGGTAGCAAACCATCTGGCCGGAGTCTTGAACGTGCGTGCGGACAGTCTCAGTCGGCATTTCTCGACCGATTACGAGTGGCGTCTTCATCCAGATCTAGTCCGGCAAATCTTCCAGATGTGGGGAATCCCTCTGGTAGATCTTTTTGCCACTCGGGAGAACACGCACTGCCCGTTGTTCTGCAGCCTCCAGTATCCGGTGCAAGGAACGTTCGGGGACGTGTTTCAGATGTCCTGGTGCAACCAGTTGCTCTACGCGTTTCCCCCCCATACCTTTGATTCCTCGGGTTCTGAGGAAAATTCGTCAAGACCGAGCCCAAGTCATATTAATAGCTCCGGATTGGCCAAGGAGGGTATGGTATTCAGATCTTCTCCAACTCTCTCTGTGCCCCTCACTCCGTCTCCCTCACAGGGCAGACCTCCTCTCGCAATCGCAGGGGCAGGTTTTACACCCCCACCTCCAGAGCCTGCACCTTCATGCCTGGAGATTGAATGGGGCAACCTGAGTTCCTTTTCTCTCCAACCTGAGGTAGTGGATGTTATTTTATCGGCCAGGCGACACTCCACTAAATCTATCTACGCTAGCAGGTGGGCTAAATTTGTGTGTTGGTGTGGAGAGAGGCAAATTGATCCCTTACGTGCCCACTTATCAGATGTCTTGTCTTTTGCGTTGTCCCTGGCACAGAGGGGTTGTGCAGTGGCTACGATCAAGGGCTATTTGTCTGCCCTGTCAGCCTTTCTGTGTCTTCCAGACCAACCTTCTTTATTTAAATCTCCTTTAGTTTAAAGATTTTTAAAAGGCCTCATTAATAAGTTTCCTCCCACTCCTTTCATTATGCCTCAGTGGGATTTAAATGTAGTCTTGTGGGCTCACGGTTTGGGCCAATGCATTCTTGCCCCATAAGGTTATTGGTTTTGAAGACTGTTTTCCTTGTTGCAATTACTTCAGCTAGAAGAGTGAGTGAGCTGCAGGCTCTTTCTGTTAAACCCCGTATACATCCTTCTATGTAGACAAGGTGGTGTTGAGGACCAAGGCTGCTTTCTTGCCGAAGGTTGTTTCACCCTTCCATTTGGGTCAGACTCTTACTCTCTCCTCTTTTTATCCTCCGCCTCATCCTTCGAAAGAGGAAGAAAGGTTGCATCGTTTAGACCCGAGAAGAGCGCTAAGCTTCTACGTGGACAGAACGAAAGAGTTTAGATTGGAGGATCAACTCTTCATCTGGTATGTGGGAAAGAGGAGAGGAAGGGCAGTCCACAAGAGAACACTCTCCAGGTGGGTCATTCTTTACATTAAGCTGTGTTATTCTCTGGCAAAGAAAGAACCCCCTGATGGAATAAGAGCTCATTCCACCAGAGCTAAGTCGGCTTCTTCGGCCTTGGCTAGGGGTGTTACTGTGGTTGACATCTGCAAGGCCACAACTTGGTCATCCCTCCACACTTTTGCAAAGCATTACTGCTTGGATTCAGAGGTTAGGAGGGATGGCCATTTTGCACGGTCGGTGCTGCAGGATTTCTTGGTTTGACCATTCAGGCACCCTCCACCGAGTGCGGTACTGCTTTGGGACTCTATTCAATGAGTGAGGAATCCACAGGTAGTTGTATCCATCAGAAGAACGAGTTACTTACCTTCGGTAACGCCTTTTCTGGTGGATACACTAGCTACCTGTGGATTCCTCACGGTCCCTCCCGCCTCCCGTTGCCTGTCTGGTCTTACCAAATTATCCTTGGGTGAGCTCCTCTTGGTAGTTTATTGGTTTCATATATAGTGTATATATTTATGTATATAAGTACATGTTTTAAAAAAAAAAAAAAAAAAGAAGAAGAGAAAGGAATTTGTGAGATTGCTGTACATAGTATGTATGTATATAATTTTGCGTTTTGACATTTTTGAGCTGATGTTTTTATCTATTTGATACAATTAAATATTGTTGTGTAATATTTGTTTCAATTGCCTATTCGTCTCAAGAGGCACTTAAAAAATGTTGGTACTGACGTCAGCACGTCAGCGAGGACCTCTTATTGTCTGTATGACGTCAGACGGCGTCGCGTGGGCAAACTGTGACGTCCTCGTCGACGTGCAGAAGCTAGGAAGAAAATTTCCGTTGAAAGCTGGCGCAGGGGGGAAATTCAATGAGTGAGGAATCCACAGGTAGCTAGTGTATCCACCTGAAAAGGCGTTACCGAAGGTAAGTAACTCGTTCATCTTATCAAGAAAACCAAAATTGGCTTGATGGCAGCCTACCATACATTGCACAAAATGTTAGACTAGGTCCTTTGAGTAATGAAGGACTTACCTGGCCACAGCTGGCCACACACACACCACACCACACCCTAATGCCAATACAGTGCCGGTAGCAGAAGTGCGCCACCTGTATAATGATTTAGTACAAGTATATAGACGCTCAATACAGTTTGAAATGCAAACATTAATCACTGCCCCAGCAAGGGCTGCTCCAGAACAACCACATATAGTGAAGGCAGGCATTAACCCTGCGTCAGTGTATTCGATGATGGGTAAGTTACCCACCAAACATGAAGAAATTCCGTTTTAGTTAGCACAAAAAATAAGTGCTTTAGAAACAGTATTTCCCCATACAGGACCCCTAGATAAACATAGAATTCTCAGTGTGCTTGCCATTCAGGATGGTTTCCACAGTCGATAAGTGTACCACATAGGGTGCAGTATTTGCTGCACTCTACACTACTGCACATAATACACCAACACTTGCGAATCGTATGAAGGTGTTTAGACAAATTCAAGATGAATATGAGGCTGTCCTGGCCCTAGACCTGGGGATGCAGTTAATGGGCAATTTTGCCACGGTATCCTCAATAATATTAGGCAACCTGAAAGGGGAAGAGGTAGCCCTTGCAGTATGCCAGCGGCTCCGAGATGTTCCTGCACAGGATCAGGAGCACTAGCTGGCAAAAATAATTGCCAAAACGTATTCTAGTGTACGTCGGGATAGTTTGGAAGCAAGACCAAGTAAACTAAAACTACAAGATAAATCCAACAAGAATTCTACCAAGCAAGCACCAGAGGGTTCTAAAAAACACTGGGATAAACAAAAACAAAATTAAGATAATGCAAAACAGAGAGGAGAATCTCCATGTCTAGAGAACTATGAGAAACGCTACAATTTAAGAAATAGAGCTAGCTTGAAAACTCCTGATAGATAGATATCGATACATGACAATCTCGTTCCTTTCAGGACTCACTGGATAAACAAAGTGAGAAAGTTGGGCGTTCCGTACAAATAAACGAATACCTGAAATTGAGAAAAGATTCACAAAGTTCCTCCGAACCTTACATAAAAAGGAAGAGAAATCTCCCCAACAGAAACAACAGCTTAAAAAGAAAAAGGTGGTAGCTATTTTGGCCTAAAATGCCACGCAATTTGAGAGCCTTAATAAAGAACCAGAAGTGGGCACTGACTCTGTTAGAGAGCGCGGCAGAGATCACAATAGTTCACTGGAATCTTCAAGAGCTTCTGGATGTGACAGCAACTATTGACTATTTAGAAGTCAAAACTGCAGATGTGTGCATCTCCCCCGATAAAGTTTACAAATTGAAATTGCATCTAAAAATTTACATTGTGCTATGATATCCTATTGGTAGCAATGGTTTGGCCACCAGAATTTGCCCTCAATCTTCCGTTTGGAGAAGAGGTCATTATGCCTTCTTTCTCACCTCTTGTTCCTAGTGAATTAGGAGAAGCCTATTCTTCAAAATGGGCATTGGCACAAGCCCCTGCGCTGTATCACAATCATATGGAGTGTGGGACAAAGACTCTCCCTACCACATAGTACCTATTAGATCACAATGCAGCCTCAACCTCAATACCCCATTAAACACGAAGCTAAAGCACCAGTAAGAGAAATGCTTAC
This sequence comes from Pleurodeles waltl, assembly GCF_031143425.1. Classification (NCBI taxonomy): domain Eukaryota; kingdom Metazoa; phylum Chordata; class Amphibia; order Caudata; family Salamandridae; genus Pleurodeles; species Pleurodeles waltl. The sequence continues at coordinate 501,111,672 of NC_090443.1, forward strand.
AGAACTTGAGTACCAGGGTGTAATAGAGCCCTGTGTCTCACCAATGAATAACCCATTGTTTCCAGTAGCTAAGCCAGACCATTCTTATAGAATTGTCTTATAGACACTTGAATAGTCATACAAGCACATTTACCATTCAATATGCGCCCACACGGATTAACAATATGGTGCGTAAAAAAATACAAAATACCATGCCATTCCAGTTGGGACCTAGCCATATGCAAATCAGTATTGACCCTGTTCCCTATGGGAACAGTCCAGCCCGAACTGCCAGGCCAGGTCCTCCCTGGACCAGAAACAAGCATCCTAGGACTGGTTTCAGGGTATCCCCCCTCTTCAGCCAGGCTAGCTTGAATCTGGTGGCATAGTGAGCACGAGACCCACATCTGGGCATACCCTTCCCACTTGGGGCGACAAACGCAAAAAGAACAGTTGATGGACAGAATGCAGAACCAATCAAACATTCACCCCCAGTCACAGATCTGGATTTAATCCATCAGTTTTTTTGCTCACCATGCCATTCCAGTTTGGACCCAGCCATATGCAAATCAGTCTTGACCCTGTTCCTCATGGGAACAGTCCAGCCCGAACGGCCAGGCCAGGGATGCATGTTATCAGATAGAAGAAAGAGCCTGTCCCCACTTTCTAAAAAAATGCTCACAGTTACAACCACCAAACACCATTAAAAAGCTACAATCGTTATTGGGCTGTTTCAACTTTTGCAAAACTTACATTCCAGACTATGCACAACACATAAAACCATTGTATGACTTTTCAAGTAAATATTGGACAGTCGAGCACACACGCATTCAGAGAGCATTGCAACAGAACATGCTTTAAGCAAAACACTTACACACATGTGACAACAAAACAAATTTGGTCATCAGAGTAATTGCTGGTGCAATCGTATTCACCTATGTAACATTCAATGAGGGTGATACCGTAACTATAGCATACAACTCACACCTGAACTCCACAGCTGAACAAATCTCTGCTCCCACTGAAAGAATTCTGACTGCTGTTCAGATGGCTGTCATAAAAGAGAGACCTCTGGCCCAGGGAAAACACATTATTGTTGTAAACCCCATACCGGCCCTCGAAGCTGTTACAAAAGCCAGTGTCCCAAACGCTAAAGCATTACATCCAAGCTGGATTCAATGGGCAACGTCTCTGACTGCCACTGATGTAAATTATGTTTTTGACCCAAAACTAGAGGCGCAAGACTTTCTCCATGCAAATTTGAATTCCCCGTACCAATAAACACCTTGCATCCTGATGAGTATCAAACAATGATTTATACTGATGGTTCAGCTCAACCAGCAGTAGGTACACAAAACAAAAGTACTCTGCAGCCTGTGCGGCTGTGAGTGGTGTTATGAAAGATGGCAAAATTCCTTCCTCGAAACACTTACACACAGACCCTGGGGGACTGCAGTGCACAATTAACAGAGCTTAAGGCTCTGGTATCGGCACTGGAACAGACAATCCAGAACAGCTAACACTAATAGTGTCTGATTTGACTACTGTGTTGTCTTTTAATGAATATCTGCATTACTGGCACATATTATTGTGGGGGAAAGTAGCAGATCTGAAAGAAATGCTACCCAATGCCCATGTAGTTCATACACTGGGTCATCAACGTGTAGGGATACATGTTGCAGCCAGTACTTTGGCTGATGAGGCAGCCAAGTCAGCAGTAGCCACGGCTTCTGTTGCTGTGATTACTTATTCACGAACAAGGTTGGATGATGAAACCCTGGCTACTATGAAAGCTTCGGCTGAAGCCAAAGACATATCCTGCCAAATAGTCGTACCACATAAGTGCCCACAACATTGCCTTTGTAACAATACTAGGGGTGGGTGATTGTGTGATCCCCAACCAAGATCAGAGACCAGAGTTGGTAAAACCAGTGCATGAGGAAGTTGCTTCTGCCCATGCAGGTGTGGCAGCTACTATTTACTCACTGCACAAATGTTACTGGTGCCCAGGTCTATATAAACAGACCAAACAGTATGTTCTTTGCTGTGACATCTGTCAACAAATAAAAGAATCCACCGTCAATCCCCCACCGTGGACGGCCCTCCTAATTTCTAACAAAGCACTACAATGTGTGTACCTGGACCATTATGGTCCTTTGACACCTGATGGTGAATACAAATACATCTTAGTTGCTGTTGACTATTGTCCCAGGTTCCTTTGGGTATGGCCACAATGATCAGCTGACACTTGAACTGTTATGAAAGAATTACAGGTCTTTATCGGGACAAATGCAGTTGCGGTATTAAATTCAGACCAGTGCCCTGCTTTTGCCTCAAGGGCATTCAGCGACACCATGGCGTCATTAGGGGTCCAACTACATGACTCGTCTCTCTGTCATCCTGAGGCTAACAGTATAGTGGAGCGAAAGAACAGAGACTTAAAGCAATCCTTAACAGCAAGAGTATTAGGTACGGGTCATAGTTGGCTTAACCACCTACATGGAGCCCAGAGAGCACTTAATAATCAGCCTAGAATGTCTCTGGAAGGGCGGACCACATACGAGGTTCTTTTCTGCATACCTATGTTTGTCCCAGATCCTGATGGCTCTGACGTGGTGGCAGCAGACACACCTTTTGGCATAAATAAATGTTTCACTGTCGTGTAGGAATTACAGCAGTTCTGATATGAAAGCTCATCTACTTGTGCAGCCACCTTGGGAATAAGGGATGCACCAGTAACACCGACATGCTGGATTCCAAAACTTTGGGATCTGGTGCAAGAAAAGATTGCTGTGAAGAAAAAATTCAGCCCTTCATATCGAGTACCGCTTCCAGTCCTGGGAATAAATGGTACGAGAACTATCATCATACCACCGCTGCCTGGTTCTGAAGCAGCCTTGTTTCTATCGGCAATGTCAAGTTATGCTATGTGGCCAATCCTACACAGCAGACCTAGAGGACTCCTGGGTAGTTCCTGAACCATCTACAAGCTTTAACCAACAATTCTGATTCTTCCCCTAAGCTTGGTGAGGGTAGAAAATGACCTTTCATTAGTACCAATAACTTCATCTACGATGATAACTGTCCACACTTCTGAACAGTTTTTTTCAAATTCAGCACAAAGAGATGGAATTGTTTCTTACGAACAAACAAGGGACACATTTTCCAGTTCTCCTTTTCTGACACCGGCTCCAGTATTTGTGCAAACTGCTTCTGGATATTTTGCCAACATCAATGATTCTTTCACTGAGTCTTCTACGCCTTCCGCAGTGCCTGTATCAAGAGCACATAAGCTGTTACGTACGTCAAAATTAACTATCTGATATGTCCATGAAATTATCTGTGGACCCTGCTAACTGTGCTTGCCTTTCTTCTCTTGGTTGTTTATCATTTTCTTTTTATTGGTGCATGGTCATTAACTTCCTGAGCGCTTTGCTGTTAAACTGGTGGATGAGGTCCTAAAACCACATTTGTCTTCAGATAATGTCCGGAGAGACTTGTCCCTAGTGAACATTTCAGCTATACTGATTCCTGATGGGATTGTTTGGGATAAAGTATCTTCGATATCTTTAGGCCCATGGAGATCTTTCAAATACCATATCTGCTTAAAGTTTCAATGAATGCTATAAGGACACCAGGAGTAGTTTCTGATAATTGGCATGTAAAAACAGTTGATTCTATGCATTCTGAGCTTGATTATTACACTGTAGTCGAAAGTGAAGATGTTTATCTAACAACTGCAAATTATGACGCTATGTTCTGTTATAATCATTACAGACATCATTTCAAAGATAAAGCCAGCACCCAGAGGATTGTTTACAATTATACACAATGGGAACATTGTCGGAGCCAGCCAGTTTGGAGTTCTAAAACATAGATGGAAAAGTTTGCATATTTTACTGGCCATGATGTTAAAAATGCTGATTCTTAATATTTCAAATGAACTCCTATGAAATTGCAAAGTGCTTTGTTAACAGATACCAAATTGATTTATTCTGATTCCTTTGTTTTCCAGTTGGCTATAGAAGACTACGAATATTGCTTGAAGTCAGTTGCCCTAGAGTAAAGAGTGTGTGGGGAACTAAAGAGTGGCAAATACAGTGAAGGGAAGCTTTGTTTGGTGCATGCCTTATTCTGTTGCAAATTATATTGTTAAACAAACCTATACAGCAAACTACTTGTCTAGGCTTGGTAAAAGTTAAGAAAATGAATGCTCCCAGTATTCCTTCACCAGCTAAACATTATAACTGGCTAAAAAATTATAAATATTACTGAAAAACAGCTCAAAGGGTGGATCCTGAATGGAACATTTAACACACAACACTTTCAGGTCCTAACGGGTGGTTACTGTGGCCAACAGACACAAATGGTTGTAATGCATGTTTTGTAAACTCCACAGGGGTTTTTCAAGAAAACTGACATTACCCACATTACATATCATCACAACACTCTGATAGTATCACCACATATGGTGCAGGAAAATGATTCCAACAGTGGCTAAAATACTCCGCACTAGCAGCTGTAAGGGAACACCTCAGTCTCCTGTCAGAAGTTACAGATTTACAGGACTTTCTGTTGGGCCCCAGAAAAACATGAAAAACGTGCTTCTCATATGCATGTTACAATGAAATTTGGAAACTTTCTCAACAAGAAACCGCAGCTTGGTTAGGGCAAATAGGTCAGTAAAACTTACAGAAAGGATTAGCGGTTGTAGCTAATGGGATAAACACCTTGTCCAACCGTAGATACACCCTTAACAACATAATTTATTCTGCAATTGGCATAATATACATTGACGTCATCTTTACACCACTGACAAAGTAAACTGAGGTCCATTATGCGGTTAGGTTGGACGTTACAAGTGCTAGAAAGTGGTTGCGTACCTTGGCAATATGTTAGTTCAAAAGACCTGTTTGACACATTTAACATAACGCAACAGCAGCAAATAATGGCTAAGAAAGAAGAGACTTATGTCATGCTTAACACTGAGAAATTGGAAAAGTTGCCTTTTACTGTGATGGAAATACCATCTGCTATCTGGTTAATTCATGGGCTTATTAATCTGCCCTTTTCCACATTTCAATTCACCTTGTGCTTGAAGCACATTCCTGTAGGTAGATACAAAAAACTAGAAATAGTTACATTCATAAGGTGTGGGAGCTGCCCTTCTCATACAGATGTTTCAGCGCATGAAAGATGTGTTTTTTTAGCGGAAACAAGTGTGAGACTTCTGTGAGCCATTTGATGATTTGTAAACAGCTGTCCTTGCGTGGAGTATGTAATGCTTCAGTTGCAAACTTAGGGGCATATTTAAGAAAACTGGCGCTGCACTCACTTTTCTTACACCCTTCAGCGTCACCCTACCTCCACCATGTGTGCGCTATATTTAAAATACCACACGCAATGGCGCAGGGTAAGGGGCAATAGCGTCATTTTTTTTTACCGCTATTGATGTACTCTGCAGGAGTAGTGCCATTCCTGCAGAGTACATGGGGGCCCATTGTATTCAATGCATGTCCCTTTTAACGCCTCCTCTGAGCAAGTGTTAAAAGTGCTGAAAAAAATGACGCAAATTCCTTGTGCCATTTTTTTCAGCCTCCCCCTAACAGGGGAACGCCCCCTTTGCATACATTATGCCTGGCGTAGTCATAATGTAGCGCAAAGGCTTACATAGTGGCGCAATGCATGCATTGCGCCACTTTATAAATATGGTGCAGCGTTTTTGGCCTTTTAACGCTACATTAGAATATAAAAATGACACTAATGTGGCATTAGAATGGCGCTAGGGACTCTTAAATATGCCCCCAAAAGTGTTATCTGAAGGGAGTTCGTATCCCGTTCATTTGTCCAGCATTCAAGGTGCTCTTGAATGGGAGTTATTTGGTTCTGAATAAGTGAACTGTTGTGGAATGTGAGCAGGAGGGCGGTGCTGGTAGGGGGGGGTGGCGGCTGTTGATGCGGGGGGCACAGAGCTCCCATCAGAGGAGGAGTCGCTGTTGCTGATGTAACCTCCTGTCCCTGCCGTGGAGCTCTCCTCGCCCTCAGTCCCACTGGTGGCTTCAGACTCCATTGTCTTGCCCTCCAGGGCCAAGTGGGATGCAGCTCCCTCCTGCTCCGGTGCCACTGCTCCTCCGCCTGATAATGCTAATGCACAAGAACAGGGAGACCACAAAAAAGGGGGGGGAGGCAGAAGAAAGACATGTTCAGTGCATGCAATACCACTACCGTTGGCGGACACTACAGACACAGCAGCCCTCTGCAGTACGCCATGCACTTTTAGTTCCTAGATTAATCACATGCCCTTGGGGTATAAGGCCTATGCCCGATTGATGCACACATGGAAGTCAGAGGAGCCTGACTAGGTGTAGATGGCCCTTACCACTGGTGGGGTTGGTGTGCCACACATAGCCTGCCTCACAAAGGGTCCTTGCCTACAAAGCTCGCCCTGGCCTAGGGTAACCTACTGACAACCTCCCCCACCCAGACACCTCGTTATGAGTCAGATGGATGTGACGGTACTCACCCCCTTGTGGCTGCTGTGATGCCCTCAAGCGCCCCCATCCAACTCCGAATATGCCACCGCCAGGATCCGGAACATCAGGGGGGTCATGGTGCGACGGGAACCCCTCCCACAATGGGAGGCTATCCCCAGCTGGGCCTCCGCCGTCTTCTTGCTCCAGCGGCGAATGTCCTCCCATCTTTTCTGGCAGTGGGTGCTCCGTCTGTGGTGGACCCCCAGGGTCTGGACGTCCTTGGCGATGGCACGCCAAATATCCTTCTTCTGGTGGGCGCTGACCTAGAGGAATAGTACAGGGGAAAAGGAAAACTTTAACCGTCCGGACCGTCACAGTCATTGGCCCACGTTCCCACCCTTGCCCTGATGCACATACACTCACCGTCCGCTCATGCAGGCCTCATTCCCCCCGTATCTTCCATCCACACCACTCCAAACAGGCATTGCCCATGCAGCATGCTCACAGTGTACTCACCTGTTTGTCTGGAGGACCGTACAGTTGAGTGTACTGGGGGAGGACCCCATCCACTAACTTCTTCAACTCCTCCGAAGTGAAGGCAGGGGCCCTTTCCCCAGACACATGAGCCATCGTTGCTTCCAGACTGAGGTCACAGCAGGACTTGCAGTGTAGGTCCTCTCCCGTCGAAGGTCAGGTATCAAGTGAGTGAACAGACAGAAAATGGTGGTCACGTCCGCAGCGGTGCGTATATCGTCATTGGCTCCTGGGACCCATAGGGTCCAATGTTAACCAATGCAGGATTGCGCCGCGGTCTTCGACCGCCTACCGCGACAGTGTAGAACGCCAGCGCAGTTACCTCATATCCCCTTACAGGTCAGGCAGCCCCCATTTCAGGGGGCCACATGGCATTAATATTAACTGCGTCACACCTATCTAGGCCTTGCATACACACAGTAACAGGCACATTGCGGATTTACAAATGTTTGCTAATGACATTTAGCAATACCTCAGTGTTGGCTGACTCTCTGCTCGCTGTTCTCCTCCATAAGTCACGTCCGCTGGGGCAAGTGGTGAGATGGCGGCATCCTCCGCTGTACAGACCGCTGGTGGACCTGTCGACATTGGAAGAGAGACACGTAATAGTCACCTACAGACTTGATTGTGCAACAATCCAGGAACTGTGTGCCCCGTTGGAGCCAGACCTGATGTCAGCAATCCGCCATCCCACAGGAATCCCCCCTCTAGTGCAGGTCCTGTCAGTACTCCATTTCCTGGCATGTGGGTCTTTTCAAACTACAGTGGCCATTGCATCAGGGATGTCCCAGCCTATGTTCTCAAACGTGTTGTCCAGAGTGTTGTCTGCCCTGCTTAAACACATGCGCAGCTACATCGTTTTCCCTCAGGTGGAGGATTTGCCTACAGTGAAAGGTGACTTCTATGCTCTTTGACATATCCCCAACATCATAGGTGCCATTGATGGGACACATGTGGCCTTGGTACACTCCAGCAAGGAGTGAACAGGTGTACAGAAACCGGAAGAGCTACCATTCAATGACTGTGCAGATGGTGTGTTTGGCAGACCAGTACATCTCCCATGTGAATGCCAAGTTTCCTGGCTCAACACATGACGCTTACATTCTGAGGAATAGCAGCATCCTTTATGTGATGGGGCAACTCCAGAGGCACTGTGTGTGGCTAATAGGTGAGGACAAGGACCCTATACCCTGTGATTAGTTGTCTGGGTCTGGGGTTGTCCCTAAGGGTTAGTGTGTGTCTAACAGTTGTCCCTCGACATTTGCAGGTGACTGGTTACCCCAACCTGTCATGGCTACTGACCCCAGTGAGAAATCCCAGGACAAGGGCAGAGGAACGCTACAATGAGGTACATGGGCGAACTAGGAGAGTGATCGAAATGACCTTCGGCCTCCTGAAGGCCAGGTTCCGGTGCCTCCATATGACAGGTGGTTCTCTACTCACCAAAGAAGTTGTGCCAGATCATCGTGGCCTGCTGTATGCTGCACAACCTGGCTTTGCGACGACAGGTGCCTTTTCTGCAGGAGAATGGTCCAGAAGGAGGTCTTGTGGCAGCTGTGGAGCCTGTGGACAGTGAAGAAGAGGAGGCAGAAGAAGAGGATATCGACAACAGAAACAATGTTATCCAGCAATACTTCCAGTGAGACACAGGTAAGAAGATGTCACTGCCTCACACATCTCATACAATTGTTAGACCTATCATATGTCTGTCACTTTCACCCAGTATATGGACCCTGACTTGTCACTTTGCCTTTCCATTTCACAAATGTGAGTCCCACTGTGTGACCTCTGCTATATTACCTCAATTACTAGAGCTGTGTTACATCGGTATGTTGACAATACAATCAACATTGCTATATTCCATAGTTATTGCAAATACACATTTGTGAAAGCACAGACTGACTCCAGTTTGTTTTGTGATTCAAGGGTGTTTATTTCAATGCAAAATAGTGGAGGGGGTTGTAAAATGGGTAGGGGTGATGGTGGAGGATTGTCCATGGCAGAGTCTAGTCTATTTGTTTCACAGGTGCAATGTCCAAAGGGGCATAGGAAGTGGAGCTAGGGCAGTTGATGGATGGACAGGGTGACGAAGTGGGACAGAAGGATGACATTCAGGGGGGTCTCATTTCCTGGCGGAGGTCTTGGCATTGTTCTCTGTCTTTGTCCTGGATCTCAGGGACCGTTTGCAGGGTGGTTCTCCATCTGCAGGGGATGGGGTGTTGGTGTCGTGGTCATGTGGCGGTGTCTCCTGTCCAATAGCACAGGCGGAGGTGGAGGGCTGTTCATCATCCAGGCTAGTGTCAGGGGCCCCTTGTTGTGCCACAGTGTCCCTCCTGGTGTTGACAAGGTCCTTCAGCACCCCTACAATGGTGACCCAGGTGGTGTTGGTGGACTTGAGTTCCTCCCTGATCCCCAGATAGTGTTCCTCCTGCAGCCGCTGGGTCTCCTAAAAGTTGGTCAGTACCGTTGCCATCGTCTCCTGGGAATGATGGTATGCTCCTAGGATTTTGGAGAGGGCCTCGTGGAAAGTGGGTTCCCTGGGCCTGTCCTCCCGTCGCATAGCAGTCCTCCCAGTTCCCCTGATTTCCTGTGCCTCTGTCCCCCGAACCGTGTGCCCACTGCCACTGCCCCCAGGTCCCTGATTTTCTTGGGGTGGTGGGTTTGCCTGGGTTCCCTGTAGTGGTGGACACACTGCTGCTTGACGTGTCCTGGGGACAGAGGGATGGGCCCGCTGGGTGGGTGCTGTGCTGGTGTTTCCTGAGGGGGGAGGCTCTGTGGTGGCATGTGTTAGTGTGAGGGGAACCAACTGTCCTGAGGTCCCAGATGGGCCGGGCTGGTCATCTTGATCCAGTTGGACAGAGCTGCTGTCATCACTGTGGGCCTCTTCTGTGGGGGGAGTGGACATGTCTGGAACCTCCTGTCCGGTGACATTGGGTAGGGGTCCTGCAGGGGTGTAAAGGCATGATTATTGCATCTGTGTGTGTGCCATCGTCTGCAATGGGTGGGTGACCCTGTACTCCAGTGCTTACATTCTTGTCTAGGACCTTGTGTGATAATTGGTTTGGGGTCTGTGTGGGTATCTGTAGTGGACATGCTTTGGTGTTGCATGCAGGGCTTGGTGTTGGGATGGGTGGGTTGTGATAGTGGGACATTTGTGAGGTGTTGCAGTGATGGGGGTGAGGGTGAGGGTGGGGTATGTGATAGCATGCAGGTAGGGTGAGGGATCTAATAGTTAAGATTTGACTTACCAGAGTCCATTCCTCCTGCTACTCCTGCGAGGCCCTCAGGATGCAGTATAGCCAAGACTTGCTCCTCCCATGTTGTTAGTTGTGGGGGAGGAGGTGGGGGTCCGCCGCCAGTCCTCTGTACTGCAATCTGGTGTCTTGAGACCACGGAACGCACCTTCCCCCGTAGGTTGTTCCACCTCTTCCTTATGTCATGCCATGTTCTTGGATGCTGTCCCACTGCATTTACCCTGTCTAAGATTCTGCGCCATAGCTCCATCTTCCTAGCTATGGAGGTGTGCTGCACCTGTGAACCGAATAGATGTGGCTCTACCCGGACAATCTCCTCCACCATGACCCTGAGCTCCTCCTCAGAGAACCTGAGGTGTCTTTGCGGAGCCATGAGGTGGTGTGGGTGATGTGTGAGGTGGTGTGTGTTGTGATGTGTGAGGGGATATGTTTGTGTGTGTTGTCTGAGGTGCGTGGATGTTGTGTGAGTGATGGTGTTGTGTGCCTGTGGATGCTAGTGTTGTTTCTGGTGGTGTCTCTCTCTGGGCTTCTTTCTCAATTTTTGTCGTAGGGGTTTGTGGGTGTGTGTTTTATATTGTATTGAGTGTGTGGGAGTGGTGTGTGTATGTGTATCAGATGTGTGTATTTGGAATTGTCCAATGTGGTTGTGTTTTGTAAGTGTGTGTGTATTTTGAGTGCGGCGGTGTGTACCGCCAATTGAGTACCGCGGTGGAAAGACCGCCGCTAGGATTCGTGTGTCGTGATAGTGTGGGCCTATTCCTGTTGGTGTGACAGTGGAGGTTTTGTTATCGCCAGTTTATCCCTGACCTTTGGTGTGGCGGACTTGTGTGGGTGTCTGGTTTTTGGCAGATTCCGGGCTGTGGGTCGTAATAGATGTAGCGGTATTCTGCCGCTGCGGCGGTGTGTTGGTGGTCTTCTGCACGGCGGTAAGCAAGATTTACCGCCAATGTTGTAATGAGGTCCTATGTACAGAGATACCGATTTCCTACTAGCGATTCTTACAAAGTAGAAACCTCTATTAGGAAATTGGTATTAAGAAATCCCATCGCAATTTAGTCAGTGGGCAGGTTTTGCATTTCCTAAATAGTAATTTCTTGTAAAGAAATTGCTATTTAGGAAATGCAAAACCATGGATGGCAAAGGGCAAAAGGCAGCCCTTGACGCACCGCAAAAATAGGGAGGCACCTATGGCACTGTAGAGCACACATATGCCTAAGGGGCATGTATGTGCTCTATTGCAAATAAAAAAGCACTTTGGGGTGCTTTTTTAAAATTACACCTGGTTAACACCAACTTCAAGTCGGTGGTAATTGCATCTCCTAAATGCCCAAATCACATTTAAGAAATGCTTTGTACCTCAGAATAGGAATCACAAATAGGGAATCCCTATTTGCGACTTCCTATTCTGCGAATCTCAAATTGCGGTTTCTACCTTGTAGAAATCACAATTTACGATTTCTTAAGGGCCTTTGTACATGAGAAGAGGCAGTTTTGCATTTCTTAACAGCCCGAAACACTGATTCGGGCTGTTAAAAATGCAATAGGGCTTAGTACGTCTGGCCCACAGTCACTGTTTTACACTTATATAATAGCATCCTATGGGGCTACACTGTCCTTTTATTCTATCTCTCTCATTTTTCCAGTAAAGGGTTTGTGAAGGAGATTTGAGCTGTTTTGTAACACCTTTACCTCGAATTATACATTTATTTGGGTGTTCTGACCCTTTTCTAAGTACAGTTTTAAGAATTGCAACACTGCAGCCTTTTTGCTTGAGCTGCATATTATTTTCTTTCTTAAGTGTTTCTACAGGGCTTCCTGAAGTAAGGCGAATGTCTACAATTAAATAGATATTATATAAAGGAGTGGTCTGGGAGACCTGCACATGGGCAGAATTATTCAAATACTTATGACTTCAATGGAGATGACCCTATGAGAGAACTGGAGTTAACAGGTAAGAAACTTTTTCATCAGTGCCGTCTTCCTCGACTAGTGGGGATTGCCGGTGACAGGCTGCCATTTACCCTTTCTCGGGCAAGTGGCTCTGTATAGATAAGCTGAACCCATAGTAGCATAGCTCTCCTAAGGCCTGTTCCTTTCTGCACTCTAAACAGGAACTTCCACTTCATTGTATCAAATGCTGTATCATCCAAGAAGGTGGCCATCACTGGTTAATTCAGATCTGATTGATGTGCAAATGGAATTCTACAGTATTGGATCTTTCATAGATTCACATGCTTGAATCATTCCCTGTCGTCGAAGTGGAAGTCCCATGTTACCATAATACAGCAGTATGTATCAATATCATAGGCTATAATGGCAATGAACAATCACTTTAAAGCCTATCTATATCATTTTAAAAAAAGGACAAAACTTCAGTCAATCTCTTGAATACTCCAAAGAGAGGCTGAGCCACTCAGATTTTCTACTGCACATCTTGTGAAAGGGAGTCTACCTGAGCTCTGCTTAGTTTCTTCATCTATTACTTGGTTTGGAGCATCTAAAAATATATTTCCTGTTTCATTTCTCCAACCCTGGCACTAATATCTGAACAACAGAAAAAAAAAAAATGTACACACTGAAAACACTAGAAGATCCTGCCCAAAAAGTAAAGGACTGTAAAAATGTTCTAACCTTTTCCTCTAAAACTCTCACGGAAAGAGAGAGAAGGCTATTGTTGTGTCTATAGAAACTTAAATCAAAGACAACTGTCATTTTGGATCAGAAGGACAGTGAGGATTCCATCACCTCACAGGAGAGGTCAAAAGGGAGGTCGCGTCCATGGTCTCCCAGAGGCACACAGAAAAGCCATAGATAAAAACTCACCATGAGTCTTCAGAAGGCACTTCTCATAGAAAGAAAAAGTAGAAAAAAACCTCATCAGAAGCAAGATCAGAGTCTACAACTCCCTATTCAGCCCTGGCATTACATCGGGGAAATCCTCTCAGAACCAGTCACGCTGAAACATAAACTGACAAACAGACATTGAACCCAAAACTGCTGTCAAAATCATCATCTATGACAATGGCGATGACGACATTGATGACAACAACCACGTCGACTATTACTGCCTCGTCGACTATATCCTCGTCTACAACAGCTTAGTCTACAACAGCCTTGTCAATGACGCCAGCCTCGTTGATAATGGCCTCATCTACACCAGCCTCATATACGACAGCCTCGTAGATGACAGCGTCGTCTACAATGGCCTTGTTTACGATGGCCTCACCGTTGACAAAGGGCCTCATCGACGACTGACTCATTGATGACAACCTTGTAGACAACAGGCTCATCAAAAACGCCAGCTTTGTCACTTTTGACGTAGTTGACAATATCTGCCTTGTCCTCGATGACCTCGTCGACAACACCAAGGACTTCGAAAATACAGTAGTTATCAACAAAAAACAAAGAAACCACATAGTCTATAAGAACTTAATTTCAAGGATGAAGGAGACTAATATAAGCATGTATACGAAAGGCAGCAATATATGGAGAGGCAATATGTGGACAGTTTCTCCTCTTCACTCCGCCTCCAACTCCAGAGGGCACGGTTCAGGTCCCTGTGGCTCTAGCACAAAACCTACAGGGCTTGTTATAGATTACTACAAAAGCTTTCCTGAGTCTTCAAGCTCAATATCATCTCTGATATATCAGCAACCTCTGATGCTCCTGCCACTCCAAGAAGGACCGAGGTGTCAAATATTGCCATACTACCTCAGAACAACATGTCTTCCTTGGATGATAATAGAGAGGAGGTACGATTCACAATACTCAATCTGTACCCAATAGATGGGGTGATTATTAAATACAAACACCTTCACTTTCGGCACCACAACCATTTGATTCCCCCCGAATGATATTGATGGTTTCCATGCCCTTATGTCACGAGCGGCCAAACACTTCCAACTTCCAATAACATCAAGCAATCCGATTGTTTCTTTATGATTTTGAAGAGAAATGCTGTGGGAGCTGTTCCAATTATTGATTATATCTGGGAGAAGGAATTACAATCATAAAAATCCCTGCCATGACTGTAGCAGTCCTACCAAGAATCAACAAGGAGTACAAAGTGCCTGAAGACTCACCACCATCTCTGGTGAACACCGGTAACAGGACTCGGTCAACACACAGGCGGTTCACCATTGTTCAAAGAATGCTTCCACACAAATTTAAACCCTGCCTGACAAGCAAAACCAATGCCTCGATAACAGTGGGAAGAGGTTCCCAATTATATCTGGTAATGCAGTGCAAGCGGCCAATTCACTGGCAATACTGGGCAGGTATGACCGTCAGATGTGGTCAGACATCGCCACATAAATGGAAATTCTGTCGGAACACAAAAGAGTAGAAGCAACATAAAAAAAAGAAATGATTCTGCAAGAGGGAGAAAGATCTTCATCGTAAATCATAGATTGTGCTATGAATATAGCTTCTACAGGATGCCGACATCTGGCAGGATCTGTGTGTTGTAGGTACACCAGCACGTCCAAGAACTTGATTGCAGTAAGGTGCTGTTGCTTGCAACATTCAGACTTATTTGGGTATATTCATTACATCCTTGAGTATCAAGTTTGCATTAAGCAATGCTTGTTAAATGTCTCATTTATTATAACCAATGCTTGTTGATTATGCACACTGTATCCCACCTGCTAAACTTGTGCCAACTGTAACTGCCAAAACGTGCTCTTCACAATGTGATCTGTATTGAACATGTGCCACAATCGTGAGGATAATTGCTCATTTCCTTAAAAAGCAATCAACTGCCAAAAGGCACATGTGAACATTTGATTATTTAAGGATGCTTGTGAGTCTGAGGACTTGCTCGGCTTTGTACCTATTGCTCCGCTCAGCTGTCTCCAGTCAAGTCAAGTTCCTTGTTCTCCAGCCTGCCTCCAGTCAAGTTCTAGTGCAAATAAAGTTCCCTGTCCTCCAGCCTGCCTCCTGTCGAGTTCCGGTGTTCATCGTTCTCCGGCCAGCTTCCAGTCGAGTCCAGCATTTCTCATCTCCCAGACAGCCTCCAGTCGAGTTCCGGGGATCCTCACCCTCCAGTCGGCTTCCTGCAGAGTCCTGGCTCTCCTCTTCCATCTTCTGCTGATGATCCCGTATGTCCTGTAAAAGAGAGAAAGTAAGAAAAGTGAAAAAACCCAGTTTGGGTTCTTCTAAAGATTTCAAGCAAATAACTTCACTTAGAGGTAAAGAAAAATGAATCGATCAATGCCCTGCACTAAAATCAATGAAGCAAAACAGAGCTCTGTCTTTTAAATAATTTGTGACAATGAGAATTAGCATGATTTATTGTTTGGGTGAGAATCCAAGATACTGCTACACTGACATTAAGGAAAGGCGTATTTCCTGTAACCAGCACTCCCCTGAGAAGTAGGAGATCGGAAATAAAGCAAGTTTATCAAAACTATTATTGGCAAGTGTTAGACTTGGCATCCTTAGCTTGGTCTTCCCTAACTTTTTGCCTTTGTTTCCCAGGTTGTTGATGAGTGCTGGACTCTGTTTTTGCTGTTTTTGTTACTCTGGGCACTTTACCACTGCTATCCAGTGCTAACGTGCAAGTGCTCCTTTGTAAAATGTGTGTGTAATTGGCTTTCCATGATTGGCAGATTCGACTTACTGGTAAGTCCCTAGTACAGTGCACTAGAGGTGCCAAGGGCATGTAAATTGAATGCTACTAGTGGGCCTGCAGCACTGGTTGTTCCACCCACATTAGTAGCCCTGTAAACATGGCTCAGACCTGCCACTGCAGTGTCTGTGTGTGCAGTTTTAAACTGCCAATTCGACTTGGCAAGTGTACCCACTTGCCAGGTCTAAACCTTCCCTTTTCTGACATGTAGGGCACCCCTAAGGTAGGCCCTAGGTAGCCCCATGGGCAGGGTGCAGGTAGGTCCTAGGTAGCCCCATGGGCAGGGAGCAGTATATGTTTAAGGTGAGACATATACTAATGTGTTTTACATGTCCTGACAGTGAAATACTGCCAAATTCGGTTTTCACTGTTGCAAGGCATATCTCTCTCCTAAGTTAACATGGGGGCTGCCTGTAAATATAATTAAAGCTCAGATTCCTTTTGGGAGTTGATGGACATGTGGAGTTTGGGGTCTCTGAACTCACAATTTAAAAATACATATTTTAGTGAAGTTGGTTTTGAGATTGTGTGTTTGAAAATGCCACTTTTAGAAAGTAGGCATTTTCTTGCTTAAACCATTTTGTGGCTATTTGTGGATTCCCTGTCTGGGTTAGTTTGACAGTTGGGCTGTTTGCACCTCTCTCTAGACAGTGACACAAAGGGAACTGTGGTGTAGCCTGCATTTCCTGATGAGCTATCTGTGCTAGGAGGGAGGGAGGAGTGGTCACTTACACCTAAAAGGGCTGTGTCTGCCCTCACACAATGCAGTCTCCAACCCCCTGGTGTGTGTCTGGGGCCTCGCCTGGGGAAGGCAGGATCTTACAAACAAGAGAGATTTTTCTTTGAAGTAGGCCTACTTCAAAGGCAGAAAGGGGTATAGGAAGAGCACCCAAAAGTCCTGAGAACCAGATCACTTCTGGAATCAAGAGGAACTTCTGCCAAGGAGAAGAGCTGAGGAGAAGTGCTGCCCTCTGCCCTCTGCCTGTGACTGTGCTTTGTTGGGCTATCCTGCAGTTGCTGCTTCTGCCTGAAAAACAGGACAGACTGGACTTTGTTGTGAATTCCTGCTTGAGAAGAAGCTCCAAGGGCTTGAACTGAGCTTGCCTCCTGTTGTTGAAGTCTCAAGGCCATCAAAGACTTTCCCTGACAGTACCTTGACTCTCTGCTGAGACTCCTGCCCTGTCAAGTGGTGCCCTATCCAGTTCCTGGGCCCTTGAAAGGTGAAGTTGGCAGACAATAACTGAAATTAATGCACAGACGCCATGCAGGGAAATTTTTGACGCACCTTCCGTGCCGCGGCTGATAATCGGTGCGCCGCCGTCTTCGCGGCTGAAATCAATGCTCTACCTGCATTGCGGCTGGAAGATCGACGCAACGCAGCCGGAGAAACGGCGCGCAACACCCACTACCGGAAGCTGATAATGAGGCAAACCCCATGCAGCGTAGTTTTGTGATACCATGCGACCGGATTTTTGATGCAACATCGCTGGGCGCGGAAAATCAACGCAAAGCCCCCCGGACCCGAAGTGCCTGACCGGATCGATGCATTGCTGTCTTGCGAGAGAGAAGAAGCGCCGCAGGCCGCCCTGACCAGAGGAGAAACGATGCACGGTCTTGCTTGCGAGTGAGAAATCGGCATATCACTGGCCTTTTTTGACGCACGCTCACCCATGTGCCTTCATTTTGACGCTACCCTGGTACTTTTGTGAAATCACAGGATTCTCACTGTTTTCGAAGGATTAAAACTCTTAGGGGGTCATTACGACCCTGGCAGCCAGGGGTACACTGGTGGTAACACCACTAATAGGTGGTGGTGTTCCACCCGTGTATTATGACCATGGCACATTAGCAACGGCCATACCGACGGCCCCTCCACTCTACCGCCAGGCTTCCACCAGGCGGTCATAATCCCCAACTGCCAGCCTGTCCATGGCGGTAAACACCGCCATGGAAAGGCTGGCGGTAAGGGAGACTCGAGGTGCCCCTGGGGTAACCTGCATCTCCCATGCAATTGGCATGGGCAGTGCAGGGGCACCCAGGCACAGCCCCATCGCGCATTTCACTGCCTGAACTTCAGGCAGTGAAATGCACAATGGGTGTTGCTGCACCCGCTGCAAATCAACATTGCCGCCGGATCTATTATGAGCAGGCTTCAATGTTGATGTGACTTTTCCGCTGGGCCAGTGGACGGAAACGCTGTTTCTGTCCGCTGGCCCAGCGGAAATGTCAAACTAGGTTGCCACGCACTGGCGGTATTGCGCACCCGCGGCTTCGCTGAAGTCGTAATGAGGGCCTTAGTCTTTGAAAATTCATAACTTGACTTGTGTATGTTGGATTTCTGTAGTTTTGGTCTTGTTTTGTTTAGATAAATATTACCTATGTTTCTAAACTGTGTTGTGTCATTTTGTAGTGTTTTCACTGAGTTACTGTGTGTGTTGGTACTAATACTTCACACATTTCTTCTGAAGTTAAGCCTGCCTGCTCGTGTCAAGCTACCAAGGGGGTGAGCAGGGTTAACTACGGGTGATTCTCCTTTATCCTGACTAGAGTGAGGGTCTTTGCTTGGACAGGGGGTAGGTAACCAGACTGCCAACCAAAGACCCCATTTCTAAAAGCAAGAGATTACGCTAGAACACAAAGAAGCCCTTTAGTCGAGTTGATTGTTTTTGAGTTTGGACATTGATTCAGAGACTCTGTCAAAGTATTGTAAAAAGAGAAAGAGACTTGTTCGGCCCTATAGAAATGTATGTAAAGAAGGCACTATGAATCAACAATAACTGTCATTATGCAACGTAAAATCCCACAATAGTTTATGCAAGTTCAATGTATTAATGAAGTAATTCTTTTGCAGCCCAGAATCCTAAAACCCAAGAACCCAGTATTTTGAGAAATCAGAAGTCCTGATGCCCAACACGACAACCAGTCTAAGGTCCAGCAGTCCGATTCTGCAGTTCACAAAGCAGACGCTGGTATTTTCTCTTTTTCTCTTCCCCAACCCCCTGGCCCTTGAGGGCTAGCGGGTGGGCAATGTACTCTTCATCCCGGTCACGTTAATCCTCACCGGGATTGGAGAATTCCATTGGAACGGCTGGAATTCAGGTGAGTGGCTCGCACAGAACAAGGTGGTCCTTAAACACCAAGGTTGATTGAAGGCCACAACATTTAAACGTGAGGTGCAAACACCACCATCAGTTATGAACTCTTGCAACCAGACTCGGTCAACATACAGGTGGCTCACCATTATTCAAAGAACCCTTCCACACCAATCTCAGCCCCGGGTGACAAGCAAAACAGATGGCTCGATAACAGTGGGAAGAGGTTCCCAACTATGTCCAGTACTGTAGAACGGGCGGCCAGTATATTGGTAATACTGGGCATGTATGACCGCCAGATGTGGTCAGACATTGCCACATACATGGAAGTTCTGTTGGAAGACAAAAGGGTAGAACAAAAGAAAAAAACAAAGATTCTACAGGAGGGAGAAAGGTCCTCATTGTAAATCCTAGATTGAGCTACAGATACAGCTTCAACAGGATTCCAACATCTGGCAGCCTCCACAGGGCTTAAACGCCAAGGTTGGTTGAAGGCCACAACACTTAAACCTGAGGTGGAAACAAAAATATTGGATATGCCATGCAATGGGGAAGCTTTGTTTGACAAGCTCGTTGACGGCGCCTTACAAGCAATTAAGGTAGACACCAACACTCCAAGATATTTTGGGCACATTACAGTTTCGGAAAACACCCTTTAGAAGGCTCCGTTGAAGAACTACTTATTCATATCGAGGAGGCTTATCGGCCCTTTAGGCCAGCTTAGCAATGCCAACTATATAGGACACTGCCAGCGACAGTCTACTCCAAGCAGAAGTCAGGCAACGAAGGCAGGTGACACTGGCAGAAAGGAGTGATAACGTTGTAGTGCCGGTTATGACCCCAAAATTTTTGAACTTTTCTCATCTATGGCTGAAAATACCATTGGACAAATGGGTCTGGTCACATGTTAAAGTTTACCCAGATTCCACCCACCACTCCACCAAAATGAGGGCACCCACCTCATCTACTTTGGAAGGCAGTGCTAGCTATGCTAAACAAAGATGCCATAGAGAAAGTCCCACATTCTCTGCAAGAAATAGGCCTTTATTCTTGTTTTTTCCTCATAAAGAAGAAAACAAGGAACAGTGACCCATCCTAGACCTCTGGAAATTAAACAAGTATTTATGGAAACCATCCTTTTGCATGGTCAATCTCTCCAACATCCGGCACCTCCTAAACCACGGAGACCACATGACCCCTCTGGATTTACATGATGCATACTTTCAAATTCCCATCTATCCCAAACATTGCAAATACCTATGCTTCACTGTAGCCGGCACCCATTACCAATTTAAAGTCCTCCCATTTGGCCTCAAATCAGTTCCCTGCATTTTTACCAAACGCCTAACCCCTGTGGCAGCTTCTCTCAGGAAGGATGGTCATCAGCTATTCCCCTACCTCAATGACTGGTTGATAAAAGCTCTAGCAGCATCTCAAGCATCCAAGGCCACAGAGGCTTGCCTAAAATTGTTTTACAAACTAGGTCTCACTGTAAATTATCAAAAATCATCATATACTCCATCCAAAAAGATAATATTTCTGGGTGCAACACTAGACACCGGCCAAGACAAAGCCTTTCTTTCCCAGAACAGGCATTCTAGGCTGAAGGAACTGACTCTCAAACTATCAAGAAAAATGCTGTTTCAGTGTGTCTGTTCATATCGCTTCTTGGCATGGTGTCCTCAGAGATAAATCCCTCTCGCACACCTGAAAATGAGACCCTTATAGGAACAGCTTCAAAAACAATGGATTCCAACAGAAGGATCGTTTGAGGACCTGGTGAAAATCCCGCCGGGTATGATGGAAGCACTAGCTTGGTGGTCTGAAACCTCCCATGTGTCAGGGAGCCTCACAGTCTTACCTCAAATACCTGACTTCGTAATAACAGATGCCTCCCTAGAGGGCTGGGGGAGTCATTTGCAGGACCTGCAAATTCAAGGAAGGTGGTGTCTGCTCCAGATAAGCATATATATAAATCGCCAGGGACTCTAAACCATCTATCTCAGTCTTCAAGCTTTCCTGCCACCAAGAAGGAGGCACAAGATCACTGGAGCTGTCCAAGGAAGCTCAGGGAATCTGGAGCTGGCTAACAACACCCAAGATAACTCTTTGGGTCAAACATTCTCACAAAACAAGCAGTCTCTTAGCAGACATGCTTAGCAGAACCAGGAACAGCCACTGCGAATAGGAGCTTGATCAGTCGGCACTAAACATGATCTTATCTCTCTGAGACAAACAGGCACTAGATCTCTTTGTAACAAACAAGAACCTCAGATGGCAATTCTATGCAAGTAGACATCCACATCCAGAATCGTGGGGAATGCCTTTTCGATCAGATGGTCTTGGATCTATGCCTATGCTTTTCCCTTGATACTGCTAATACCGAAGGTTCTCAGCAAGATGAAAGCTGTCCTCCTATCCTAATAGCCCCCAGGTGGCGCAGGCAGCATTGGTTCATGGAGTATCTCCTACTATCAGAATCCAACCACATTCACCTACAAACATCCAGAACACTTTTGACAATGAACTAGGGTCAGGGCCTTCATCCAGACCCAGCTTTTCTGCACTTAAGTGCATGACTTCTGAATTCCATGAATTTCAAGGTATGAATATTCTTCAGGACTGCAGTGATATTCTCTCAAAGACAAGGGTGAAAGCCATGATAAAAATATATAAGCTAAAATGGAAACATTTGTGCCTATGGGGCCAGAAATCAAACGTACATCCTCTACAAGCATCACCTGGGCAGATACTACCCTGTCTCCTCTCTCTAGCTTAGTAGTGGTTGTTTTATGGGTCTGTTACGGTGCACCTTGCAGCAATATTGAGATACAGACGCTCATCACATTGTCTCCCTTTGTGCTCATTCTGAACCATCAAATAGATCATGAAAGGATTGTTTACAGGTTTTCCTCCAGTAAGGGCTCCTACCCCAGGCTGACACCTGAGCATAGCTCTATATCAACTCATGAAGAGTCTATTCTAACCCATATACCAGACAGACCTCAGATTTCTCACTGGAAGGTTACATTGTTACTAGCGCTCACTTCGACCAGGAGGGTATGTGAGATACGGGCTTTCACAACTCACAAACCCTTCTAGTGCTTCACACACAATTAGATAATTCTCAGAATCAATCCAGAATTAGTTCCCAAAGTCCTTTTGGATTTTCACCTCAATTAACCTATATTGCAAACTTTATTCCTGAATTCAACATCACCAGATGAAAGGATCATTTATACGCTAGATATCAAAAGCTGTCTAAAATTCAATTTACCTAGCACAAAACAGCTCAGGAGTACTGACAAACTGTTGGTCTCATATGGACACACTTGAAAGGGTGCTCCAGTCATGAAAGCAACCATCGCTTGATGGATTACAGCCACAAACCAGTTCTGCCATTCAAAGTCCGGCAAGCCATTCACTGTGAAAATCAGAGTGAACTCAACTAGGGCAGTTTCCACCTCAGATGCTTTGAGGGAGTGCCTCTGGAGAAAATATGTTGTGCTGGGACTTGGAAGAGTGTGCGTACATTCACAGAGCATTACTGCCTGGAATCGGCGCAGCACTGTAAGGCAGGGGTTAGACATGCTGTACTACGACACTTATTTCAATAAGGTGAGCCTCTTTTGGTTCCATGTGTTTGCTCATGTATTTCTGCAAACTTTAATATGTTTATTTAAGGAAATCAAAATTTGTGTATATAGGGACGCAAATGATTCGCAACTCACTCCCGATCATGTGCTGGGATCTGTTTGGCTGATAACACTTCAACAAGGAAGTGTTGGCAGCCATCTTGGGACTCAGCTGAAGCCGAGTCCCAGAAAAAAGAGTAAAAAAAGCAAAAGGGGCCAGGGGACGAACTCCCTGACCCCTTAGCTCTGGTGCTGGAGTTCCAAAGGCAACCCCAGGGCTAAAAAGCATTTTTTTATTTTTTATTTATGTCAGGAGTTTTAAAAAAACGAAGCATGGGCTCAAGCGCTTCATCTTTTTTAAGGCACCAGGGTGGGCCAAGTCCCAGGGACATTGTTTATTTGTAACGGGGGCTGCCGAGCCTTCCCCAAAGCCACAGGGACCACAAAAACCCCAGTGCTTTAAGCAATATCAATGCGGGGGCTGCAGCTCCACCACCTCCCCATGATATTGAATAGATTTGGTGTGGGGAGGCCACGCGGTCCCCCTGAGGCACGGGGATCACCACCTTTCCAGGGCTACTTCCATGTTGGAGGGGGCCGCACAGCCCCCTCGAGGAGCCACTGATGGCCCTGGGGACCTCCACCCCCCAGGGCCGGCTCCTGCTATGTCACGGGATGCCCAGCCCTGGGACATAGCTGTTTGTTGTGGCTTGGCTGCAGCTTTGACAGCTGCAGGCAAGTCACAGCAAACATAACTCTGCTATCTGACAGTGGCACCTTTCAAACAGGTCCAACTATCAGAAAGTGGAGTTTTCATCGCAGGTATGCGTGCAGGGAAAACAGATTAAAACATTGATACAGCAACCAGGGAGGTGCTACTTAAAGCAGCTCCTTGGTTGCTGAAGCAATGCCGGCTTATGCAGGGGGTGGGAGCCGGCTGGGAACGCGGGGGCCCTGAGGCTCCCCCCTTGGTCCCTTATAGCCTGTAAAGGGCGAAAAATAAAAAATGAATAATAAAAAATCGGCAGGGACTGCGGAAGAGGCCTTGAGGCTCCCCCTGCGGTCCCAGACAGCCCCTAAAGAGCTATGAAATGGCCATTAAAAAAATGAAATAGCTGGATGGTGAAGGTCAAAGACCTTCACACTGAGAGTTGAAGGTTCCACTCCGGGTGTATCTGGAGTTATTTCCCTCCTTTAATTTTTCTCCAACTACAAATGTGTAAGGCTCATACTGAAAGGTGATCTTACTATTTTTAAATGCAAATACATTTTTCTTTTCAATTTGTGCAGAAATATCTCATTCTAAGTTAATCATACATCAAAGCCTAAATAACTCTATCTCTCTCCCTCTCACTGTCTCTCTCTCTCACTCTCTCTTTTAATCTCTTACACCTACTCACACACCCACTCAGACACTTATGCACCCACTCACAGGCCCACTCAGACACTCATGCACCCACTCACACACCCACTCAGACCATCGTGCACCTACTCACAGCCCCAGTCAGACCCTCACACAACCACTCACAGACCCACGGAAACCCTCATGCACCCACTCACAGACCCACGCGCACACTGACGCACCCACTAAAACACTGATGTACACACTCTCACACCCACACAGACACTCTCACAGCCACTCTCACCCCCAGATACACCCTTTCACACCTATTCTCACACAAAAGCTACAGAAATTCACTGAAAAGGTTACAGGGACATTTTTCTTTTCAATTTGTGCAGAAATATCTCATTCTAAGTTAATCATACGTCAAAGCCTAAATAACTCTATCCCTCTCCCTCTCACTGTCTTTCTCTCTCTCACTCTCTCTTTTAATCTCTTACTCCCACTCACACACCCACTCAGACACTTATGCACCCACTCACAGGCCCACTCAGACACTCATGCACCCACTCACACACCCACTCAGACCATCGTGCACCTACTCACAGCCCCAGTCAGACCCTCACACAACCACTCACAGACCCACGGAAACCCTCATGCACCCACTCACAGACCCACGCGCACACTGACGCACCCACTAAAACACTGATGTACACACTCTCACACCCACACAGACACTCTCACAGCCACTCTCACCCCCAGATACACCCTTTCACACCTATTCTCACACAAAAGCTACAGAAATTCACTGAAAAGGTTACAGGGACATTTTTCTTTTCAATTTGTGCAGAAATATCTCATTCTAAGTTAATCATACATCAAAGCCTAAATAACTCTATCTCTCTCCCTCTCACTATCTTTCTCTCTCTCACTCTCTCTTTTAATCTCTTACTCCCACTCACACACCCACTCAGACACTTATGCACCCACTCACAGGCCCACTCAGACACTCATGCACCCACTCACACACCCACTCAGACCCTCGTGCACCTACTCACAGCCCCAGTCAGACCCTCACACAACCACTCACAGACCCACGGAAACCCTCATGCACCCACTCACAGACCCACGCGCACACTGACGCACCCACTAAAACACTGATGTATACACTCTCACACCCACAAAAGCACTCTCACAGCCACTCTGAATGTGAATAATTATCGCCACACCCCTAGAATAGATGGAGTAGAAGAAATATCTATGTGAGCCCCATCTGAGAGCGGGAGGACATGTACGATCCGGTGAAAGATCCATTTCTTGCAGCACTAGAATATGCAGGGGTGTAGCTTCAGAGGGGGGTACAGGTGCTTTCAGTAGGGTATGGTGTGGTGTCTGACGGATTTCACTAGAAATTTTTACATACAGACAAAAAACATACAGACAAAATTCACACACGCTGTCTCCCTCTCCGCTTTGAAAGTTGTCAAAAATGTTGGCTATTTTACAAAATATTGTGTTTTCTGTCACTCACTATCCCTGCCAATCCCATATTTGTTGGAAAATCTGAAGCTTATACCCCCCCAAACTTACTGACCAAGCTACGCCCCTGAGAATATGAGGTGCCTTTTTAATATCGCTTTGCTGGGTGTTGCTTGTTTTCCTTTAAACGTTGAGGATTTGCTCACGTTCTTTTTGCTACAAACATCTTTCGGCTGAGGCATTATTGTTAAAAGAAACAAAAAAAAGTGACAGTCTTGGTTGGGCAAAGGCAGAATTTCACTAGGGAAATAAATCTGTACCTCAAACACATTTAAATGGAAAGTTAGCCTTGCCTTAGCGTCATTTATTTTGACTCTAAAGTGGCGTTAACTTAACTCCATATTTATATTTTGACACTAGACCCGTCTAGCGTCAAGATATTGGAGTTAGCACCATTTCTAGGAAGCGCCAACCCACCTTGCGTCAATGAGATGCAAGGTAAGCGTTCCTTTCCTAAAACTTTCGCTAGCCCCCCAGCGCATATTTAACTCCCAACACTGAAACGATGAGCAACGAGGAGACGGACCTAAATAATGACTCTAAGCCCAATTAGCGTAATTATTTAATGCCTGGTTAGACCAGGCGTTAATGTGCTAGTAGGCCCCTTTCTATGGGGAAACACTATGGAATGGCCACAAAGATGCTTGCCCCAACCCCCAGCATCACCACCACCCACACCACAGGGACTCTACTGGAGGAGGGAGTCCATCCCAGATAAGTTGCAGGTAAGTGTACGTGCGTAAGTGTGGTGTACCACTGGGGGCCCCTTACAGTGGGCCTCCAGGCTTGCACTGGGTATGTTGGACTTGCCCTGGGGACACTGGTCCCCTGTGGTGGGCACTGAGGTAGTGGTAATGACTCCTGTCGATACTTGGACAGGAGTCATTATTTGGCTGCTTGTATGTGAAAAAATGACACTAGGCTGACTAGCGGCAGATATGTTGCCACTAATCAGCCTACCATAATATTTGACACACTAGCGCCATTTCCCATAACTCCATCCGTCAGCGGCTAGCTTCTTTTTTTGAGACACTAGCCATTCTTTAGCGCCATTTTGCATCATTTCTTAAATGTGGCTCACAGATGGCGCTAGGGAGTGACGTTAGCTTGCGTTACAAAAAAATGACACACAACTGCGTTAGCGCAGTTGTGCGTCATTTTTCTTAAGTATGGACCTTAATGTCCTTGCAACTTACTCCCATTTGATTAACAGCAAGCAGTCAGATCCCCCTTTGTCAGAGTAAGACTTGTTAATTTTAATTTTATTGTGGCAAAGAAAAGTTGAACTTGTTCAATTTCATGCGTAACGATGCTCTTGTTTTTTATTTACTGAAATGTCAAATAATAAACAAGTGCAGAGAAAGGTGGCTTTTTGAAGTTTAATACCCTCAACAAATGAAGGCAGAGCAATAACAATTAAGAAATCCCAAGTGACCCAAGAAGAATAGGCAGGAACTAAAGGAGACAGCTGTAATCCACTCGAACACAGCTGAAACCATGAGAACAGCACCTACCAGAGATAAGTTTAAAGGAAAAAAAGAAAAATAATAAAGATAAAGAAACATACCTTATTGAACAAATGATAAGACACAACATAAATACAACACCTCATTCCTTAACCCCTTCTGTGCTGAGGACGTAATGGTTACGTCCTGCGGCACAGTGCTGCTGTGCCCAGGACGTAACCATTACGTCCTGGGCACCCAGCCCAGAGGGAGCGCTAGCGCTCCCTCTGTGGGGTTCCACCCCACCCTCCAAAGTCAGGGATAGAAGGGGAAGCCCTTCCCCTTCCTCCCCCGCCCCCCGTGATGTCAGCGCGCGAGCGCGCGCTGTTTGTCACAGGGCCTCCTCCCATCGCGCTGGAAGCTCAGCTTCCAGCTCGATGATCGGAAGAGAAATGCTTTGCATTTCTCTTCCGATCACGAGGAGGAGGCAGAGAGGCTTCAAAGGGAAGGAAAGTTATTTCCTTCCCTTTGAAGTCTCTCTCTGCGTTTTGGCAGCCGGATTGTAAAGCAATCCGGCTGTCAAAACGCCCACTAGACACCAGGGATGTCTTTTTGTTTTATGAAAGTGACTCAAGGGAGCGACCCCTTGGGCAAGGGTCGCTCCCGGGGGGGGCATTATTTTTGAAGGCCTTTTCTGCCCCCCCGGGGGCAGAAACCTCTAGGCACCAGGGATACATTTTTTTTTTTTTTTCAGTTTTTGGTTTTTGAGGTGGGGAGCGACCCCTTAGGCAAGGGTCGCTCCTCTAGGGGGCAAATCATATTTAGGCCATTTCTGCCACCCTTGGGGGTAGATTGGCCTATTTTTAAGAGGCCAATCTGCCCCCAAGGGGGGCAGAAACTACTAAACACCAGGGAGTTTTTTTGTTTGTTTGTTTTTCACGTAAGGGGAGTGACCCCTTAGGCAAGGGTCGTTCCCCTGGGGATCAAATTTATTTTTGGCCATTTCAGCCTATTTTTATTAGGCCGATCTGCACCCACGGGGGCAGAAACCACTAGGCACCAGGGATTTTTGTTGTTGTTGTGTTTTACAGATGGGGAGCGTCCCCTTAGACAAGGGTTGCTCCCCTGGAGGGGCAAATTGTACTTAGGCCATTTCTGCCCGCTTTGGGGGCAGATCGGCCAATTTTATGTCAATCTGCCCCCAAGGGGGCAGAAACCACTAGGCACCAGGGATCTTTTTTTTGCGCCGTCACGCAAGGGGAGTGACCTTGTAGGCAAGGGTCGCTCCCCGGGGGGGCGTGGGAGGGCAAATTTATTTTAGGCCATTTCTGCCCCCCTGGGGGCAGATCGGCCTATTGGTATTAGGCTGATCTGCCCCCAGGGGGGGCAGAAACCTCTAGGCGCCAGGGCAAATAGTTTTTTTGTGGTTTTTTGTTTGTTTGTTTGTTTTTTTAGAGATGGGGAGCGACCCATTAGGCAAGGGTCGCTCCCCTGAGGGCAAATTGTATTTAGACCATTTCTGCCCCCCTTGGGGGCAAATTGGCTGATTGTAGGTCAATCTGCCCTAAAGGGGGCAGAAACCACTAGGCACCAGCGATCTTTTTTTTGCGCCGTCACGCAAGGGGAGCGACCTTGTAGGCAAGGGTCGCTCCCCGGGGTAGGGGGGGGCAAATTTATTTTAGGCCATTTCTGCCCCCCCCTGGGGCCGGCTGAGCTAGAGGCCAAAATGCACAGGTAGGCACTGTTTTCTATGAAAAAAAGTGATGTGTCCACGTTGTGTTTTGGGCCATTTCCTGTCGCGGGCGCTAGGCCTACCCACACAAGTGAGGTACCATTTTTATCGGGAGACTTAGGGGAACGCTGGGTGGAAGGAAATTTGTGGCTCCTCTCAGATTCCAGAACTTTCTGTCACCGAAAGGTCAGGAAAATATGTTTTTTTAGCCATATTTTGAGGTTTGCAAAGGATTCTGGGTAACAGAACCTGGTCAGAGCCCCACAAGTCACCCCATCTTGGATTCCTCTAGGTCTCTAGTTTTCAAAAATGCACAGGTTTGGTAGTTTTCCCTAGGTGCCGGCTGAGCTAGAGGCCAAAATCTACAGGTAGGCACTTTGCAAAAAACAGCTCTGCTTGCTGTCAAAAAATGGGATGTGCCCACTTCGTGTTTTGGGACATTTCCTGTCGCGGGCGCTAGGACTACCCACACAAGTGAGGTATCATTTTTATCGGGAGACTTGGGGGAACGCTGGGTGGAAGGAAATTTGTGGCTCCTCTCAGATTCCAGAACTTTCTGTCACCGGAATGTGAGGAAAATGTGTTTTTTTAGCCAAATGTTGAGGTTTGCAAAGGATTCTGGGTAACAGAACCTGGTCAGAGCCCCACAAGTCACCCCATCTTGGATTCCCCTAGGTCTCTAGTTTTCAAAAATGCACAGGTTTGGTAGGTTTCCCTAGGTGCCGGCTGAGCTAGAGGCCAAAATCTACAGGTAGGCACTTTGCAAAAAACAGCTCTGTTTTCTGTGATGTGTCCACGTTGTGTTTTGGGACATATCCTGTCGCGGGCGCTAGGTCTACCCACACAAGTGAGGTATCATTTTTATCGGGAGACTTGGGGGAACATAGAATAGCAAAACAAGTGTTATTGCCCCTTGTCTTTCTCTACATTTTTCCCTTCCAAATGTAAGACAGTGTGTAAAAAAGACGTCTATTTGAGAAATGCCCTGTAATTCACATGCTAGTATGGGCACCCCGGAATTCAGAGATTTGCCAATAACCACTGCTTCTCAACACCTTATCTTGTGCCCATTTTGGAAATACAAAGGTTTTCTTGATAGCTATTTTTTACTCTTTATATTTCAGCAAATGAATTGCTGTATACCCGGTATAGAATGAAAACCCACTGCAGGGTGCAGGTCATTTATTGGCTCTGGGTACCTAGAGTTCTTGGCGAACCTACAAGCCCTATATATCCCCGCAACCAGAAGAGTCCAGCAGACGTAACGGTATATTGCTTTCGAAAATCTGACATTGCAGGAAAAAGTTACAGAGTAAAACGTAGAGAACAATTTATGTTTTTTTCACCTCAATTTCAATATTTTTCTTTTTCAGTTGTTATTTTCTGTAGGAAACCCTTCTGGATCTACACAAATTACCCCTTGCTGAATTCAGAATTTTGTCTACTTTTCAGAAATGTTTCTGGGATCCAGCGTTGGTTTCATGCCCATTTCTGTCACTGACTGGAAGGAGCACAAAAAATCGTAAAAATGGGATATGTCCCAGTAAAATGCCAAAATTGTGTTGAAAAATTGTGCTTTCTGATTCAAGTCTGCCTGTTCCTGAAAGCTGGGAAGCTGGTGATTTTAGCACCGCAAACCCTTTGTTGATACCCTTTTCAGGGAAAAAAACCACAAGCCTTCTTCTGCAGCCCCCTTTTCCCATTTTTTTGAAAAAACGAAGTTTTCACTGTATTTTGGCTAATTTCTTGGCCTCCTTCTTAGGAACCCACAAAGTCTGGGTACCTCTAGAATCCCTAGTATGTTGGAAAAAAAGGATGCAAATTTGGCTTTGCTAGCTTATGTGGACAAAAAGTTATGAGGGCCTAAGCGCGAACTGCCCCAAATAGCCAAAAAAAGGCTTGGCACAGGAGGGGGAAAAGGCCTGGCAGCGAAGGGGTTAATAAAGCAAAATGAAAGAAAATGTTAATAATCCTTCAATTTTGAAGACACAACAATTTTACTTTGCTTTCTGATGTTACTAGCTGTGGAATGAGCATCTGAAAAACATGTGTCATTCTCATCATGTGTCATATCATTGATAGTGTTATCAATATCAAAACTTTCAATGCTGTTGTCAATAGATGCACAATATTCTGTACAAACACTTGTTAACTTATCCTTGTCCAGATCCCAGATGACACAATCATTATTCTCCTCTTTATATTTCTTGTTTTCAATTTTCTCCTTCTGAAAGTTTTTGATATTTACTACGCAATCTTTATTCCACCAACCACATTTTTTTAATAAAACAGCAGAAGGAGTGACTCTCACAGTTTGTATAGGATCCATAAAATTAGAAACACCTTTGGTTGCCTTATCGGGTTTCTTAATCAACACCCATTTACATACTTAAAATTCTTTTACATGAGATTTGTTGTCATTATTCAATTATCATGACCAGATTCATATCTATGTGCAAATGTATCTCTTACACACTCATCAATTCTAGAATAATCTTTCGATGTTTCATTAATAACTTTTTGCTTCTGTACCATGTCATTACTCCAACTCAGAGTGAGACAGTTTCTGGAATCCCTTCCTTTTAATACGAAAAACGGTGATATTCCAGTCATGGAATGAGGTGTGTTTAAGTAACTCAATACTTTTTCACGCAAATACTTTCTAACATCTAGGTTAGGTGCAATTGCAGTTTGAATCCCTTCTTTAAGATGTGTATTATATCTTTCCACTAACCCATTTGCTGCTGGAAAATAAAGAGGTGTCTTCATATGTTTAGTGCCATATTTCTTAAGAAATGCAGTAGTTTTTGGCTATAAAATGAGTGCTATTGTCAGATACTAAAATATTAGGACTTCCTTCACAAGCAAAACATTTTCCTAAGAATTTGATAACTACATCAGTATTGGGCACAGCTACAAAATCATGTCCACTTTGAGTAGGATCCTGTTAAACAATGAGGTACCTCATATCTTTAGGTAGTTTATTGTACGGCCTTGAAAAATCTATTGCCAATTTAAACCTTCTGGAATAGGTTTATTACTAAACTTCAGTTTCTCAACCTTCCAATGTTTGTCTGAAACCAAACATTCAAGACACTTGTTAACCACACGATCCACACCTGCCCACCAATAATATTTTCTCAACAGCTTCTTGGTACAAAACATTTCTGGATGTCCTCTATGAGCAATTCCAATCAACATATCTCTCAAGCTTTCTGGAAGAATAAACGGTTGGTCCTTCTATGGTAATCAAGCCATTCTCAAGAGATAATTAATGAGAGATTTGTTGATATGGTACTAATGTCTTATTTAAACTTCTGACAGGCGGCCATTCATTCAACATATGTTCTTTAACAAGAAAAAGCAGAGGATCTTTACAACAGCTAACTACCATTCTTTTTCACTCACACAATCTGAGGTATGCAAAGAGGCATAGATGGCTGAAACAACACACACTTGAGCTTGACCTGAGTCATATTCATTTTCTATATTTATAGGCAATCGGGACAAGCAGTCAGCTCTGTAATTCTTTCCTCCAAACATATGTTTTATCTTAAAATTATATTCTTACAATTTAGACAGTAATCTTACCAATCTGGCAGAACCGCTAACTGTGCCATTATCATTCAAAAGGAAAATAAGAGGTTTATGACTCCTGACTCCACAAATATGACTAACATTTTTCAACAGCCCAGATACAAGCTAATGCTCCCCTTTCTATGGTGCAGAAATGTGATTCAGCCTTGGACAATAATCTTGAGTTAAAAGCAATAGTACGCTTTTTAAGTATGCAGGTGTGTAAGTATGGCGCCAAGACCAATGGAGCTGGCACCCACTATTACAGCACATCTCTCACCCATGCATAAAGGATGTAGGGCAACTGCTGTTACTATCAGGTTTTTAACTGACTGAAATGCTTTATCATGCTCTTCCGCTCAAATGAATTTCTCTTTCTTTCTTAGGAGACATCTTAAAGGTCCTACATAAACAGCATACCCTTGCACAAAATGGGCATAATATGCACTAAGGCCTAAAAATGACCTCAGGGAATCTTTATCTTTAGGTGCTGGAGCATGAATGATGGCATCAATCAAATCTTTTTTTGGTTTAATGCCATCTGAGGTAATGCTATGGCCCAAGTAATCTATTTCTTTGACAAAAGATTTAAATTTTTCTTTGGAACCAGTCATTCCTTTATCATTAAGCACGTTAAGAACTTTCTCCAGAATGGCATTATGTTCACCAATTATCCTACTATATAGAAGAATGTCATCTTGAAACATTTGCACACCCTTGACACCCTCAAATAGGGAATCCATAGGTTTTTGGAAGACACTAGAAGCAGATGCTAGTCCGAAAGGTAGATGTAAAAATTTGAAGGTGCCAAGGGGTGTGACAAACGTGGAGAGATCTTGCAAATGTGGTGACAGGGTAACCTGATGATACACCAATCTAAGATCGATTGTGGGAAAGTATTGAGGGAACAACATTACTCTTCAATTTAATATCATGAACTACACATTTTATACATCTTACTTTATTACTAAAAACATTAAGGCCATCATTATGACCCTGGCGGTAAAAGAAAGTGGCGGTAGTACCACCAACTGGCTGGTGGTAATTTCTGTCAAATTATGGCCATGGCGGAGAAAACTCCCATAGACAGCCAATATACCACCCCAACCGCTAGGGCGTTAACAACACTGACCACGGCGGTAGCCAACAACAGCCAGGCGGAAGACAAAGTACTGCCAACCATATTTTGACCCTGCAATCCGCCACGATTTCCGGGGCGGTATGAACGCCACCAAAACCCTAGCGGAAACACATCACAGAAGTGCAAAGACTCACCATCGGAGACACAGGGAAGAACAACGCCGCCATAGAACCAGAACTGCAAGTCTTCCCGATGCTCATCTACGTCATGCTCCACCTGGAACACCGACGCCGACGTAGATGACAACGGTGAGTACAGCCACCTAGCACACAAGGGAGGGAGGGAGGAAAACGAGAATGACACACACACAGACGACACACACCTGACACACACACACACCATACACACAACCAGCTGCAGACGAAAAACAATGGCACACGATACACAGCAGAATAATGCAAGGACAACAAGAATGCAGTAATGAGAATATTGATATAAACAGCTACCAAATAAACCAATTGTACGAAAAACAGATATGTACAAATGTACACGGAGGGCCAATGCCCAGTCCAATGTACTAAGGGCTCACATGGCCACAGGGCACAGTTCAAGGCCCAACTCGAATCCTGACTTCATCCGGATAGAACTCTGCAGGGGCATCAGTTTGCAAGTGGGCAGGCACTTCAGGGGATTGGTGGGAGGGTGGCTCCTCTGTCGAATACGGGTACAAGCCCACTAGTTCCGGAGGGGCTACATGCCTGTGACTCTTTGCTGGGGAGTGAAAGGCCACAGTCTCTGGAGTGGGTGACTTTCCCACTGGTTCTGGAGGGGGCTCCATGCCCATTTCTCTTTGTTGGGGAGTGCAAGGCCACAGTCTCTCAGGTGGGTGACTTTCCCACTGGTTCTGGAGGGGGCTCCATACCCATTTCTCTTTGCTGGGGATTGCAAGGCCACAGTCTCTCGGGTGGGTGACTTTCCCACTGGTTCTGGAGGGGGCTTCATGCCCGTTTCTCTGTGCTGGAGAGTGCAAGGCCACAGTCTCTGGAGTGGGTGACTGTCCCACTGGTTCTGGAGGGGGCTCCATACCCATTTCTTTGTGCTGGAGAGTGCACGGCCACAGTCTCTGGAGTGGGTGACTTTCCCACCGGTTCTGGAGGGGTCTCTGTGCCCATTTCTCTTTGTTGGGGAGTGCAAGGTCACAATCTCTCAGGTGGAGAACATGCCCACTGCTCCTGCAGGGAGCCCCTTGTGCACCAGTCCCTGGAGGGTGGCCTACATGGCTTCCGCTGGTGATGGCTGCACTGTGTCATCTGGAGGTGAGAGCTGCACAGTGTCAGCAGGTGAAGGTGCCTCCTGGGCAGCCTCCGCTGGAGGTGAGGGATGCACTCCCTCAGCTGGCAGTGCATCTGACTACTGGTGGTGGCGGTGGTGGTGTCACCCTGACAGGCTCCGCTGGAGGTGAGGGCTGAACTGTGTTGGCAGGTGGAGGTGCCTCATGGACAGCCCCTGCTGGAGGTGAGAGATGCACTTCCTCAGCGGGCGGTGGGGGCCCTGTGACCACTGGTGGTGGTGGTGTTGTTACCCTGACAGCCATCCTGCTCCTTACCCTTCCTGGCAGGGGTTGAGGGCTTCTTCCCCTTCATGGCAGAATGTGCGGGCTCCTTTCCCTTTCTGGCAGGAGTCGAGGGCTTCTTCCTCTTCATGGCAGGAGGTGCGGGCTCCTTCCCCTTCATAGCAGGAGGTGTGGGATCCTTAACCTTCCTGGCTGGTGGAGTGGGATCCTTCACTGACTTGCCACCACGACTAGGTGGTGCCACCACTGTCTGCGTAGACTGTTTGGCTGAGGTGTTGGGCTGGGTCGTTGGGACCCTGCTCTTACGTGCAGGACGGGTGGGGAAGGAAGAGGTCAAGTTGGGCAACAAAAAGCTTCTTAGGGACGGTGGGGCGGGATGAGTGAGGAGGGATGGGAGTGGAGGTTGAGGGAGTGTTTGTTGGAGGTGTATGTCTGCTGGACTTGGGTACAGGTGTATGGGCAGTGTGCTGATGTGAGGAGGATGACTGTTGGATGTGTGAGTGCTTGCTTTTGTGTCCTTTAGGAGGGGGGGACAGACAGGGTGGGAAAGGACACAGGGGACCCGTGCATGAATGTTGTGGAGGTGTCTGCTAGTGAGGTGTGTGTGTTGCTTGGTGTGGTGATTTGGGTGGTGGATGTTTATGCAGTGCATGCAGCTGCGAGTGTGGACGAGACTATGAGGCAGGTGGAGAAGGAGGAGAAGGGGAGACAGTGGAGGCAGTCGATGTGGTTGTGTCTGCAACTGTCTGGTGCTTGCCTGAGTGTTTGTGGGATGAAGTGTGGTGCCTGTGTTTGACTGTGCCACTCTTGTGTGTTGTATTGTGTGCATGCTCGTCTGTATGTGTGCATGTGTGCATGGGGTTGAGGAGAATGGGACTGGGAAGTGGTAGTTGGAGGGGGGACGGTAGGAACAGGGACAGTGGCTGCCATCAGAGAGGAAGCCAGAGCCTGAATCGATCTCTGACGGGCCACCAATCCACAGTGAATGCGCTCCAGGAATGAATTGCATTGCTACATCTGGGATGCCAGCCACTGGATGGCATTCACAATGGTTGACTGCCCTACTGAGATGGATCTCAGGAAGTCAATAGCCTCCTCACTCAGGGCAGCAGGACTGACTGGGGCAGGGCCTGAGGTGCCTGGGGCAAAGGAGATCCCCACCCTCCTGGGTGATCGGGCACGGGCAACTCGCTGAGGGGCTACTGGGAGGGCGGTGCTGGTACAGGGGTAGCAGCTATACCTGCAGCTGGGTTAGTCACAGAGGTGTCTCCAGGGAGCTTCCATCGGAGGAGGTATCTGAGTCTGTGTTGTCGCCTCCTGTCTCCGCCGTGGTTCTCCCTTCACCCTCCATCCCACTGGTTCCCTCGGCGTCGGTAGACTCTGCCTCCAGGGTCCTGTGGGATGCAGCTCCCTCTGTCACCAGTGCCCCTGCTCCTCCGCCAGATGATGCTAATGCACACATAGACAGGATGACAGAAGAAACAAGCATTTGCAATGCAATGGGTCTTGCGTTTGCTCGAGTTAAAGCTATTAGCGTTGTAAACTCCTAACCGGACCTTTCTTGCCACATAAACTGAAAAGTAAAACAGTTTCACATAAGTGAGCTGACGGCCGCCATGAGTGCAAAGCAAACACACAAAAGGAAACAGAAGTTTGCTCGCAGTGAAGGCAAAAGTGCAATTATCCATGTAACCGGCAAAAGTTAAATTATCCATATTACCAGCAAAAGTGCAAATATCCATGTAATAGGGTCAATGTCATGCAAAGCGCTCTACTACTGCCCAGTGAGATCGCGCTGCTTATGAAATAAAGAGAAAAAGTAGTGCAGAAACCATACGGAAAACATGGAGCCTCATATGTTTTCAGTAGTTTGCCGGTGTGCTCGAGGCAGGCTAAACACCAGAAAAGGCATGACGTATGCATGCCTCCCTCTAATAAATCAAGCTAATTTTAAAAGGCAAGCCCACAAACAAAACAAATTGATGGGCTTGGCATGGGCGTGGTTAAAAGCCCACAGAGGGATTACACCAGAGACAGAGCGCTTTGCCCTCGACCCTACAAATGAACTGTATTTTTATTTATTTGTAGACACCACAATGAAAAAATGAAAAAAGATCCACCAGAGGGTTCCAGGGATATAAAATTTACAAGGAATAGTAAATCAGGTTATTTCACTCAACCGTGAAGAAGCATTGGCAAATTCAAGGATTTTGACACTAAGAAACTTTTTCACCAAAAACGTTTGGGCTAGTTGGAATGTGATTACTTTGAGTCACTTTAGGCAACCAACTCCAGGAGGAAGCCAGTCATGAGGACCAGCCAGGTCATCAGCAGGTTAAGTAGTCTTCAGTCAGTTCCTGGCACTTTTATACTTTGCAGGGCTTTCTTATGGAAGTAGTCCTGATGCAAGGGATGAAGGATGTTAAAGATGCCCATAAAAACTGTGGATGAGAAAAGGTTAATGAAGGTCTTGCTGCAACTACTCTTCAGTCAACGAAGGGGATGAGGCATACCATGGTCATTGGGTCTCTGTCCCTCGAAATCCTCTCCATGGTGGCAGAAGCCCAGTCGCCACTGGACTACTGGTGGTCCGGTATTGCGGTCACAGGACAATCCTTCCTGGGTTGATAACTCATCCTTTTGGGGGTCCCAGATGCACTTGGACAACACTCCCGGGCTCAGCAAACTTGGGTGGAATTTTGTGCCTAAGATCCTGGTCCCTGGTGCTGCACAGCAGCGTTTGAGGGTGGGTTGAAGACTTTTTGCTTGTCGCACCTAATTCCGAGTAGGTGGGAGCTTAGGGAGTATGTTGACCCCATTCACACATGGTGACTTGATTGGCTCTTGGTGGTGATGGGGAAAATATGGATGTTTTTGAAGCTGCTAGTTATATTTAATTGGTGTTTCCACACTTAGGGGGATACTTACAAAAAAGTGGTGCATCAGTCCAGATGAACCACTTTTCTTGTGTCGCCCCTGCCCCCCCCAACAACACCATGGTTGTGCCATATTTACAATATGGCACACCATGGTAGTAGTTAGGACAATAGCATCAAGGTTTTTCATGCTACTGTGGCGCTTTGCTGCACTAGCGTCAAAAATGTTGACACTAGTGCAGCAAAGCACAGGGTGGCAAATTGATTTAAATGGATGCTTAATTTTAACACCTGCTCTGAGCAGGCGTTAAAAATGTAAAACTGGCAAAGTGGAATGTTGTAAATTTCACTGCACCATTTTTTCAGGCTTCCTTGCATCAGAACAGCCCCCCTTGCATACATAATGCCTGGCGTGGCATATTGTGGCGCAAGGGTTTACAAAGTGGTGCAATGCAAGCATTGCGCCACTTTGTAAATATGACGCGGGGAAAAGGCCTCCTTAACGCCACCTTAGCGTTAAGAAAAATGATGCGAGGATGGCACAAGGTGGCACTAGGGGCTTGTAAATGTGCCCCTTAGTTAGGCAGACTTTCCCTTGACTCTAAGAGGTAATACATGTCTTTCCCTGAGCGTAAAGCTTTATGCTGAACACTTTTCTCATTTTACTGAACATCTAAAGAGGGTTGACTCCATGCTGATACCTTCTATGCTAACAGCTAGGAATCTCCTTTAGGAAATGTGGTCTCAATCCATGTTTAGATTAGAAAAGGTAGTTTCTTTATGGAACACCTTATTGCAACAATTGGTTTTCTGTGCATTGTGGCTATTATTATTACTGTGTATCTTGTTTTATAATGATTCAAGTTAATGGCATATTTTGTCATTCAAATGATATTGCTATATCTCCTGAATTTATTTGTACTTTGTACATATACTGGATGGATTAATGTCCTAAAATAAACCCATATATTTGAATCAATTGATCTTGGTCTTCATTGTAGAGTCACATTGGCTTCACACATTTGAAATGTATTATGATGTTAACTCTCTTACAGCGCTTCAAGTTGATTAACAAAGGTCCATACGATCAATGGGGAAATGTATTTGATGATTTTACTAAGAGACTGAAGTGCAGATATCCCTGCATCATCATGGCTGATGATGGGCTACTCCTGAAGGGTAATCATCTTGTCTTTCCATGAGCCCTTCACCAACTGACTACTCAGGCTAGCTCATGGAAGTCAACAGTGCATGGTGTGAAAGAAAAGTAGGACTCACAAACAAAGCCCGCTTTCCACAACTAGATTTTGTCATAGAGACGATGGTCAGAGAGTGTGTGGTATGACAAGCCCTCAGACTTACCCACCCCACGATTACAGCAAATATCCTATTGCACCTCTTTATCTGGGAGAGTTCAGGTTTCGGATGCCTTCCAGGTGGAAGACATCTTAGTTGATTGTTGTAGTAGTTCATGGATGACGATTCTGAGTACATAGAAGTGGAAGTAGTATCGATCACATCCACAAATGTTATCAAACTAGAAAAAGCTCATGCCGCTCAAGGAATGGTGACAGAACCTTCCAACAAGAACGAACTCCCATTGCAGAGCCTAGAACTTGCAGATTGCTTCAAATGCCTTAGGATACAGCATATCGGGGGCACTTCCTGATGGTTCGGTCATTTTATGTTAGAAGTCAGTGGAAAGTCAGAAGTGTTGACAT
The DNA here is from genome assembly GCF_031143425.1 of Pleurodeles waltl. Lineage (NCBI taxonomy): Eukaryota > Metazoa > Chordata > Amphibia > Caudata > Salamandridae > Pleurodeles > Pleurodeles waltl. Next base: position 501,151,153 of record NC_090443.1, read on the forward strand.
GTAAATACAGGGCTCTACTTTCCAAGCATTTACAATTGTTCTATGGGGGACAGCACTGATGCACTTTTAATCCTTATCCTTTGCTGATGAATTGTATACTAATTATGGAGATTAATATTCCTGATTGATTCACACTGGGTTGACGACTAATTTCTAGAATGATTTATTAATAAATCCTTTGCTGTGAGTAAGAAACAGAGGCAGCTCCTATGACTGAACTGTGAGCTGCGTTACTGGAGCCTATACTGCAATCTTGGCATCAGATTCCCGCCTTGTCTGTGATTCTGAGCAAACAACTTTGTGTCCCAAATTGGGACCTCCTGCGAGTAAATCAGCCCACTCATTCTGCATGACACTTTCTTATTAATTTTAGGCGCCCTTATGATATTTTTAAATATCATATAACGTGAGATATACTTGAACGATCTTTCGATGGCTCAGCTTGTGCTTTGGGTTTTCAGACAAAACCACATCAACGTATGGTGCAGCTCTTTATTTCTTATGAATTGGTGGCCTGTTCATCTTTAATGAAGTGCTCGTAAGTTAACGTAAAGCCGCCCAGTTTTATGAATTTGTATTGGGGCACAGGAAAACGGAAGTAACTGGTATAATAGTGTCGACCGTTGTGAAATGTTTGTCGTTGCTTTGGCAATTATCCACATCAGTGGCGCCCGTTCCATTGACCCTGGCGCGATGAAAAGCTGAGCAAGCCCCTCCATGGATGCAAAGCTCAGACCTACAATTCAAAGGCAGCTCTCGCTCTACTAATTATCGCTGCCTGAATTTTCTGTGTACAGTTAGCCATATGGGGTGGGCAAGTGGTGACGTTCGTTTAGTATGTAGCTCCGCAAAGCCCCCTCCTTGATCCTTCCCCTCGGGCGCTCCGGCCTCTCTTACTAGAAAGGCTGATGATGGTTTTCCGTCGCCCTCCCCGAGAATCTCAGGTTTCCAGTTATGATACGGCCGGGCCCTCCCACCTGAGACCTCACAACGAGTAAATACACATCCAGGTAAGCAGAGCATCTCAGTCGTCAGCTGCAGGCTCCTGGGCGCGAGCCAGTTCTCATCCAGGTAAGATGTGACTGCACTGACGGCCGAAGACCTCTGTCCGCCCGAGGACAGTCAGAGCCGCAAAAATCCTTCTTATACCCAGGTCCAGGGACCTCTGCCCACCTGGGGTCATTCAGACCCAGGTAACATCTGTAGACAGACCAATGGCCCTCTGCCCACCCGTGCGAAAGCAGACACCTCTATACACCTCCGAATCGTGTCTCCCGTCCACCCAATGGGAAATCACTCCCTGGGAAGCTGTCACACCAGCCAGGGCACCGGGTCTCCACCAAAGGAAGTCGGATCCTGGGAAGCTACTTGCACTCACGACCAGTGTTCTCCAGGCCACTCACGGGCCAAGATATCAGGGAAAACCCTCTCAGCGCAGATAACCTTCATCCACCCCCAGGGTTTATGCGATCCCTGGAAAGTTTCCGACCGATACATGACAGCCAGGATGCTGGGAAGTCTCTGCAGTCTGCCCCACCCACAGCCAAACGTCTGAAGTGCTACCACTACAAACTAAGCCCACACCTGCACTCCAGAAACCCCTCTCTACCCCGACACTTGGGGCCCCCTTTAGTGGTCCCACTCTCTCAAGTCCTCCTTCCCTAAAACAGCTGAGGACCATCAGGCACAGGGAAGCCATTTCTACCCCCCTCCAGACCACCCCACCCGACCTACTCAGGACCATCAGGCGCAGGGGAGCCATCTCTACCCCTTCTAGACCACCCCACCCAACCCACTCAGGACCATCAGGCCCAAGGCAGCCCCTGTTTACTTCCCCACTCCTCACCCACCCGTTCAAGAACTATCAGACCGAAGAAAGCGCTTTGCTGCAGCCAGTTCCCGCTGCTTTTATTCAGTCACCTCCCTACTCTTTTCTGCACCTCTGGACCTCCATACTTCCGAGGTGGTTTCGCACTTTTGGAAGATCGCAAAGCTTTAAATCTGTTTAAAATGGGGATCGGTCCTGTGTCTGAACAGCTTGTGAAATAGACAAGTGCAGCGAGTATATCGTCCGAGTAATCTGTGGATGTCAGCGGTAAACGCAAGTGAGACGTGCATTCTTTTATGTCCTAATTCTCATTTCCTCAGCAATATGTGTTCACTCCTCGAGGCAGTAAATTAGGCCTAGTGATTAGGGGTGCAGTTAAAGAAGAGATGGATTTGTGCAGATGGCAAAGCGAATCGGTGGCGCTGAGATGAGAACTGAGGCAACAGATAAAAAGTAGTCCACAAACCTGACTGGGAACAGCGAGCCCCGCATGTTTTCAGTACTTGGTCGCTGCGCTCAAGGAGGGCTAACTACAGGAAAAGGCATGCCGTGTGCGTGCCTTCCACCAATGAAAGCAAGCAGATTTTAACAGGCAAGCCCACGAACCAATGAAAGACAATGACCTGACGTGAACGGGGCTTCGAGCCCTTTTCTGACTCCCAAAGCGTCTTGCAAGCGAAACGCATGCGCAAGAGCATGCAACGCAAGCTCAACCCTAAAAAGGGGGGAGAAAGAGAAAGGAAACACTGGGTCAATTACTGCACCAACACCACAGTTGGCATACACAGCACTGTCACACACAGGGATCAGGATTGAGCACTATGCGTTGCACTGCCAGTGATTTGGCTAGATGCCACGGCAAGATGAGGGCCACACACCGCCAACTGCACCCCTGCTGGTACCCACAAAGCCCTGACTGACATGGAATGTTAACAAGCTAGGTTACCTGCATTTGCCATACACCCATTACCCTTGAGCTTTATCACGCTGCAATGTCTGGCCTGGCCTTAGGGGCACCCACTAAGCCACACCCACCACCCAGATCAATGCCACCTACCAATTATTGTGGTAATGCCCACTGTACTCACCCCCTTGTGGCTGCTGTGATGCCCTCAAGTGCCCATCTAGCTTTGGGTAGGCCACAGCCAGTATGCGGGCCATCAGGGGGTCAGGTTCTGACGAGCACCCCTTCCTCATTGGGAGGCCATCCCTAGCTGGGCCTCTGCAGTCTTTCCCAGCATCTCAGGTCCCCCCACCGTTTCCGACAGTGGGTGCTCCACCTGCCCTAGACCCCCAGGGTCCACACATCCTTGGCGATGGCATGCCATAATCCCTTCTTTTGATGGGTGCTGACCTACAGAGTTAATACAGACAGGAGGACACCATTACACATACAATCAAGCCTGCCACACATACGGCCCACCAATCCCATTTCTGTCACCATTGGCACACACATCGGCCGGCGCACACCATGTACACCACCACAAGACATTCCCCCCTCCGATGGCACGATACTTGCGCACACACATCTCCATGCATTCTTCCCACATGCATCGTGCCCAAGTTGTACTCACCTGTTGGTCTGGATGCCATACAGCAGTCCATACTGTGGTAGGACTCACTCCACCAAACGCTCCAGCTCCATGGTCAATGGACTGGCTAGTGGTAGGGGCCCGCTGGTGTGCTGTTGCTTCCCTCATGATGTTGGCCATGTCTGCCAGCCTCCCTTCTATGAAGATCATGGTGGTGTTTATGGCCTGCAAGTCCTCCCTGATCCTGTTCCTCCTGCAGCCGCCTGTTCTCCTGCACATTGTCAAGGATCTGGCCCATCGTGTCCTGGGAATGTTGGTAGGCTCTCAGGATCTCAGTCAGAGCCTCCTGGAGAGTCATTTCCCTGGGCCTGTCCTCCCCCTGGTGCACAGCGGTCCGACCAGTGTCCCTGTTGGCCTGTGCCTCTGTCCCCTCAACAGTGTGCCCACTGCCACTGACCCCAGTTCCCTGATTGTCTTCGGTATGAGGTGTGGGCTGGGGTCCTTGTACAGGTGGGCACACTGCTGATTGACGTGTCCTGGGGACAGATGTGTGGGTATGCTGGGTGGGTGCTGTGGTGTTGGATACTGATGGGGGAGGCTCTATGGTGGACTGTGAGTGGGCTTGGGTGACCGACGGGCCAGGTTCTTGGTCCAGATCCGGAGGTCCAGAGTTACTGTCATCACTGGGGGCATCTTCTGCTGGGGGACTGGATAGTCGTGGCACCTCTTCGTTGAGTTTGGCTGGGGCACCTGTGGGATGTAAGTGATGTATTATGCTTCATGTCTGTGAAATATTGTACATCCCTGACCTCCCATCTATCATTGCTGCTGCCCTGTCACCTCTGCTTGTGTATGGTGATGTATTGTGTGATTGTTAGTTTCCCTATGCTGTGCATGCTTTAGTGATTGGTGTCCATGCAGGGCTGGGAGGGCTATCCATGCATTGGTATGGCATGCAGGGCTAAGCATTGGGGTTAATCATATGTGTAGATGCAGTGTGTGGGATGGAGTGGAGTGATGGGAGTGAGGGGGTGTGATGGCATGCAGGTATGGGGGTGATAAATAATAAATGTTGACTTACCATTGTCCAGTCCTCCAGCTACTCTGGCGAGTCACTCAGGATGCAGAAGTGCCAAGACTTGATTTCTGTCATGCTGCGAGCTGTGGGGGAGGAGGTGGGGGTCCACCGCCAGTCCTCTGTATGGCGAGCTGGTGCCTTGCTGCCACGGAACGTATCTTCTCCCATAGGTTGTTCCACCTCTTCCTGATGTCGTCCCTTGTTCTTGGATGCTGTCCCACGGTGTTCACCCTGTCCATGATTCTACACCATAGCTCCATCTGCCTGGCAATGGATATCTGCTGTACCTGTGCTCCAAACAGCTGTTGCTCTACCCTGACAATTTCCTCCACCATAGCCCTTAACTCCTCATCAGTGAAAAAGGGGTGCCTTTGTGGGGATATGGGTGTCATGTGATGTGTGTTGGTGACAGTGTGTTGAGTGCTGTGGTGGGGTGTGTTGTGTGGGGTGCGTGATGGATGTATGGGTGTATGTGGTATGTGTGTCTAGTTGTCTCTGTGCTGTTCGTGTCAATCTCCTGGAATAATTGTTCGTAAAGGGTTGTGGGTAATGTGGTTGTGTGTTTTATAGTGTTCTGGGTGGGTAGTTGTGGTGTGTGTATGAGAGTCAGGTGTGTTTTTTAGTATTGGCTGATGTAGTGTTGTTTTGTACGTGGGTGTCCATTCTGAGCGCGGCTGTATGTACTGCCAATGGTTTACTGTAATTGAATGTCCACCGTGGTGAGTCGTGTGTCATAATGTGGTGGGCGTTGTTCTGTTGGTGTAACGGTATGGGTGTTGGGACCGCCACTTTAGCACTGACCTTTGGGATGGCGGATTTATGTATGTGGCTGTATGCTGTCGGATTGGTGTGTGTGTGTGTGTCATAATATGGTGAACGGATATTCGCCATCGTGGCGGTATGTTGGCGGCCTTCACCGTGGCGGTAAGTGGGAATTACCCCCACTGTCATAATGAGGGCCTAAGATGATGGTTTTGACATTATCCAGGAGGTTATCACCATTCACTTCTACTGGGGCAAGGGGCGTGTCTCCTAATAAAATAGGAGTATCACTTCCAGGTTCTATTATTCTTCCCATTCTTCCCAGATCTTTCCATCCAGCAATATCACACCCCTTTACCGCTACATACATTTTTGTCACAATTTTGCGACTCACAACAGTTAAAGTATCTTCGAAATAACACAACATATCAATATTCTGTCCACCAAATGCTTTGGGGTGTACACCTGATTCAAAACGATTTTTCATAAATTCTTTCGTGTGTACTGTAACATCAGATAAAATTGTAATTGGTGAGCTGGAATCAGCCATAACTTTCACAGTTTTCTCTCAAATCTGTGCAGATCCTAAAGGAGCTTTAAACTATATTGACTTTATTTCGCCTTCGATGGTTAACACTGAATTGTTGACCATATCTTGCTAAACTTCATCAATAGATTCCTCCACTGAGTTGACTCTAATAGATGCAGATTGCTTAGTGTTAGATCTACAAACACTTTGAAAGTGACCATACTTTTTGCGAACATTGCATTTTTTGTTTATCGCAGGACAGTTAGGTTTATTTCCCAAATATTGTTTGGAGGCACATCTATAACAGATTATCTTTCTTGTGGTACTTGAAACATACTTTGATTTGCTATTATCCTGTTGCCAAGTTTTCCTAGACATAGCACAAAGTGAATCAGTATTTGTTTCACTGCCATTAATAGCTTTTTGCTTGAAATTGATGAACGTCTGATGATTTTAGCTATGTCAATGATCTCATTCAAAGTAGGATTCATACATACCAGTAACCGTTCTTGTACTTTTTTACTATAGCAATTAAAAACAAATTGGTTTCTTAAGTAAACATTCAAATTTTCACCAAATTCACATTTAAATTCTAAAATATTTAAAGTGGAAATTTATTCTTCAATAGTCTCATCCGACAATTGTTTGCGTTTGAAAAATCCATGGCCTTAAATCATTATGTTAGGTTGTTCGCAAAACCTTTTTTCCAATCTTTTTACAGCCTCTGTATAAACATCCCACGATTCTTATTGCCCCAAAGGTGCTATAATCCTAGGCAAATTATCAAAGATCTCTTGACCAGCATCTCCCAGTAATCCAAATAATAATGCTTTTTTTCCTTTCATTTGAATAATCTTTTCCATCTATAGCAGCCAAAACGTTTTCAAATGCCTTGTACCATTGTTGCCATTTTATGGGTGATATACCATGAAGCTGCAGGAAAGGGTTAACTTGAACTGGATGTATTTGGCTAGCCATGTCTGTTCAATAGTTAAAATGATATCAACAAAATAGATATATTGGAAATGTTAAATACAAAGATGTAATTACAATGCTTACTTGTATTAGTTGAAGCTTGCAGAGATTTTGAAACAAGATATCCTGTTTAACTCTGTGAGTTCCTACCTACTGTCACAAAGCAAAATCACTTCCTGGTTGTGTGCGCCCACAATCCTTTGTTAACTATGTTACAGCTGCCCCATAATCCTTTGCATGTACACAGAAACAATTTAAAGGATACGTGCAGCCCAAAGGCAATTTCGCACGTCCAGCGAACATTTTCCGTCGAATGAATGCGTCACTTGGTGTGCTCACTGTCTCGCGAGCCGCAAGCCATTTCAGTAAGGCAGTAATTATAAATTCGGTCCATTAACATAGGTGGGTTGCAGAAGAAAGAAGTTTTTTCCTCGTCGCCAAACTGAAATGTCAAAAAATAAACAAGTGCAGAGAAAGGTGGCTTCTTGAAGTTTAGTATTCGCAACAAATGAAGGCAAAACAATAATAATTAAGACATCCCAAGCGACCCACGAACCGCAGGCAGAAATCAAAGGAGACAATTGGAATCCAGTCGACGATCAAAACCAGATCCGACTCAAACACAGCTGAAACCATGACAACAGAACCTGCTGGTGATAAGTTTAAAGAAAAACAATAAAGATAAAGAAAAATACCTTATTAACCAAATTATTAGACACAACATAAATGCAACATTTACTTAAGCTTTGTTTTTAAAGTATGGACCAGACCCAAGCGGTCTTGGAGCACTGTGAGTTATAAGAAGATGCAAATTACACATTTGTGCATCAAATGGAAGTATAGGGAGGAGTCACAACACAGGGCAGTGCAATTTAACACATGCTTAGGTAACTATATTTTTAATAATGCTTGTGTTATATGTAAACTGATGGGTGCTTAGTGACAAAATGTAGTGTATAAATATACATGGAGAAGTAAATTGTGAATTAGTCTGAAATTGCAACATCAGCTGTAACACTTGATAAAGTATGGTTCAGGAATGTGAATTATAGAATGAGGGTTGGTGACAACTTGATGCATGGAGGGGGAGTAATAAAATATAGTTATTGATTTGGAAAAAGCAGATGTGAGGTATATGGACATCAAGGAAAAAGTAGAAATGAGCAGTATGTGGTCACCGAGGTAGGAGTAAAAAAGAGAATGTCTACAGTACATGTCGATTGTGGTATATAAGTTTTGATACAAAGGGTGTTGAAGAGCTGTGAAGAGGGTGAAGGCCAGAAAGAAAAACAACTAATTTTATTTTCATTGACTGTTCCGAATTTACTATAACCAGTGATGCTTGTCACTTTAAAATGTGCTCATGAATTTAATGATTGCTTAGTGAAAAAATATTTTGAAGTCATCTGTTCTGATTGGCCACTAAGGCCTGATCTAATTTTTTCAGAAATTTAAGCCATTGTTTCCCTGTATACATAGGTTCAAATCAAATGAGTCTTGATTAAATAATCTATGTAGTAATGTATTGGAAACCCACTCCAACACAGAGTAAGATAATTATTTTAGAACTTTTATAACTAAAGAGCATGTTCAATAAACATAGTGCTTTTTGCTTTATTTTTTCTTTAGAGCAACTTATCCATGTCTCAGGTACTTCAGTGCTACAAGGCAGATGAACAAGTTTTCATGCAACCCTCGGCAAAGCCAATCAGGATTTAGAGGTGCAGTGGATTACTTGTGGATGAGATGCACCCATATCAGTACAAACAGTAGTGAACTAAGGATGGTGGCTTTTATTAAAGGACATGGTTGTAGACTGTCTGAGTTAAAGCCAAAAGTTGATCAAGCTCAGCTAGTAAAACATACAAATCGTTCCTTATTAGCATGTTGGAATTTGATGTCGGTCTTGAAAAGATTTGAACTTTGCACTGTATGTTTTGGTAAACTCAAACAGATGCTGTTGGTCAGCTCAGCTCAATGCTACAATAAAGTGCCAAAGTTTGATCAGTTGTAAATTCTGTGAAGTTACAAAAAATAAAATATGGTTTAGATCAGTGCTGGAGTCTGCAAAATACATTTCTCATGCCTGCTTTGTTTTGTGTCTAAAAAATTATACACTGACTTTAAACCTAAATTCTTTTCCACTAACACAAGTAATCTTAGTTTTATTGTTTTCCATAAGGTCAATTTTAAGAGAGTCATAATTGTCATACCAACATAGAGATGTTATGTACTTACTGAAACAGGACTAATTTGCAAATTGGGTTTTGTGAGGAGGGAATAGGACAGGACAGAAAGACATTTTTGAGACAACTGAATAATATTTTCAAGTAAAAACAATATAGTAAAAATATGGTTTGGTGCCTACCTATTTTGGAGGACTGTTTTGATTATTGGTTAATGGAAAAGACCATGCTTAGGTATTGGAGTTTCTTTCATAGATTCACATGCTTGAATTATCCCTGTCGTCAAGGTAGGAGTCCCACGGTATATTCTAAGGCAGTGGAAGTAATTAACATAGTTTATAATGGCAAAAGACATTGACTTCAATAGCTTTTCCACATCATGTACAAAGAACCAAACTTCAGACAACAACACCCTCTAGAACATCTTCCCTCAGATTTTCTACCACACGTTGTGTGAGCGGGAGTCTCCCTGAGCTCTGCTCAGTTCTTTACGTTGGTATTACCAGATTACTTCAACTGTGTTCCAGTATATTTGAATTCTTGAAGAAAGGACTCTTTAGACCTTGTGGGACCTGTGGAACGAAGAGACTGTATTCAGAAGACCCCCATAGCGAATTTATATATTGCTTTCATCCAGTCCACAAGGTAAAAGATTGTAAAATCTGCAGGATTTTATCTACCAAGACTCTTAAAGATCGAGAGGTAAGACTTTTGCTTTGGCTTGAAAAGCTTTTAAAGCTAAAACTGAAGATGTTCCTGAGGAGGAAGGTAGTGAGGGTTCTCTCATAGCGGATTTCCGTTTATAGACATAAGCACTGAATAGTCCCGCCCACATGTAGGGACCCCGGAGAACCTTTTCACAATATATCTTCTTACGTTAAGTGCAGATGTTCGCCTTTCTTTGGCAAGGCCTGCAGAGTCACTTGACAGAGAAAAATATTATGCAGCCTATACTAACATGCTTCAATGGGCTAATTCTTCATCTTGTACTTAAAAAAAGGGGCCAGGAGATTAGATATGTATATCATTTTATGTTGTTTTTGTAAAACAGCATAAATGTCTTTCATAAACCCTTTTTGGTAGAATAGAGAGTTAAAGTAATGTAGTGCAGTGTAGCCACATAGGCTGCCATTATATGAGTTAAAATACAGGCTGTGCCTTTAAGAACCCAAAGACCACCAGCATCTCATCATGATGAGCAGGTGGCAGTTGCTTCAGTTCTTTTTTCCGGCTTCTGCTGACAGGACCCTGGAGCATTGAGCTTGGCCAAATTTTGGCATTTTTCTTTAAAATTCCCAACTGAATTTTGGTGATAACTATTTTACTCCTCATCTTTGGTCTCTCCCAGGCTTTTTTGTCTTTTTCTGACAGGAATTAGAGGTCTTTTGCCCTCTCTCTTCCATAAATGCCCAGCCTGTAGGTTGACGAAGTCCAGCACAGACCCTCACGAGGTATGTATTGTCTGCCTCTCAGAGAATCATATTCGTACATCTTGCCATGACTGGAGGAAGTTTTCAAAATACACCCTAGACAGAGAAAAACGTTGCCTCTCTGGTACCGAGGAGCAAAGAAAATAACAGACGCAGTCTGAAGGTGGAACCTCAGAGTGAGGAGAGGGTCAGACCTCTACCAGGGCTCTGTCATCTGTTTCTGAAGAGAGTCTCAGGAAGAAAACGGCAGAAAAGCAACATCGGTCCTGGTTGACGTTGAGAGGATCAATGTCAAGAAGAGGACCAGCGCCTACCTGATCACCGTATACCCATGGTTCGCCATAGAGGAAATGCTGCAGGTCAATGTCAAGACATGGGAGGTCAATGTTGATAACATCACCTTTGACTCACATACCTCAATCAAAGTTGAGGAGTCCAATCCCACCACAGTGCTCGCCGTTGAGGTCCAGATCTCCGTCAAGGCTCTACAGAAGATCGACAGTGAGGTCGATACCGATGTCTATCACAGTCGACAAGCAGGTCGATGTCGAGGACCTTCTCAACATCCTCTAGGCTACAGGAGGCAAGAAGAACGAGGAGGCGCATCTATACATTGGAGTATTCAAGAACATACTTCCTTTCAAGAGCTACCCCTGGCTCTCCTCAGCCAGCACCATCTCCTCAACCACCTACTCTGCCTCCACCTCTGCCTCAACCCCAGCCTCCACCACCTCCTCTAGCACAAGATGTTCCACTGAGGTCCACAACTCACTCTAGGTCGCGCCATCATTCTAGGCGCCACCATCACAGCTTAGGGTGCTCACCCCTATCAACCAGGCACTCACATTATCGTCACCATTCAAGAAGATATCGGTCCAGACACACTATAGATACATCATCCTCTACTACTGGACAATACTCTCCAACACTGTCAGACTCCCCAACTCGACGTATATCACCTGTAGATGATATCACCATGCTTCAGGAAGTCTTGGTGTGGGGAACTGAAAAACTTGATATTGTAGTGTCGACTCCAACACCGATGTCTTCAGTAATCCACAATGAAAGTATGACAGGGCTCTATGGGACTCTATGCAACAATTTGTTGACCACCTTCCACAAGACTAATGAAAAGACTTTATAGAAATCCTCAACGAGGGGTTACTTGTTTCCAACCAAACATTTAGTGCTGCTGCAGATTCTTCACCAATTACATCACAAGATTACTGCCATGGGATCGGTCTCACAAGGCACTCTTGGCTTCGCCTTTCCTCACTCAAGTCAGAATCCCAACAGAGGATGTTGAATCTCCCATTCTGATGGATACAACTACATGTGGATTCCTCACCTTATGAATTCTCCCAATGCGCCAGCATTCAACGGAAACTTTTCTTCCCAGCTCTTCACGTCGACGAGGACGTCACAATTCCATGGCTCCGCATGCGACTCCTTCTGATGTCATCGTGGCAATAAGTAGTCCTCGCCGGTGTGCTGATGTCAGTTCCCATTTTTCCGTGCCTTCGTCGCTAACGGTTTTCTCCTAACTCTCGAGAAGCTACTGTTTCAAAGGTATCTTATTGTACTCTGTTACAATGTCTCCTCCTAAAACGTCAGGGTTTAAACTTTGTCTTGAGTCGGGGGCTTGTATGTCTGTCACGGACCCTCACGAGGATTGCTTATGGTGTCTCAGTTCGGACCACGATATAGGAGAGTGCGTGTACTGCCAAAGGATGAATCCGAAAGCGCTGAAGGAAAGAGAGGCTAAACTCTTTTAACTAAGGCGAAGAAAGGACACAGAAGTCATTGGAGGTTCAAGACTAGACACTCGTCGTCACATAAGAAGCAGCGCTGACACGACTCTCAACGTCATTCGTCTAGAGGTCAGTCTCGATCTCGCTCTCCATCCAGACGGGGTCATATAGCGTGGGAGGTTAGTCTCACTGTAACTCCTCAGCTTCAGAGTCCTCAGGCTTCGTCGGCGCCATTGCTCATCGAGGTGGTTGAGTCCCCAGCAAGTCCTCGCTTTTCGCCTGGGGTTCAAGAGTCGGTGGCACAGGTTCCGGATCCGACCCAGGCACCACATCAAGATCCAAGGTTTCCTGCCTTCCCAACTCCAGGAGCGGATCCAGTGGCATTTCTGAATGCCATGTTCAGTATCTTCAATAAGGCTATGGCCCCTGCTTGTGCACCGGCTGGTCACAGGGGTCCATTAGCATTCTCCTCTGGCTCTCCGGCTCCATACAAGTCGTCTCAGTTTGTGCCTTTTTATCAGGCTGAGGATGGCAGTTCGGCGCCGATGACATCGCCTCATAGACTTCCGGCACCGGTTACATCGCCGGATGGAGTCAACTCCGACGCCGGATGGATCCCTGTCGGGACAAAGTGCATCTCCTTCTTCTCCCAGTCCGCGCCCATTGGTTTTGAAGCCGACATCGTCGACATTGGCTAACTCCATGTCGATGCTGAGGTTGGACGCCAGGTTGTGCTCACGGAGGAGAGCACGGAGGCTCTTGGAGGTGCAAGAGTACCAGAGACAGGTGTTGGAGGAAGGAGAGATTGCTGAGCCCTTAGGAGAATTTCAGGGCCTAGACTCAGCTAGTGGGCTTGACACTTCCCCTGAGTGGGATCTTTCATCTCTGGGGGAGTTTACAGAAGAGGCGGCTTCCTTCCATTCTGTTATCAAGATTTTTTGGACCTTCAATTTCCAGCTGCTGATGTTAAAACTAACATTTTGACTGAAGTCTTACATCCTTCTTCTACGGTGGAGGGTTAGGACGCAAGGAGCCGCCCAGCAGCACCCTGCCTCATCTTCTTCCTCTGGGGGAGCGCAGCAAGGAAAGCAGCCCTAGTTTTCCATCCATTTTAAGTCATGTTTCATCCATAGGGGAAGGTTATTCCATTTTCTGCACAAGTGGGAGTTAGTCACATCGGATTCCTGGGCTTTGAATATTGTGGGGAAAGGGTATCTCCTTCCCTTTCAGAAGTTTCCTCCTCCCATCCCTCCTCGTCCTTCATTTTGTTCAGAGGATCATCTCCTTTTGCTTCAGCAGGAGGTACAAGTCCTTTTATCAAAAGGCGCAGTGGAGTTGGTTCCAGAGCAGGAAATGGGTCAGGGGTGCTATTCAAGATATTTCCTGATCCCCAAGAAGGATGGTCGATTGAGGCCTATCCTGGATCTGAGGATTTTGAATTGGTTCCTCAAGCAGGAAAAATGTAAGGTGGTGACTCTAGCGCAGGTGCTTCTGGTGTTGAACAAAGAGGATTGGATGGTGTCTGTAGACTTGCAGGATGGTTATTTTCATATCCCCATTCTCAAGTCACACAGGAAGTATCTCCGTTTTGTGGTAAGGTTGCAACACTACCAGTTTGCGGCCCTTCCTTTTGGTTTTACTTCCGCACCCAGAGTCTTTATGAAGGTGATGGCAGTGGTCGCAGCAAATCTCAGAAGGAAGGAAATATCGGTGTTCTCTTACCTGGACGATTGGCTGATCAAAGCCGAGTCTCCGGAGCTTGTGCTCCATCACCGCCAAATGACAACGTAGTTGTTGCTCAGTCTGGGCTTTATGGTAAGCGTGTTCAAGTCTCATCTGGAGCCCTCGCAACGCCTCCTGTTCATAGAGGCAGTACTGGATACAACATTGAATCAGGCCTATCCTTCGCCTCAGCTGATCCAGGACATTCAGGCGTTGATTCCAATGTTTCAAAAAGGAGTGGTTCGTCCAGTTCCCAAGGTCATACGTCTGCTCGGTCTGTTCGCTTCTTGCATTCTGTTGGTCACTCATGCACGTTGGCACATGAGGGCTCTCCAACGGTGTCTCCACAAGCAGTGGTTGCAACACAAAGGGGATCTTGAAGAGTCGATAACGATCTCCAGAGACGCTGCAACGGATCTACAATGGTGGATTGTGGACGGCAACCTTTCCCAAGGAAGGCCGTTTGCTCTACCACCTCCAGTGGCCATGGTCATAATGGATGCTTCCACTCTAGGTTGGGGAGCTCATCTGGGGGACCTGGAGATCAAAGGTCTTTGGTCTCCAGTGGAACAGATGTTTCACATCAGTCTGTTAGAATTGCGGGCGATAAGTCTGGCTCTCAAGGCCTTCCTAATGTCCCTTCATGGTAAGTCAGTTCACGTCTTGATGGACAACACTACTGCGATGTGGTACATCAACAAGCAGGGAGGTGTAGGGTCGTACCTTGTCTGCAGAGAGGCTCTGCGGCTCTGGTCCTGGGCACAGGACCATCGGATTTGCATAGTGACAAACCATTTGGCTGGAGTTCTCAACGTACGTGCGAGACGGTCTTAGACGCTATTTCTCGGCGATCACAAGTGGCATCTCCATCCAGACCTGGTTCTTCACATCTTCCGGATGTGGGGTTTTCCACAGATAGACCTGTTTGCCACTAAGGAGGACGCGCACTGCCCGTCGTTCTGCAGACTCCAGTATCTGGTGCAAGGAGCATTGGGGGACACGTTTCAGATGTCTTGGTGCAGCCAGTTGCTTTACGCGTTTCCCCCCATACCCTTGATTCCTCGTGTTCTGAGGAAGATTCACCAATATCGGGCTCAAGTCATTTTAATAGCTCCGGATTGGCCGAGAAGGGTGTGGTACACAGACCTTCTCCAACTCTCACTGTGCCCTCCGCCCCGTCTCTCGCACAGGGCAGACCTCCTCTCTCAGTCGCAGGGGCAGTTTCTACACCCCCACCTCCAGAGCCTGCACCTACATGCCTGGAGATTGAACGGGGCAATCTGAGTTCCTTTTCTCTCCCGCCAGAAGTGGTGGACGTTATCTTATCGGCCAAGCGACACTCCACCAAGACTGTTTATGCTGGCAGATGGGTGAAATTTGTGACTTGGTGTGGAGAGAGACAAATTGATCCCTTGAAAGCCCATTTGTCTGATGTTCTGATGTTTGCCTTTGCTTTAGCACAGAAGGGTTGTGCAATTGCAACTCTCAAGGGCTATTTGTCGGTGCAGTCAGCCTTTCTGTGCCTTCCGGATCAACCGTCCTTGTTCAAATCACCTATAGTTGTTATGTTCTTGAAAGGCCTAATAAGTTTCTTCCCACTCTGTTTCTCAAGCCTCAGTGGGATTTAAATCTGGTTTTGATTTTGAACGTATGCATTCTTGTTCTTTAAGCTTGTTGGTCTTAAAGACAGTTTTCCTTATTGCTATTAAGTCTGCTAGGCATGTGAGTGAGCTTCAGGCTCTTAGTGTCAAACCTCCCTTTATGTCATTCTATGCTGACAAAGTGGTGCTGAGAACCAGGGCGGCTTTCCTTCCTAAGGTTGTCACTCCTTTCCATATGGGGCAGTCTATTACTCTTTCATCCTTCTATCTTCCTCCTCACCCTTCAAAAGAGGACTAAAGACTCCATCGCTTACACCAGAGAAGAGCTCTCAGTTTCTATGGTGATACAACCAGGGACTTTCGTTTGGATGACCAACTCTTTGTTGGATATGTGGGCAAGATGAAAGGCACAGCTGTCCATAAAATAACCATATCCAAGTGGGTCATTCTTTGCATTAAGATCTGTTATTAATTGGCAAAGAAGGTTCCTCCTGGGGGTATTAGAGCTCATTCTACTAGAGCTAAGTCTGCCACTTCAGCTTTGGCTAGAGGTGTTCCTGTAGTGGATATTTGCAAAGCAGCAACTTGGGCTTCCCTCCATACTTTCGCGAAGCATTGTTGCCTGGATTCAGAAGTCAGGAGGGACAGTCATTTTGCACGTTCTGTGTTGCAGGATTTCTTGGTGTGACCGGTCAGACACCCACTTCCGAGTGCGGTACTGTTTTGGGACTCTATTCATAAGGTGAGGAATCCACAGGTAGTTGTATCTATCAGAAGAACAAGTTACTTCCTTCGGTAATGCTTTTTCTGGTCGATACAGTAGCTATCTGTGGTTTCCTCAAAGTCCCACCCGCCTCCCCGTTGCCTGTCTGGTCATACCAAGACTTCTTTATTATAAATGTATATACGTTTTGATTAATTTCTATATGAATAAATGTTGTACTTGTATTATATCTGTATGGCAATATGTAGATATATATATATATATATAATATATATACTGTATATAAAAATGTGCTTTTGTGAGGTCGGTTTTCACCTGTTCGCCTCAAAGGCACGTAAAAGGTGAAACTGACGTCAGAACGCCGGCGAAAACTTCTTACTGCCACGATGACATCAGGCGGAGTCGCGTGCGGAGCCGTGCAGTTGTGACGTCCTCATCGACGTGAAGAGCTGGGAAGAAAATTTTACGTCGAATGCTGCCGCTTTGCTAGAATTCATAAGGTGAGGAATCCACAGGTAGCTACTGTATCCACCAGAAAAAGCGTTACCGAAGGTAAGTAACTTCTCTGGTACCAGTTTATTCAGATGCCACACCAATGATGAAATGGCAAGAATGAAGGCAGAAAGGTAGACAATGTAAGCAGCTGGCTTGGAAATATCCAGAGAACAGCAAAAATCTTTCTTTCCCTACCAACGACTGTACTATCCTCAGAGGGTTCAAACCCCTCAGTGGGTGCATCAACAAAGTGGCGGAGAACAACAGCAACAGCGCCCTTACCACCCATACCAAAGAAAGCAGGCCAGGGGTAGATCCACCCAGCAAACTAGCCATGGAGGCAAGTAACCATCTCCATCAAAACCCTGAGTTGTTACTTCTCCCTCTTCTAGTACCCACTCCGGGGGGGAGCATGTCATCTTATTTGGCAGAGTGGCAAAAAATAACAAAAGAATCATGGATTCTGAATATTGTACAAAATGGATATTGCCTCAGATTCACCAGTCCTCCACTGTCCATCCCTCTGAAACCATCCAGTTTTCAACTCCAGTTGTTACGGTTGGAAGTCAACATCCTATAACAAAAAACAAGCAGTGAAATCTGTTCCTCACCACCAACGAGGGACAGGCATTTATTCCAGGTACTTTCTGATGAAAAAGAAAGACAAGAACGAATTCAGACCCAATCTCAACCTCAAAAGAGCCAACAAGTGGATTCAGCTAGAAATGTTCTAGATGCTGTCATTACACTAAATTTATCACAAATTACACTAAGGATATTGGGTCTATTTCACCGATCTTCAAGATGCATACTTCCATATTTCTATTGCCAGAAACAATTGGAAGTTCTTGAGGCTCGTAGTGGGACAAGGCCACTACCAGTACAAAGTACTTCCATTTGGTCTCAAGACAGCACCCAGAACATTCTCAAAGTGCATGGCAGTGGTGGCTGCCCATCTCAGGAAGCACAAAATATTTGTCTATCCCTACTTAGATGATTGGATAATCAAGACATCAACGTCTCAGCTTTACATCAACTGGACTTGCAGTATCCTCCAAAGATTAGGCCTTCAGGTCAACCTCTTTAAGTCACTGTTCAAACTTTACATTATCTGGGAGCTTCCATCAATACAATACAGGCAAGAGTGTGTTCTTCCGAAGAGAGACAGTTATCGATCCTTCAGCAATGTCACTTTCTCCTTACAGCTTACCGTCCAACAGTGAGAACAATATCCTTTCTCCTCAGCTCAGCGGCATCCGGCATCTTCTTCACTCCGAATGCTCGCCTCCACCTGCGACCTCTGCAGGAATGTATCGAGGACCAGTGGGACCAGCTGACGAGAATTGGGATAACAGGATAGGGCTGTCTCGTCATGCAAAGCTCTCCCTGAAATGGTGGTGCTCCCCAAAGAACCTGCTTCGAGGGATGCCTTTTCACCAGGAGGTTCCTCCTCAAACAGTAGTAATAGACATGTCACTACTAGGATAGTGGGCCCACATGGATCATCTCCAGATCCAGAGCAAATGGTCAGAAAGAGAAATTACATACCATAATAACCTCCTTGCGCGACACGCAGTCCATCTAGCGCTAAAAGAGTTTCACCTATTGTTCAAATCCAACTCCCTACTTGTTCAGATGGACAATACGACCACCATGTACTACCTCAACAAGCAGGGAGGGACGAGGTCCAAGTCTCTAACACACAAGGCCCATTCAATCTGGAAAAGGCTCACAGTCAGGGATCTAACGATCACCGCAACTCACCTTCCAGGTGTACAAAATGTGCAGGCAGACTCTCTCAGCAGGATTCTGCAAGAAAACCTCAAGTGGGTCTTGCACGATGATGTCGTTCATGACATCTTTCATCTATGGGGCACACCTGCCATTGACCTGTTTAAAATGGCAAAGCTCCACCTCAAGGTATCACCAACCAGGGACGCTGGGGAATGACCTATTGATCGATTGGTCCAGCCAATTTCTTTCCCCTTTTCCGCTGATTCCCCTGATTTCCCTGATTTCATCAGTCCTCATCAAGCTGTCCCACTCGAGAGCCAAGTTGATCCTGATAGCTCCGGAGTGGCCACATCAATGGTGGTTCATAGACCTTCTTCACTGATTCATCTGTCTACATCTCAAGCTGCCGTGCTGAACAGACCTGCTAACAAAGTTCGGAGGCAAGATGGTTCACGGTGGTATGGCTCCTGAGCTAGTACAGTTCACGCATTTGAATCTGCCATAGGACTGTATGGGGGTCCTCAAAGAGGCTAAGTAGCCTTCAACCCGTTCCGCATATGCCTTCAAGTGGAAGAGATTTTGCATTTGGTGTTCGACCCTACAGCTTGCCAGGAAGATGTAATTCTTCCATATTTGATCTATCTGGCATAATCTGGCATGCAATTTTCTTCTATAAAGGTTCACCTGGCAGCCCTTACTTCCTACAGAAAATATTCTTCACAACCCTCTTTTTTCGAAATCCCCATCATCATAGATTTTCTAGGAGGTTGGAAAAAGGTTTTCTCTCCCATTAGGCGTCCTTCACCTTTCTGGGAGCTTAACAGTGTACTCTCTTTTCTTATGCAGGATCCATTTGAGCCTGTTCACAAAGCCTCCCTGCAACACCTCTCTTGGAAGACAACTTTCCTTGTAGCAATAACATCAGCTTGCAGAGTTAGCAAGATCCAAGCACTTTGTTCTCATGAACCATACACAGTCTTCCTTTCTAGCAAAGTGGTTATGAGAACTCACCCAATATTCCTCCCTAAGGTTATTTTGGATTTTCATGTTAATCAGACTATATCAGTACCAACATTCTTTTGAAATTCCTCTACTCCAGCTAAATAATGTAGGAAAGTAGCACATTTCTGACATATTTACCCCCCACTTTTTGCCTGGCGTCAGTATGTTTAGACTGTATTACACTGGGACCCTGTTAACCAGGACCCAGTGTTCTTTCCCCTAAATATAGTTGGTAAGAAACTTTTACATCCCATAATTGCCTAGTATATGGACTTCAGCATGTCTTGTGCCACCCATGGTTGCCCATACAAACGGTGACTTCAGACCTGTCATTGCAGCCTGTGTGAAATGGTACATGCACCTTTCACCTCAGATATAAAGTTTACCTTATATCATGATCACTGCACTCTGACCCTAAAAGCCACCCCTAAAGTAGGCCCTTCAGCCCAAGGTCAGGGTGCTTGGTTCTCAGTGTGAGGGCACCCCTGCATGAGCAGTGGTGCCCCTACAACCCCCAGACTTCATTTTCTGGGCTCTGTAATTGCAGGGAAGCCATCTTAAGGTATGTAGTGGACACTGGTCAACACAAGATGTCCAACTACTTAATGGCTTTAGTGAACCTAGGCATTTTTGTCATCAAACATGTTGGAGTCATGCAGCTACACCGATTCCAGTGCTAGTTGCATGATACCATGTATTATATGGGTTTCCTAGGGGATTCCCCATGTCTGCCTGTACAGCCTTGCAGGGTCTGCTTGCCAGGTCATTCTGCTGCTGACCCCAGACATTGTTCTGCCCTCCTGCTGTTGAGCCTAAGTAGGGCAGAGGAAGGCAGAACAAAGAATTTCTTGTAAGATAGAGGTGTGACCACCTCCTTTTTAGAAATAGGTGTCTCTGTGCTGGGTTGGGGGTGCCTCTGAGCGCCATCAGACTGCTTTGAAGGGCACATTCGGTGCCCTCCTTGCATAAACTAGTTTGCACCAGTGCAGGAAACTCCGACAGGTGAGTGACCACATCCCTCTGTCCAGCTCCTCCACTAGGGAGGTGCACAGAGCTCTGCCCAGTGGCCACTTGATTCTACCATCTTGGGAATAAGATGAGCAGAGGCCCCTAGGAGCATCTGACTGGTTAGTCTAGCTGGGTGACGTCCCTGACCCCCCGATATGTGGACCACTGCAGTACGTGTCCAACCCCCTTCCTGGGTTACTTAAAGGCTCTTCTGATGATGGGACCCCAAGTTCGTCTGAAAGACTTCAGGAACTGTCTGCAAGTCTCCTCTGCAGGACACTGCTGCAACCTGGATACAGAAACCGTTGCTGTTCTTCTCATCAACTAAAAGCAAGACTGTAACCCGACGGAGGGCTCCTACTACAACTTTGTTTCCAAGTTTTGCAAGACTTCTGCAACCTCCACGGCCGTGCATCCTGCCTGCAC
The DNA here is from genome assembly GCF_031143425.1 of Pleurodeles waltl. Lineage (NCBI taxonomy): Eukaryota > Metazoa > Chordata > Amphibia > Caudata > Salamandridae > Pleurodeles > Pleurodeles waltl. The sequence goes on from NC_090443.1 coordinate 501,171,936, forward strand.
GGAGGAAAGCAAGAAGAAATCTCCCTTGGAGTGAAGGAGTCACTTCCCTGCATCTGCAGGCACCTCAACGATGACGACTGGTTTGTGGATCCTGCTGTCCCACAGACTTTTCAATGCGCTGCAGCACCGGTGGTGGTTCTGTGGCTCTCTAGACGTCTGACCTATTTTCCTTGCAAGTGGGAAGTTTGTGGTCCCTCACTGGAGCTGCTTGGCTGGAACCCCTGGTCTGTTTGTCATTGCCAAGGCTTGTTTGCTTTTTAGTTTGAAAAACTCCTAGCTCCAATAAGCTGCTGTGGCATCCCTGTGACTCCCTGTGCCTGCTGTCGGAGGGTCCTGCCAGGGGCTCCAATGATTTCTTCTGGCTCTTCTGCTTGCTAAGGGCTGGCCCTGACCTACCTGCAATGGTTAGGTCTCCTGGACCTTGCTGGTCCTCACAAATCCTGCAATCTTCATACAACACTTCCCTGCATTTGCCAAGGCTTGTTGTTTGTCCTCCTGACCACTGACCCCTCTGCAATCCGATGACCAGCATAGGACAGCTCATGGATGACTCCAGGGGTCTTCCTGCATTGCCAGGAATCTACAGGTGCACTTCTACCACTGTCCAAAAGAAAAGCTTTACCTAGAATGGTGGGCACCTCCAGGTGGTCTGGACTCTGTCCTCTCTTTCCCTAGGTCATCTTCTTCCGGATCCATGCCTGGGTTTCACCGTCCTGGTGCACGGGTCACAACAGCAGCTGAACCATGGAGATCAACATTGACTTTAATGGCAGGTTCCGACACAAATTCACCCCTATGCACCTGCGCTTCCTGGTGTAAGTACTCCACAGGTGGGGGCCCAAACACTCCAACCGGGACTTCCTCATGTTGTCCTATAGATACCTAACCCGGGGTTACACCTCTGCACACGGACGCCTGGGGAATCCTACTTACTTACCTTGTATGTTCTGGTGCTTCATCAGTCCCAAGGGTCCTTGGGTGGTAGTTTGGTTTGGGAGTGATTGTCGTATTCTGTTTTCTTAGTATATGATTTAGCTCCCCCTAGGGGCACATTATTATATGCCTGTATGTACGTATATACCTATTTCTAAGTGTATTTTTGTATGATCAAATCTCCAGTTAGGAGATATAACAAAGATAGTTCCAGTGTGGGTGTACCAATAAATATAGAATATTTTTCTAACACTGGTGTGGCTATTTCCTGTGTGTACATCACTGACTGACCTGCGTGGTGTTTGCAACCTCTTTACACCCTCCTGGATAAGCCTTAGCTGCTCTCCACAGCTACCCTTCTGAAAGCTCTGGTTATCTAGAACCTGCTACACCATCACTACACTCAGTACAGGGTGCCTCACCTATAGGTGTATACCATACACTGAGTCAGCCTCCTGCAAACAATCTCTTCATTCACCGTATGTGAGAAGAGTTTTGAAATTCTACCTCAATAGGACACAAGACGTCCGCAGATCAAACCAATTGTTTATTAACTATGGTTCGGTCCCTACAGGCTTGGCCACTTCTAAACAATCCATCTCCCGATGGATAGTTTTCTGCATCCTGGTGTGCTAACAAGACACTATCAGCTAAGCCTAAAACAGACTCCACTAGAGGTAAAGCGGCTACAGCTGCTTTATCAAGAAATATCCCTATCCCATATATTTGCAAAGCAGCCACGTGTAGATCTGTTCATACATTTACCAAATATTACTGTCTAGATTCTGGTGCCAGAGCAGATGCTCAAGTAGGACAAGCCTCCCTTAGAAATCTATTTGCTTCAACTCCTCAAAGTTACCTTCTCTGTCCTCTGCAGCACCTTAAGTAGGGTTGGGTTGCTATTCCGTTCAGTGCCTATGACTATAAATAGAAATCCCCTACAAGAGAAGGAATAGTTTCTTACCTAAAACTCTAGTTTTCTTAAACGGGAATTTCCATTATAGTCATAAGCAACACTCCCTCCTCCCCGGTGAAGTGGACAGAAAACCGAGGGAACCAGTAGTCCGATATATCACACACATTGCCTCAAAAAGAACTGAAGCAACTGCCACCTGCTCAGCATGATGGGATACTGGTGGTCTCTGGTTTCTTAACGTCACAGCTTCTATTTTAACTCATATAATGACAGCCTATGGGGCTACACTCCCATGTGTTGCTTCCTCTCTCTACTCTACCAAAAAAGGGTTTGAGAAAGACATTTATGCTGTTTTACAAAAACAACATGAAATTGTATACGTATATAATCTCCTGGCCCCTTTTTTAAGTACAAGATTAAGAATTGGGCCATTGTAATCTGTTCCTATAGGCTACATAATATTTCTCTCTCTTAAGTGACTCTGTAGGCCTTCCTGAACAAAGGCCAACATCTGCACTTAAGAGGATAGATTGTGAAAAATTGCTCCGGAGTCCCTGCACATGGGCGGGACTATTTAGTGCTTATGACTACAATGGAAATTACCCTACGAGAGAACTGGAGTTACAGGTAAGAAACTAATCCTTCTTAGACGTCCGGGCTGGTTCAAGGCTATTGCATTTCGACCTGATGTTCAGACAAAGATATGCCTTTCTATGGCGAGGCTCTGTTTGGTAAGCATATTGACGATGCATTGCAAGCAGTCAAGTCAGATGCTGAAACTGCTAGGTTATCAGCCATACCAACTCTTCGATCTACCCATCAGCAGAATCAACTGAGGAGAAAACAAACAGCTTTAGCCAGAGATACTAGCAAGAAGCAGTGCAAGTTCTTAGTGATGGTTACATCCACAGAGCACCATTATGTGGGAGCAAGAATTTCACACTAAACACTAATGGAAGAAGATCCCAATGGACAAATGGGTCCTGGATCTTATTACAGAAGATCAATACCCTGGAGTTCATCCAAATTTCACGTCATACCCCACCAAAAACAATCTTTGCCTTCTCATCTCCATCTTCTTTGTAAGGAAGTGCTTACTTTGTTAGCCATATGTACCATAGGCAAAGCAATGTTTTCATATGATTACCCTAAAATTCTCAACCTCCTCGGTCATGGAGATTTCATGACATGCCTCAATCTCCAAGATGCCTATTTCCACATCCCTATCCATCCCAGGCACTAAAAATTCATCAGGGTCACAGAAGGCGACACTCATTACCAATTTAAAGTGCTCCTATTTAGTCTCAGGTCCGTTCCCCAGATCTTCACCAAATGTCTTGCCTCAGTGGCAGTCTTTTTGCAGCAAAAGGGCCTTCAAAAGGTTTTCCGTATCTCCACAATTGGCTGATAAGGGCACCGTCCATTCGCCAAGTGACCATGGCTACAGCAACATGCCTTCAGACATTTCAAACCTTTGGGCTCACAGTAAACTATCAAAAGTCTCTGCTTTCTTCCTCAACGAGGATCAATTTTCTTGGAGCAACCTTAGACACATTACAAAACAAAGCATTCTAGTCCACAGATAGGCAAAGGAAACACTTGGCACTGGCCATTGATCTTTTAAAAAGACAGTCTGCTTCAGTTCACCTTCTCAAATCTCTCCTAGCCTTGATGTCATTGTCCTTCTGCCATATGCTCGTCAAAAAAGGAGGCCTCTCCTGGAGGAACTCAATGCACAATGGCTCCAAGTGCAGGGCTCAATCAATGACGTCATCCACATCACACCAATCTATCATCAGGATTGACATTCCTTTACCCGATTTCGAAGTACGTCATTAAAATGAACGCTTCTCTAAAAGGCTGGGGTGCCCATTTATAGGACCTTCAGATACAAGGTAAATGAAGTTTACAGCAGTTAAAGAACCATACCTACTTTCTAGAGTGCAGAGTGATTTTGCTTGCCCTTCGGGCTTTCTTACCACAAATACAGGGATCTTTGGTGTTGATATAACAGACAACACAACGAGCATGCATTATCTCAAAGAGCAAGGGGGTACAAGATCTCAGGCCCTTTCACGAGAAGAACAAAGCATCTGTAAATGAGCATTGGCTCATCAAGTAAACATAAGAGCGGAACATCTCCCGGGGGCCAATTACTGCTTGGCAGATACCTTAAGCATGACACGTCAGACTTGTCATGAATAGGAGTTAAATCAATCCCTTCTCAACATCATATTTCAGTGATGGGGCAAGCCAAAACTGGATCTCTTTGCATCTCAAGACAACAAGAAATGCCGGTTCTACTCAAACTGGGATCCTCAAAAAGTGTAATGGGTGAATGTGTTTTTGATAAGGTTGTCAGAGATGAATGCATACACTTTTACCTTGATCACTCTTATCCCCAGACTTCTCAGGAAAATGAAGAGGGAAATCTGCCGTCTAATACTTATTGCTCTACAATGGCCGAGACATCACCCTCCCTAGCGACATCAGAAGTAGACTAAAGACCTGGCTCTTTGACTAAGACCTGCAAAGCTTCAGTGCCCAAATACCCTAAGGGGTGATACTGCTGCATTATACATATTCTTATTGATAGATTAATTGAGACAACACTGGTTTACTGAGCTCCTACTGTTGTCAGAGGGCAGCCACATCCAGCTCAAGCCTCGACTTCTCTGCATTTATCAGCGTGGCTCCTGAATACAATGAACTTCAACACCTAGGCATCCCGCAGGAATTTAGGAATATTCTCAAAAGGGCAAGAGCTGACACTACAAATAAAACTTATTGTTTAAAATGGAAGCATTTTTACTTATGGTGTCAGAACTCAAACGTACATCTTATTTCATTGCCTCCTGAACAGATCTTGCCATACCTTGTTTTTCTTACCACAACAGGTCTGAGACACTGTTTCATTAGACTGCATCTGGCAGTAATTTCTAGATAGGAGGACCGCAGGATTTCCTTCTCTGTGGTCATACAGACTAATCAAACAATTTCTTAAAGGGATGTTCAGAGTATTTCCCCTGATAAAGTCACCTCTGCCAACAAGGCAAGTCAACACTGTGCTGTTTCAACTTATGAAATGCCCCTTTGAGCCTATTCACAAGACTGACCTCAAGTTTTTAACATGGAAAGTTGCTTCGCTTCTGGCATTAAATTCCGCAAGAGTGAGTGAGGTCCTGGCATTCCCGATTAGAGAACCTTTTTGTAATTCAGGCAGTACGGTAATTTTTTTAACTAACCCCAAGTTCATACCTAAAGTGCCAACAGACTTCCATGTGAATGAGCCTATTGTGGTCCGGACTTCCTTCCCAAATCCGTAGATACCTGCGGAAAGAGCTTCACATACTCTCAATGTAAAGAAGTGTTTTAAATTCTAATTGCAATGTACAAGAATATATTCGCACTACAGACCAGTTATTTGCGGCATAAAGTAACCAAAGCAAAGGAGTTCCAGTGACTAAAGCTATCATACTAAAATGGATCGCAAAAGCTATACAGTTCTGCCATTCCAAGGCCCGTAGGCCTCTCCATCAAAAAGCTAAAGCACATACTACTGGAGCAGTTTCAACAACGGCTGCTCTGTTCGCTGGAGTTCCTATCAACAGTATTTGAAGTGCTGCAACTTGGAAAAGCAGGCATACTTTCACGCAGCACTACTGTCTGGGTGTGGCTCACCGCGAAGATGAAGCTGTGGGGCAAGCAGTACTTCTGCATCTTTTCCAATAAGGTGAGCATGGTATTATCAAATGTGCAAGTTTGTACCCACCATCCGCTATTCTATTCATGGCATCTTCTATTAAACGTTTTATAACTGCCTGCTATTCTGATTCAAGCATGTGAATCTATGAAAGATACTCCAGTGCTGGAGAAAAATGTGTTACTTATCTATAACTCGTGTTCTCCAGTTTTGGCTCTCCTTCTTGGCAGTTAATATCTGTTCATTCTAGTACTTCGAAATCTGAGGGAAGATGCCTCTGCTGGGAGTGTTCTAGAGGTTACTGTCATCTGATTGGCTGAAGTTTGTTTTTTTGTGAATGATGTGGATAAGGTATTAAAGTCAATGGGGGTCATTACGACCCTGGCGGCCGGCGGTATGTTGGCGGTAACACCGCCAACAGGCTGGCGGTGTTCCGCCAGAAATTATGACCGTGGCGGAATTGCCACAGTCATACCGCTGGCCCCTCCACTTTCCCGCCAGGATTCCGCCTGGCGGTCATAATCCCCAGGGCAGCGGTGCCAGCACCGCTGCCCTGGGGATTATGAGTCCCCGACCGCCGGCCTGTCCATGGTGGTACACACCGCCATGGAAAGGCCGGCGGTAAGGGGGCTTGGGGTGCCCCTGGGGGCCCCTGCACTGCCCATGCACTTGGCATGGGCAGTGCAGGGGCCCCCAGGCATAGCCCCGTCGCGCATTTCACTGCCCGAATTTCAGGCAGTGAAATGCGCGACGGGTACTACTGCACCCGCTGCACATCAGCATTGCCGCCGGCTCTATTACGAGTCGGCTGCAATGTTGATGTGACATTTCCGCTGGGCCTGCGGACGGTAACTGTAGGAAGTTGGCTCTGTATGTGCTATTTCAAAGTAAGGAATAGCATGCACAGAGTCCAAGGGTTCCCCTTAGAGGTAAAATAGTGGTAAAAAGAGATAATACTAATGCTCTATTTTGTGGTAGTGTGGTCGAGCAGTAGGCTTATCCAAGGAGTAGTGTTAAGCATTTGTTGTACATACACATAGACAATAAATGAGGTACACACACTCAGAGACAAATCCAGCCAATAGGTTTTGTTATAGAAAAATATATTTTCTTAGTTTATTTTAAGAACCACAGGTTCAAATTTCACATGTAATAGCTTGTTTGGAAGGTATTGCAGGTAAGTACTCTAGGAACTTTGAATCATTACATTAGCATGAATACTTTTGTCATAAAACACAATAAGCTGTTTTAAAAGTGGACACAGTGCAATTTTCACAGTTCCTGGGGGAGGTAAGTTATTGTTAGTTTTCACAGGTAAGTAAGTCACTTACAGTTCTCAGTTTTTGGTCCAAGGTAGCCCACCGTTGGGGGTTCAGAGCAACCCCAAAGTTATCACACCAGCAGCTCAGGGCCGGTCAGGTGCAAAGGTCAAAGAGGTGCCCAAAACACATAGTCTATAATGGAGAGAAGGGGGTGCCCCGGTTCCAGTCTGCCAGCAGGTAAGTACCCGCGTCTTCGGAGGGCAGACCAGGGGGGTTTTGTAGGGCACCGGGGGGGGACACAAAGTAGCACAGAAAGTACACCCTCAGCAGCGCGGGGGCGGCCGGGTGCAGTGTGCAAACACGCGTCAGGTTTCCTTCAGTTTTCAATGGGAGACCAAGGGGTCTCTTCAGCGATGCAGGCAGGCAAGGGGGGGGCTCCTCGGGGTAGCCACCACCTGGGCAAGGGAGAGGGCCTCCTGGGGGTCACTCCTGCACAGAAGTTCCGTTTCTTTAGGGGCTGGGGGCTGCGGGTGCAGGGTCTTTTCCAGCCGTCGGGAAATGGAGTTCGGACAGTCGCGGTCAGGGGGAGCCTGGGGATTCCCTCTGCAGGCGTCGCTGTGGGGGCTCAGGGGGGACAACTTTGGTTACTCACAGTCGTAGAGTCGCCGGAGGGTCCTCCCTGAGTTGGTTGTTCTCCACCACTCGAGTCGGGGTCGCCGGGTGCAGTGTTGCAAGTCTCACGCTTCTTGCGGGGAGTTGCAGGGGTCTTTAAATCTGCTCCTTGTAACAAAGTTGCAGTTCTTTTGGAGCAGTGCCGCTGTCCTCGGGAGTTTCTTGTCTTTTTCGAAGCAGGGCAGTCCTCAGAGGATTCAGAGGTCGCTGGTCCCTTGGAAAGCGTCGCTGGAGCAGGTTTCTTTGGAAGGCAGGAGACAGGCCGGTAAGTCTGGGGCCAAGGCAGTTGGTGTCTTCTGTTCTTCCTCTGCAGGGGTTTGTCAGCTCGGCAGTCCTTCTTCTTGTAGTTGCAGGAATCTAAATCTTTAGGTTCAGGGAAGCCCTTAAATACTAAATTTAAGGGCGTGTTTAGGTCTGGGGGGTTAGTAGCCAATGGCTACTAGCCCTGAGGGTGGGTACACCCTCTTTGTGCCTCCTCCCAAGGGGAGGGGGTCACATCCCTAATCCTATTGGGGGAATCCTCCATCTGCAAGATGGAGGATTTCTAAAAGTTAGAGTCACCTCAGCTCAGGACACCTTAGGGGCTGTCCTGACTGGCCAGTGACTCCTCCTTGTTATTCTCATTATTTTCTCCGGCCTTGCCGCCAAAAGTGGGGGCCGGGGCCGGAGGGGGCGGGCAACTCCACTAGCTGGAGTGTCCTGCGGGGCTGTGACAAAGGGGTGAGCCTTTGAGGCTCACCGCCAGGTGTTACAGCTCCTGCCTGGGGGAGGTGTTAGCATCTCCACCCAGTGCAGGCTTTGTTACTGGCCCCAGAGTGACAAAGGCACTCTCCCCATGGGGCCAGCAACATGTCTCTAGTGTGGCAGGCTGCTGGAACCAGTCAGCCTACACAGATAGTCGGTTAAGTTTCAGGGGGCACCTCTAAGGTGCCCTCTGTGGTGTATTTTACAATAAAATGTACACTGGCATCAGTGTGCATTTATTGTGCTGAGAAGTTTGATACCAAACTTCCCAGTTTTCAGTGTAGCCATTATGGTGCTGTGGAGTTCGTGTAAAACAGACTCCCAGACCATATACTCTTATGGCTACCCTGCACTTATAATGTCTAAGGTTTTGCTTAGACACTGTAGGGGCACAGTGCTCATGCACTGGTACCCTCACCTATGGTATAGTGCACCCTGCCTTAGGGCTGTAAGGCCTGCTAGAGGGGTGTCTTACCTATACTGCATAGGCAGTGAGAGGCTGGCATGGCACCCTGAGGGGAGTGCCATGTCGACTTACTCATTTTGTTCTCACTAGCACACACAAGCTGGTAAGCAGTGTGTCTGTGCTGGGTGAGGGGTCTCTAGGGTGGCATAATACATGCTGCAGCCCTTAGAGACCTTCCCTGGCATCAGGGCCCTTGGTACCAGAGGTACCAGTTACAAGGGACTTATCTGGATGCCAGGGTGTGCCAATTGGGGAATCAAAAGTACAGGTTAGGGAAAGAACACTGGGGCTGGGGCCTGGTTAGCAGGCCTCAGCACACTTTCAATTCAAAACATAGCATCAGCAAAGGCAAAAAGTCAGGGGGTAACCATGCCAAGGAGGCATTTCCTTACAGTAACACTGTTACCGTCCGCTGGCCCAGCGGAAATGTCATAATAGGGAGACAGAAATACCACCGGCAATGGCGGTATTCTGTCTCCAGCGGCCTCGGCTGGCTTTTGAAAAGACGGCCGAGGTCGTAATGACCCCCAATGTCTTTTGACATTATAAGCTATGTTAATTACTTCAGCTGCTTAAGAATATACCTTGGGACTCCCATCTCGATGAGGGGAAGATTCAAGCATGTGATTCTGTGAAAGATTCTAATACTGGAGAACAAAAGGTTCAGGTAACACATTTTTTTTATATCTGTACAAAAATGATTTCTCAACTGCATTGGATGTTTCAACTGTTGAGAAATTTTGTGAAGTCTGTTGTGGATCATTAATATTTAGGAATTTTAGGGACTACAGCATAGCAGTATCTAAATCTACGGCCCACTAACCTCTTTATCTGGACTGTTTCTCTCAGCCAGTGGTTTGGATTCCACAAAATTCTCCAGTATTGAATCTTTAATAGAATCACAAGCTTGAATCATTCCCCTGTCTGGGAACCCCAGGTATCTATAAACAGCAGAAAACCCTGTTAAAATGTCATCGCCCCAACAACAGTGTTTGTAGTAGTGCATTCACCTCATTAGAAGCAGCCTACATTTCAAGCTATGATGTGGAAATGCTGAGCTCTCTACTCCCCCTGGAGGCCACCTTAGCTCAGATTTCCAGTGCACATTGTGTGTGAGGGAGCTCCAGAGAGGAGCTTTGCTGTTGCCTAACTTTGACCTTACATTTGCTAGATCTTGACTTCTACTTGACCTTCACTGAACTTCAGGCAGCCCTAACTTCAGCTTCCAAAAGCTTTGAGTTGTTTTAAGTTCTTCCATCTTTGGCTCAGGTATACACTCTCAATAGTCAGAAAGAAAAAACATTTCTTATTATATTCTGGTCAGACTCATACTAAAATTTTACACACATAATTTGCACACTTGGTGCATTTATTATTGTGTAAGGTATTGTGCTGCATCCTTTTGTAAGACATTCACCAGCGAAACACTTAAGGATACCCAAAGCAGCTTTGCTTTCTCCAGTATTGGATCTTTCATAGATTTACATGCTTGAATCATTCCCTGTCATTGAAATGGGAGTTCAGCTGTACCATAGAAAGCTGTAGTGAAAACTCTACATAGAAGTCTATTTTAAAAGGCATTCACTTTAATAGCTTATTTACATTATGTAAAAAGACCCAAATGTAAGCCAATCAGGCAATGGCACCCTTTGGAACCCTTACCACAGAGGCTCCAGTCCCTCAGATTTTCTACTAAAGGTTGTGTAATCTGAGTCTGCCTGAGCCCTGCTCAGTTTTCTTCAGTTTGAAGTACATTGAAGAAGAATTCTCTTCAGGTCAGATTTATATTTACTTTTATCAGACTCGGACAACCTAACTGTGTCAGAACCACCTGAAAGGTGAATGTTCAGGACATATGACTTCTGTGGTAAAAAGAGATTACACTCAGGAGATCCACATAAGCAGTGCATTTACTGTCTCCATACTGACCATAAAGTCAAGGACTGCAAAATAGGCTGCACCTTCTTTCATAGCATCTGAAAGACAGAGAGGGAAGATTGTTGATCTGGCTGCAGAAATTGAAGTCCAAAGATAATCCTCTGTCCGAGGAGGACAGTGATGACTCTGCTAAAACAGAAAAATCGCATAAGCGGGATAGGTCTTCTGACAAAATTTCTACAGTCACCAAAAAAGGTTTTGAAGAAGACCCACCAGGGGTGGTCAGGACTTTCCAAAAAATGTGAGGAGTGCCCACAAACTTCCAAAAGGAGACATTCTCCTCAGGAAAGGCTCCATCTGAACCTTCAACTGCATAAAAAACCTTCAAAATCCCTTCCGTCGGCGACGAAGCCTCCAAAAATGGTCTCTACAACTGTTTGAGTGTTTCATCTACGACGGCCCGTTGGTGAATACATCATCGACGACAGTATCGACGATCACCACCACTACAAGGACATCTATATTCTCGTCAGCGGCATCACCGATAATAATAACATTGTTACTAATAGTATTGACGATGATAACCTCCAGGTGTTATCTGCTGCTTCTATAGGGCGTCGGGGCTTCCCGCATGGTTTTTCTGGACTATTGCACAATGCATTGTATTGTCACCTTTAACTCTAATTTTTAAACTTAGTCTTGGTAAAATTATTGTTAATGACGACAATACAATGCCGCAATTCAACTTGGGCTGGCTGTCGTTCTCTGACCTTCGCTTTAGCGAGGGCCTGCCAGCTAGGCACTATTTAACAAGGACAAGATGCAAGTGCGCTTGTGCTTGTCTTTGAGTGCAATATTAACAGAAGGATAAGGGCTTGCCATTTTCCAGCCCAGGCTTGCCGGTTTGTTGAGTCTTTAGAGCCACCCCTTTATGACGCACAGAAGTGTGATTTTAAAAGGCAGCACCTGGGTGCTTTGGGCTTAAGCCCTGTCCTGCCCGGGGCCACATGCCAGTCATAGCTGCCTCTCACGGCGGGGTCACATGCAGTTATCTCTGCCTCACTGCGCATGATCCGGCACAGGATGCAAGCACCGGGCCCTCTCTCATGCACTCTGCCCACAGGTAAGCGGTTCTTTTTTTGACATGCGGTATTGTTTTAGTTTAGTACATTAAATTATTACACAGATGCAACTGCCAGCGTAACAGTTTAATGCACTGAACTGAACACTTTTGCATATTAAAGAAATGTAGCATTTCTTTAACATACCGAAGCATTTACGTTTAGTGCTTTAAATGATTACACTGCTGCAGCTACTAGTGTAGCAGGCTAATGCACTAAAATGAAGCTCTTCGGCATGATAACGAAATACTACATTTCTTTAACGTGTGAAACGTTTCAGTTTAGTGCACTGGACTGTATACTTCGAAAGGCATTTAATAGAAGTGGCAGCCTCTAAACGTGAATGGTTTTTGCCCTTCACCCCACCAAACTGACGATGATGCCAGTAAACATGGAAATACAAGTTATTTATCAAGTGCACCTTACATGTGGCCTAGGTTACGATGCTAGAGGAGGCAATACTGTAGTCTATTCGGTTTCAGCATAGAACTGATCCTGAAGTTTATTAAAATGATCTATCAATCCCGGGTTCCCACTTGACCAAATTGTGTGGTCCTAGGCAATTTCCTTTATTTTGCTGTGCCTCTTTGTCCTTTATCATCACATTTGGTGAAGTAAGTTAATTGCCTAGGATCTCACAGTGTGATGATAAAGAAGCATAGTGAAATTAGGCAATTGCCTAGGATCTGACAATTTGGTCAGGGGCGAACGGGATTGGTTACAGGTTTCTTGCTTTAACTCAATCCAATTCAGCTACTAGATTGATATTTTTTAATATTGTGCTGGCAAATGCATCGTGCACAAAGTTATAAAATATTCTCAAGAAGAGAACCTCCCAAGATCCAGGCAGAAAAGCTCAGCTTGCTTGCTATACTCACTCACCACTTTTCATTTATTTTTCTTATACCGCTCCACTGAAAAACTCACCAGGTGCCACTGCCTCCAGGATACTTTCAACAATGGTTCAGTCGACAATAAAGGTGGTCAAAAAGTAGCCAAGACATCATCGTCAAGGACACTGCTGATGGTGCCAAGAAAACCATTGACGACAACACCGTCGATGAGGCTATCTTTCACGACACTGCCGACGAAACCCCTGTCAATGCCTGCAACGCTGATAAGCACTGTTGATGAAGACAATGCAGATGAGAGTCCCGTTGACGAAGACACCTCCATTTCACACCTCGTCGACGACATTGCCAATGATGGCACCATCAACGACGGTGCTAGTAACACCTTTAATGCTTGTCTCAATCATATCTATAAAGGCAAAATCTCCCGCAGAAACAATACTACCTATCCATACATCGCCTAGGTGTCACCCTTCCCACCTGTGAATTTGCTGAATAATGGCGACACAGATAACGAAGGCCCATTGGGAGTAGCACATAGTCCTTCTGTGCTTCATGTGAAGGGCCAGGAGGATGATGATAACGATGGCCAGTACTATGGGGATCAGTTTTATACAGGTGAACAACCAGTACAATATGGAGACAAGAATTCTGATTATGGTCACCAGGAACAACACAACAACAGATAGTGCAAATGACACTGGAGTTAGTAAACAATCTCCAACATATAGTCCAGAACTATCATAAAGATTCCCAGAGCATGTAGCAACTGATCCTTCACACCAACCACCAAAACTTATTCGATCTCAAGAGGTTCAGACGCCAGGTACTTGTGTGCCACATATATTACCTGTGCCAGTGACACCTCTACCTACTCTGGAAAGTACATTGGATGACCCGTCAGTGGACGATCTGCTTTCCACAGACGAGGAAAGGGAAGAAGGGTAGTATGAGATTAAGCTTCAGTTCCCAATGAGTGGACGATCCAACTTCAACAGACGAGTATAGAGAGGAAGGGTAAAGCCGAGACTCTGCTTCATTTCCCATCGAGTGGGACGAAAATCCTATACCAATACCCTCCCTGCCAGTTCCACCGCCAGTAGACTCAGCACAAGACTACATTGGTGGCTCCCATAACCTCACGGAGAGAGCAGCAAAACAGTTTCAGCTTTCGCTAACAACAAAACCATCTTGACTTTAAGTCACCCATGTAGAAGTCAATCAGGCCATCCCTATTGTAGACTTTATTTGGGAAGAGGGGATCAAGACAAAAAAGAATCGAGCTACAGTGTTCACAGTGCTCACAAGACTGGATAAAAAAATACAAAGCACCTGATGATTCACCGGCATGTCTAATTGGTCATCACAGAATGAACTCAGTCATCACTCAAGCCGCCCAGCGATGCTCAACGAACCCATCAACCCCTCTCACATCACCACCAGATAGGGATGGGCGGAGGCTAGACAACATCTGTATAGAGTTTTCCTCCATTGCAGCCACCACTGTCAGAGTGGCTAACTCCCTGGTGATACTGGGATGCTACGACAGACAGATGTGGTCTGATATCCCTCTATACCCTGACCGCTTACTGGAGGACGCAAAGACTGAACCCAAGAAGATCCTCCAGAAATGAGAGAGGATGTTTATGGAGGTAATTGACTGTGCAATTGACATTTCTTCACCTCAATTTAGAGAGCTGCCTGTCGTACATAGCAGGCAAGGATGACTGAAGGCAACATCTTTCAGATCAGAGATCCAGAGCAAAATCCTGGATATGCCATTTGACAGTAAAGCGTTGTTTGGCAAGCATGTCAACAATGCTCTGCAAACTATAAAAACAGACCCGGGCAGGTGCCTGGGAACATTTCAAATACATAAACAGCCATTTTGAGGAGCCAGAGGTAGGACTTCGTACTCCTATAAAGGAGGATTTCAGCCTCATGGGCCGTAATTTCAACCCTTTTAAGGACAGTATTGTGCCCAGTGTACCTATCAATACAATCAACCACCTCCAGCAGCATACACACAAATATCAGAGAAGTAAACAACCTTCCAGAAGGAGAGACACTGTCTGCAAGCAGTGACCTTTCAACGGTGCCAGTTACCTTCCACAATTCACAGAAACACCTTAGAGGCTGGATATCCAATCACCTCCCTCAATGGCCCCTAGCAACAATGGACTAATGGGTACTAGATGTTACAGCTCGAGGAACACACTCTAGAGTTTATCACCAAACCACCAAATGTACCCCTAGCAGGAGCACTACATCCCCACCTCAGCTTCTTTTGAAAATATCACCCGTGCTAAAACAGAGAACGATAGAAAAGGTCCCGAAGACTCAGATGAGAATCAGTTGCAAACTCCTGTTCCTTCCTGATATGGAAAAATGTTAGACCTTTGGAATTTGAACAATCCTTTCACAAGGTCACCTTACAAGATATTTTGCATCTCCTCAATCACTGGGATCACATGACAGCTTTAGATCTTCATGATGCATATTTCCATGTCCTGATCCACCCTAAACATCGAAAACACCTGCAATTCAAGATGGCCTGCACCCACTACCAGTTCAAGGTCTTACCTCTTGGACTAAAATCGGCTCCTCATATCTTCACCAAGTGACTGGCTACGGTGCCAGCTCATTTGAAACAATAAGGAGCCCAGGTATTGGCATACCTGGACGACTGGCTAATAAAGGCTGCCATTTCTCAGCAGGCGACAACAGATACATCAACCTGCCTCACACTCTTCAAAAGCCTGGGCCTCAAAGTCAACAAACAATCCTATCTCACACCAACAACAACACTAACTTTCCTGGGAGAGGTTCTAAATACGAACCAGGACAAGGCATTCGTCTTGCAGGAAAGGCAGGTGAGGATTCAGCAATTGGCTCAGCGGCTAAGCAAAAGAAAACTTGTTTCAGTTTGGATGTACAAATTGTTCTTTGGAACATTACCTTCTTGCATTACATTGTTTCTCCATTGCTAACTTCACATGCGGTCATTGCAGGAGGAGCTAGACAAGCAATGGATTCAAGTCCAACCATCATTTGATGACATTATTAGGTTTACCCCAAACGTGATATCATCCATGCAAAGGTGGGCTTAGATGGAAACATAGCCAAGTGAATAACACTCCTCACACAGATATCAGACTTTGCCATAACAACGGATGTGTCTTTGGAGGATGGGACACTCACCTTCAGGGGTTGGCAATCAGTGGGAGGTGGAACAACCTCCAGAAGAAAATGCACATAAATTTACTGCAGCTCAAAGCTATGGGTCTGGCCCCACTTTCTTTCCTTCCTAGGATAGCAAGATCATCTGTATTAATCTGCACTGACAATACCACCAGCATGCATTATATAAACAAGCAGGGAGGAACAAGGTCATCAGCTCTGGCACATCAAGGGCAGCAGATATGGAAATAGGGCCTGCACAACAAAATAACTCTAAAAGCAGAACATTAGCCTGGAGCAACCAATGTCTTAGTGGACATGTTAAGCAGAACAGCTGCCAGCTGCCACGAGTGGGAACTCAAACAAACACATTCTGGAGGACATCTTCGAGCACTGGGGAAAACCAAACCTGGATCTCTTTGCAACCAGGGACAACTGAAAATGCCAATACTACATCAGCTGGCACCACCAGGAGGTGCTATAGGGGAATGCGTTTTTGACCAGATGGTCAGAGATCTTTGCGTACGATTTCCCCCACCGATCCCATTAATACCAAGGATCCTCTGGAAAATCAAGAGAACGTTGCCAAGTGATTCTTACGGCTCCCAGATAGCGCAGACAGTTCCTGCTCCTTTCAGAAAAAGCCCAATTCAGCTAAAACCATACCAACGTTTTTAACGATGAACAACAGCCAGGTGCGTCATCCGAATCCGACATCACTACACTTGTCGGCCTGGCTCCTGAATTCAATTAATTTTGTAATGTTGAATATTCCGGGAGAATTGCAGGGAGATACTTGCAAAGGCCAGGGCCGACACCACCAATAAAATATTGAGGCTTAAATGGAACATTTCTGTTTGTGGTGTCAGGAAAGACATCCTGTCTCATCCTCACCAGAACAAATCTTACTGTATCTTCTTCAACTGCCAACATCTTGTCTAGCTCACTCATTCATTAAAGTGCAACAATGTCACAATTTCGAAGATCAGACAAGTCACCTTCCCTGTGGTCGAGCAGGCTGATCAAAAAGTTTCTCAAAGGACTTTTCGGGGTGTATTCTCTTGTGAAGAAACCTCATGCTGCTTGGCATCTAAGTATAATACTTGGCCAATTGATGAAACCTCTTTTGAGCCCATTCACAAGACAGACTTGAAGTTACTCTTATGGAAAACAGCACTGCTTTTGGTGCTAACATTAGCACAAAGGGTGAGTGACATCAAACATTTACTTTTAAGGAACCATACATGTAATATAAACAAGACAGTGTGATATTGATAACCAGTCCTAAGTTTATACCAAAGGTTATGTCCTATTTTCACCTTAATGAACCCATAATACAAAGAACATTCTTCCCTAAGTCCAAACCATGTCAGAAAACTCATTACATGTTTTGGACATTAAAAGGTGTATCAGCGTCTACCTACACCGGACTAGACAAATCCGCAAAATGGATCAGTTGTTTGTACCTTACGGGAATCTACCAAGAGGGTTCCCGGGTTCAAAGCAAAGCATAGCAAGCTAAATTGCAGCAGCTATCTAATTTTTTCACAGACGAGCAGGAAAACCATTAAGTCTCATTCTACCAGAGCTGTTACTACTACCACAGGTCTCTTTGTGGCCGTGCCTATTCAGCAAATATGCCGAGCACCAACATGGTCCAGCAAGCACATCTTTACACAGCATTACTGCCTGGAATCAGCTGACAAGAGTGATGCGTCTGTGGGAAAAGAAGTGTTGCGCCATCTGCCTAAGCATGTGGATCTATGAAAGATCCAATACTGGAAAAGAAAATTAGTTATTTACCTGCAACTGTAGTTCTCCTGTATTGGTATCTTTCACAGAGTCACATGCGACCCATTCTCCTTACCATAGATGCTCCCTTCATTTTTCTGAAGTATTCCACTTGTGCCGGAAAATCTGAGGGCCTTGAGCCTTTGTGGTGAGGGGCCTAAAGGGTCTTGTCACCTGATTCGCTGAACTTTGGGTCTTTTTAAATTATGTTAATAAGCTATTAAAGTGAATGTCTTTTAACATTGACTTCTACAAAGGTTTTTCACTACTGCTCTCTATGGTACCATGGAACTTCCACTGCGACAACAGGAATGATTCAAGCATATGACTCTATGAAAGATACCAATACTAGAGAACAAGAGTTACAGATAAGTAACTTATTTTCTTCTGTCTTGTGGAGAAGTGGATCCCCCATCTTCTGGGGACAATTCAGTGAAAATTGCTCCTCCAGGAAAGCAGCACAATAAAGGAAGTATGTGAACTTTCCTCAGCTAGACTTTACCACCTACTCTAAAGACAATATCAAGCCTTCATCAGAGAAGGCATCCAAAAAAAGGTGAGGAACAACCTTTACTGATAAGTGGCACGGAAATCCAGCTTCTCTGACCACCCCCATGTCAGAAGTCCTTCCTAAAGTGTCATTGATAAAAATTCTTCCATTGTTGACTAAAAAGCAGCTGTTGTAGATGACAATCCTATCGATGACAGCAAGTCTTGAGGCAGTGCCCCTTTGTTGTCCAACAAGATCCTGTTGACAACAACAACATTGATGATGACATGTCAACAGTGAGACCCCTGTCGATGAAGATTCCTCTGCCAATCAGATCCTTGTCATAGTCGCATCTCTGTTGACTTTGACTACGACGTTGGTGATAACCACATTGTTGACAACCTTACTGTTGACAGTTCCAATCTCATTGTCGATAACTGAATTACCTATTCTGCTAACTTTAAGGCTAAAATGGGCTGTCATAATTTACTCTTGAAGGGTGTCTGCTTAATTTCTGGCACATATCTTGGACTCTAAGCTAGACGCTAACATCAGATTCCAATACATATCCTTGTATATGACGTATATCAGCAGTTCTTAACCTGTGGGCCCCACTGAATCATTATTGGAATCCAGGGACCCCCACTGAGTTATTACTGGAGCCTGGGACCTTGGCCTTACCATTTATTATTATTTGAACCACAAACTAATGCACAAACAAATACAGAAACAAACATTCAGCAAACAAATACACAAATCATTAAATATTTAATTTAATTCACAAATTAAAAAAAAACAAAGTTTTAATTATTTTAATATGAAGGTTGGAGCTTTTCTAAATTTAATTCCGGCCACTCGTTGCCCATACTATATTCTGTTTGATGCACTTGCATTGCTCCCACAAATCAGTTTGAGGATACTAAATTACTTTTTGCCTTCTGATTTCAGATTCCTTCACATTTACAAAACTTTTTAAAATGTTGAATTTTACAGTTTGCTTCTTTATTTATATACACTTTATTATTTTGTTAATATTTCATTGTCTAAGCAGTCTGGCCCCCTGATTATGCTCCCAAATCACAGGTTAAGCAACACCACATAGTCTTGTGCCACTGAATGTACAATATTTTACAGAATACGAGGAGGAAGCTTATGAAAAGAAAGAAGGAAAGCAGAATTTCCTCATAACTTTGATGTTTTTGAGCCTCAAAGATGAAAGTCCCCGAGGAACTGTGCGCCCTATTAAATGCTCCAGCACCACCACAGTGAGCCTCCTTCAATGCAGACACCAGGTGCCTTCATGTCTATTCTGCAAAAGATAACAAAACTTGTAAAGATGGATTCCTCAACTGCTGCATGTCTAACCTCAGCTTGGTTTTCTGCCAGGATCAACAGCAGCACCATTTCAGCTGCTTCCATAGATGCTACTCCATTACCTCCATCACAACCACAGCTGCCTTCTCCACCACGTCCTCCAAATCCCACCATGGCTCCACGTCCTGTCGCCCCACCACCCAGGGACATGGTGAATTCTCCTGATGTTGATAAGGAATCTGACCTAGACGAGGAGGAGGGCTAAGTCATGAATGAAGGGCAGATAATGATGGTGATCACTAAGATCAGGAGAGACATAAAAAAGCGATATAACCCCTCTGCAACCAGACTCTCCACCAGAATACCTTTATCATTTCTTTACCTTGCCAGAATGACTAGTGAACACGTTTTAAGGGACAGCCAAGAAAAAAACACTGAATCCAATCTTATACAGGATCATATCTGGAAAGATGGATTCAAACTTATGTCATGGTGCAAGCAATAATTATGCACTGTGAAAAGAAGTACAGGGCACTGGAGATGGCTCTTGCATATCTAACTATAATGCCTGGCTGGATTCCTTTATTGCAGCAGCTCAGAGACAGTCATAAACTCACATCGCTATGGGCATCTGCCCCTCCAGATACAGATAGGAAATGACTGATAACCTATGTTGCATGGTCAGTTGGATGGCAGCAAATGTATTTGCCATATTAGACTGCTACGACCACCAAATGTGCCTCAAAAATTCACCTATCATAAATCAAATTGCTGAGGACAGAAGAGAAGAGGCTAAAGCAAATTTGAGAGAATGGGTCAATACATCAGTTTCCATCATAGATACAGCAATGGATGTCTGTAAGTTTGGTTTCAGCCATAGAGCAGGAGCAGCAGTACTCATATGACAAGGTTTGCTTATGTCCACGTACAGCTTCCCAAAGGTCAGGCCAAGAACCTTAACATGTCTTTGCTGGTCACACCGTATTTGGCAAGCATGTGGACGATCATTGCAGAGTATACAAGCAAACACCACTTCAGCACGATGACTTGGAGTACTGCAAAACAGATGTGTCCCTTCCACATCCTTTTATGGGTCCAAAAGCTCTCTGGCATATAGAAGAGACTTCAGCTAGCACAGGGGTGAAGTACGATAATACTACCCTTCCATAAAAGACAGATACTATCCAGGTTACTCCCCCAACCGAGACCGAGGTCAAGGCTATTTTAAATAGACAAGGGTAGGTCGCTCCCCCTGCCGCCGCAGCTCCTCCAGGTTCCTGAGTTCCTGAGACCCACCTCACAGTAAGTACCCCCCACCTCCCAGCCCCTCACTCTGCCCCGCGCTACTCACCCTCTCTCCTGCTCCTGCTTCTTTTCTTCTTCTCTGTTCTTCCTCCTCGCTCCTCGTCTGTAATCTTCTTCTGTACTCTTCTTTTCCCCGTCTTCTCTCTTCTTCTGTGTGCTTCTCAGCCTCTCCTGTCGCCTCTCTTCTTCCTCATCTTCTTCTGTGGTCTTCTGCCTTCTGTTCTTCATTTCCTCTGTGTTCCTCTGTGTTCTTCTGTGTTCTTCTGTGTTCTTCTGTGTTCTTCTGTTCTTCTGTTCTTCTGGTCTCCTGCTCTTCTGTTCTTCCGGTCTTCTTTTCTTCTGTTCTTCTGGTCTTCTGTTCTTCCGGTCTTCTGCTCTTCTGTCTTCTGTCTTCTATCTTCTGCCTTTGGCTCTTCTGCCTCCTCTGTCTTCTTCTCCCCACGCCTGCCCTCCTGCTCCTGCCTCATCCCCCTCCCTCACTCGACTCCCCCTCTCTATCACCCCTATCTAACCCGTTCGCTATCTACCTCCCTCACTCCTCCTATCTACCTATCTCTCTATCTCTCTATCCCACTATCTAACTCCCTCACTCTCCACCTCCTCCTACCTACCTATCTCTCTATCTATCTATTTCTCTATCTATCAATTTCTCTATCTATTTTCTCTATCTATTTCTCTAGCTCTCCCCCCCTTCCCGCCACCCCCTCTATTAACTATCTTCCTATCCTCTCACTCTACCTCTCACCCTCACCCACCTCTACAACCCCCCCTCCCCTATCTTCACAACCCTACTCCTATCTTTCTCCCTAATCTCCTAAACCTCCTAAACACTCACCCCCCTCCACCCTTAAACCCCCCTCCCCAGCTCTTCTCACTCTACCTGTCCCCCCTCCCTCGCGCTTTCCCGCCGCGACCTCCTGCACGCCCCCGCCCCCCAGCTCCCATTCGCCCCCAGCTGACCCCTCCCCCCCCTCCTACCTCATATGGCGGCCGCTGCGCGACAGTGGTAGCGACCCTTGACCCAAGGGTAGGTTGCTCCCCCTGCCGCCGCAGCTCCTCCAGGTTCCTGAGTTCCTGAGACCCACCTCACAGTAAGTACCCCCCACCTCCCAGCCCCTCGTTCTGCCCCGTGCTACTCACCCTCTCTCCTGCTCCTGCTTCTTTTCTTCTTCTCTGTTCTTCCTCCTCGCTCCTCGTCTGTAATCTTCTTCTGTACTCTTCTTTTCCCTGTCTTCCCTCTTCTTCTGTGTGCTTCTCAGCCTCTCCTGTCGCCTCTCTTCTTCCTCATCTTCTTCTGTGGTCTTCTGCCTTCTGTTCTTCATTTCCTCTGTGTTCCTCTGTGTTCTTCTGTGTTCTTCTGTGTTCTTCTGTGTTCTTCTGTTCTTCTGTTCTTCTGGTCTCCTGCTCTTCTGTTCTTCCGGTCTTCTTTTCTTCTGTTCTTCCGGTCTTCTGTTCTTCTGTTCTTCTGTTCTTCCGGTCTTCTGCTCTTCTGTCTTCTGCCTTCTATCTTCTGCCTTCGGCTCTTCTGCCTCCTCCGTCTTCTTCTCCCGCGCCTGCCCTCCTGCTCCTGCCTCATCCCCCTCCCTCACTCGCCTCCCCCTCTCTATCACCCCTATCTAACCCGTTCGCTATCTACCTCCCTCACTCCTCCTATCTACCTATCTCTCTATCTCTCTATCCCACTATCTAACTCCCTCACTCTCCATCTCCTCCTATCTACCTATCTCTCTATCTATCTATTTCTCTATCTATCGATATCTCTATCTATCTATTTTCTCTATCTATTTCTCTAGCTCTCCCCCCCTTCCCGCCACCCCCTCTATTACCTATCTTCCTATCCTCTCACTCTACCTCTCACCCTCACCCACCTCTACAACCCCCCTCCCCTATCTTCACAACCCTACTCCTATCTTTCTCCCTAATCTCCTAAACCTCCTA
Source organism: Pleurodeles waltl (assembly GCF_031143425.1). NCBI lineage: Eukaryota > Metazoa > Chordata > Amphibia > Caudata > Salamandridae > Pleurodeles > Pleurodeles waltl. The sequence goes on from NC_090443.1 coordinate 501,194,500, forward strand.
ACTCTCACCCCCCTCCACCCTTAAACCCCCCTCCCCCAGCTCTTCTCACTCTACCTGTCCTCCCCCTCGCGCTTTCCCGTCGCGACCTCCTGCACGCCACGCCCCCCAGCTCCCATTCGCCCCCAGCTGACCCCTCCCCCCCTCCTACCTCATATGGCAGCCGCTGCGCGACAGTGGTAGCGACCCTTGACCCAAGGGTAGGTCGCTCCCCCTGCCGCCGCAGCTCCTCCAGGTTCCTGAGTTCCTGAGACCCACCTCACAGTAAGTACCCCCCACCTCCCAGCCCCTCGCTCTGCCCCGCGCTACTCACCCTCTCTCCTGCTTCTTTTCTTCTTCTCTGTTCTTCCTCCTCGCTCCTCGTCTGTAATCTTCTTCTGTACTCTTCTATTCCCCGTCTTCTCTCTTCTTCTGTGTGCTTCTCAGCCTCTCCTGTCGCCTCTCTTCTTCCTCATCTTCTTCTGTGGTCTTCTGCCTTCTGTTCTTCGTTTTCTGTATCTTCCTTTGTGTTCCTCTGTGTTCCTCTGTGTTCTTCTGTGTTCTTCTGTGTTCTACTGTGTTCTTCTGTTCTTCTGTTCTTCTGGTCTCCTGCTCTTCTGTTCTTCCGGTCTTCTTTTCTTCTGTTCTTCCGGTCTTCTGTTCTTCTGTTCTTCCGGTCTTCTGCTCTTCTGTCTTCTGTCTTCTATCTTCTATCTTCTGCCTTTGGCTCTTCTGCCTCCTCCGTCTTCTTCTCCCCGCGCCTGCCCTCCTGCTCCTGCCTCATCCCCCTCCCTCACTCGCCTCCCCCTCTCTATCACCCCTATCTAACCCGTTCGCTATCTACCTCCCTCACTCCTCCTATCTACCTATCTCTCTATCTCTCTATCCCACTATCTAACTCCCTCACTCTCCACCTCCTCCTATCTACCTATCTCTCTATCTATCTATTTCTCTATCTATCGATTTCTCTATCTATCTATTTTCTCTAGCTCTCCCCCCCTTCCCGCCACCCCCTCTATTACCTATCTTCCTATCCTCTCACTCTACCTCTCACCCTCACCCACCTTTACAACCCCACCTCCCCTATCTTCACAACCCTACTCCTATCTTTCTCCCTAATCTCCTAAACCTCCTAACACTCACCCCCCTCCACCCTTAAACACCCCTCCCCCAGCTCTTCTCACTCTACCTGTCCCCCCCTCCCTCGCGCTTTCCCGCCGCGACCTCCTGCACGCCCCCCAGCTCCCATTCACCCCCAGCTGACCCCTCACCCCCTCCTACCTCATATGGCGGCCGCTGCGCGACAGTGGTAGCGACCCTTGACCCAAGGGGAGGCCGCTTCCCCTGCCGCCGCAGCTCCTCCAGGTTCCTGAGTTCCTGAGACCCACCTCACAGTAAGTACCCCCCACCTCCCAGCCCCTCGCTCTGCCCCGCGCTACTCACCCTCTCTCCTGCTTCTTTTCTTCTTCTCTGTTCTTCCTCCTCGCTCCTCGTCTGTAATCTTCTTCTGTACTCTTCTTTTCCCCGTCTTCTCTCTTCTTCTGTGTGCTTCTCAGCCTCTCCTGTCGCCTCTCTTCTTCCTCATCTTCTTCTGTGGTCTTCTGCCTTCTGTTCTTCGTTTTCTGTATCTTCCTCTGTGTTCCTCTGTGTTCTTCTGTGTTCTTCTGTGTTCTTCTGTGTTCTTCTGTTCTTCTGTTCTTCTGGTCTCCTGCTCTTCTGTTCTTCCGGTCTTCTTTTCTTCTGTTCTTCCGGTCTTCTGCTCTTCTGTCTTCTGTCTTCTATCTTCTGCCTTCGGCTCTTCTGCCTCCTCAGTCTTCTTCTCCCTGCGCCTGCCCTCCTGCTCCTGCCTCATCCCCCTCCCTCACTCGCCTCCCCCTCTCTATCACCCCTATCTAACCCGTTCGCTATCTACCTCCCTCACTCCTCCTATCTACCTATCTCTCTATCTCTCTATCCCACTATCTAACTCCCTCACTCTCCACCTCCTCCTATCTACCTATCTCTCTATCTATCTATTTCTCTATCTATCGATTTCTCTATCTATCTATTTTCTCTATCTATTTCTCTAGCTCTCCCCCCCTTCCCGCCACCCCCTCTATTACCTATCTTCCTATCCTCTCACTCTACCTCTCACCCTCACCCACCTCTACAACCCCCCCTCCCCTATCTTCACAACCCTACTCCTATCTTTCTCCCGAATCTCCTAAACCTCCTAACACTCACCCCCCTCCACCCTTAAACCCCCCTCCCCCAGCTCTTCTCACTCTACCTGTCCCCCCTCCCTCGCGCTTTCCCGCCGCGACCTCCTGCACGCCCCCGCCCCCCAGCTCCCATTCGCCCCCAGCTGACCCCTCCCCCCCTCCTACCTCATATGGCGGCCGCTGCGTGACAGTGGTAGCGACCCTTGTCCCAAGGGTAGGTCGCTCCCCCTGCTGCCGCAGCTCCTCCAGGTTCCTGAGTTCCTGAGACCCACCTCACAGTAAGTACCCCCCACCTCCTAGCCCCTCGCTCTGCCCCGCGCTACTCACCCTCTCTCCTGCTCCTGCTTCTTTTTTTCTTCTCGGTTCTTCCTACTCGCTCCTCGTCTGTAATCTTCTTCTGTACTCTTCTTTTCCCCGTCTTCTCTCTTCTTCTGTGTTCTTCTCAGCCTCTCCTGTCGCCTCTCTTCTTCCTCATCTTCTTCTGTGGTCTTCTGCCTTCTGTTCTTCGTTTTCTGTATCTTCCTCTGTGTTCTTCTGTGTTCTTCTGTTCTTCTGTTCTTCTGGTCTCCTGCTCTTCTGTTCTTCCGGTCTTCTTTTCTTCTGTTCTTCCGGTCTTCTGTTCTTCTGTTCTTCCGGTCTTCTGCTCTTCTGTCTTCTGTCTTCTATCTTCTATCTTCTGCCTTCGGCTCTTCTGCCTCCTCCGTCTTCTTCTCCCCGCGCCTGCCCTCCTGCTCCTGCCTCATCCCCCTCCCTCACTCGCCTCCCCCTCTCTATCACCCCTATCTAACCCGTTCGCTATCTACCTCCCTCACTCCTCCTATCTACCTATCTCTCTATCTCTCTATCCCACTATCTAACTCCCTCACTCTCCACCTCCTCCTATCTACCTATCTCTCTATCTATCTATTTCTCTATCTATCGATTTCTCTATCTATCGATTTTCTCTATCTATTTCTCTAGCTCTCCCCCCCTTCCCGCCACCCCCTCTATTACCTATCTTCCTATCCTCTCACTCTACCTCTCACCCTCACCCACCTCTACAACCCCCCTCCCCTATCTTCACAACCCTACTCCTATCTTTCTCCCTAATCTCCTAAACCTCCTAACACTCACCCCCCTCCACCCTTATACCCCCCTCCCCCAGCTCTTCTCACTCTACCTGTCCCCCCCTCCCTCGCGCTTTCCCGCCACGACCTCCTGCACGCCCCGCAGCTCCCATTCGCCCCCAGCTGACCCCTCCCCCCCTCCTACCTCATATGGTGGCCGCTGCGCGACAGTGGTAGCGACCCTTGACCCAACTGTAGGTCGCTCCCCCTGCTGCCGCAGCTCCTCCAGGTTCCTGAGTTCCTGAGACCCACCTCACAGTAAGTACCCCCCACCTCCCAGCCCCTCGCTCTGCCCCGCGCTACTCACCCTCTGTCATGCTCCTGCTCCTTTTCTTCTTCTCTGTTCTTCCTCCTCGCTCCTCATCTGTAATCTTCTTCTGTACTCTTCTTTTCCCCGTCTTCTCTCTTCTTCTGTGTGCTTCTCAGCCTCTCCTGTTGCCTCTCTTCTTCCTCATCTTCTTCTGTGGTCTTCTGCCTTCTGTTCTTCGTTTTCTGTATCTTCCTCTGTGTTCTTCTGTGTTCTTCTGTGTTCTTCTGTGTTCTTCTGTTCTTCTGGTCTCCCGCTCTTCTGTTCTTCCGGTCTTCTTTTCTTCTGTTCTTCCGGTCTTCTGTTCTTCTGTTCTTCTGTTCTTCTGTTCTTCCGGTCTTCTGCTCTTCTGTCTTCTGTCTTCTATCTTCTGCCTTCGGCTCCTCTGCCTCCTCCGTCTTCTTCTCCCCGCGCCTGCCCTCCTGCCCTCCCTCACTCGCCTCCCCCTCTCTATCACCCTTATCTAACCCGTTCGCTATCTACCTCCCTCACTCCTCCTATCTACCTATCTCTCTATCTCTCTATCCCACTATCTAACTCCCTCACTCTCCACATCCTCCTATCTACCTATCTCTCTATCTATCTATTTCTCTATCTATCGATTTCTCTATCTATCTATTTTCTCTATCTATTTCTCTAGCTCTCCCCCCTTCCCGCCACCCCCTCTATTACCTATCTTCCTATCCTCTCTTTCTACCTCTCACCCTCACCCACCTCTACAACCCCCCTCCCTTATCTTCACAACCCTACTCCTATCTTTCTCCCTAATCTCCTAAACCTCCTAACACTCACCCCCCTCCACCCTTAAACCTCCCTCCCCCAGCTATTCTCACTCTACCTGTCCCCCCCTCCCTCGCGCTTTCCCGCCGCGACCTCCTGCACGCCCGCCCCCATCTCCCATTCGCCCCCAGCTGACCCCTCCCCCCCTCCTACCTCATATGGCGGCCGCTGCGCGACAGTGGTAGCGACCCTTGACCCAAGGGTAGGTCGCTCCCCCTTCTGCCGCAGCTCCTCCAGGTTCCTGAGTTCCTGAGACCCACCTCACAGTAAGTACCCCCCTCCTCCCAGCCCCTCGCTCTGCCCCGCGCTACTCACCCTCTCTCGTGGTCCTGCTTCTTTTCAAACACATCTTCTTCAGCCACTCCTCCGCTCTACACTGGACCGACCACAGCTGTGTCCACTTCACATTCCGACGCGAGACCCGCCACCTCCGCACTCAACCCTTCCCTCGTTGACAGTGGAACAAGATCCCCGAAGACCAACTCTTCTCCACACTCGCCGCCAACCAACCCACCCTCACCACCGACCCTAACGACGCAGCCCTCAGCCTCACAAACTGGATCTCCAACTGCGCAGACAACCTTGCTCCCCTCAAACGCACGCATCGAGAGACCAACACCAAAAAACCTCTCTGGTTCTCTGACACTCTCAAGGAATCAAAGAAAACTTGTCGCGCCCTCGAGAAGGCCTGGCGCAAGGACCACACCGCTGACAACATGACCGCCCTCAAGAACGCTACCCGCGAACACCACCACCTGATCCGCGCTGCTAAAAGGAACTTTTTCACCGACAGACTGGACAAAAACAGCCACAACAGCAGAGAACTCTTCAGCATCGTCAAGGAGTTCTCCAACCACAACGCCAACGCCGTCACGCCCTCACAGGATTTGTGCGAATCCCTCGCCACCTTCTTCCATCGCAAGATCAGTGACCTCCACGACAGCTTCGGACACCAGACCCAACCAAACACCACCGAACCCGCACCCCCGGCCATCACCCTCAACAACTGGACCCACATCAACACTGAAGAAACCAAATCCACCATGAACTCTATCCACTCCGGCGCCCCTTCGGACCCCTGCCCTCACTTCATCTTTAACAAAGCCGACGACATCATCGCCCCGCACCTCCAGGCCGTCATCAACTCTTCTTTTTCTTCTGCTACCTTCCCCGAATGCTGGAAACACGCCAAAGTCAACGCCCTACTAAAGAAACCTACGGCTGACCCGAGCGACCTGAAAAACTTCCGCCCCATCTCTCTCCTGCCTTTCCCAGCCAAGGTAATAGAGAAGACCGTCAATAAACAGCTGACCACCTTCCTGGAAAACAACAACCTGCTCGACCCTTCACAAACCGGATTCCGAACCAACCACAGCACGGAAACCGCCCTCATCTCAGTCACAGACGACATCAGAACACTGATGGACAACGGTGAAACAGTCGCCCTCATTCTCCTCGACCGCTCGGCTGCCTTCAACACCGTCTGTCACCGCACCCTAATCACCCGCCTCCGCTCCACCGGGATCCAAGGCCAGGCCCTGGACTGGATCGCCTCCTTCCTCTCAAACCGTTCCCAAAGAGTTTACCTCCCTCCGTTTCGCTCAGTACCCACCGAGATCATCCGCGGCGTACCTCAAGGCTCCTCACTCAGCCCGACATTCTTCAATGTCTGCATGAGCCCCCTCGCCAACATCGTACGCAAGCACGACATCATCATCACCTCCTACGCCGACGACACCCAACTTATACTCTCCCTCACCAAGGACCCCGCCAGCGCCAAGACCAACCTACAAGAGGGTATGAAGGACGTCGCAGATTGGATGAGGCTCAGCCGCCTAAAGCTGAACTCTGAAAAAACGGAAGTCCTCATCCTCGGCAACACCCCGTCCGCCTGGGACTACTCCTGGTGGCCCACGGCCCTCGGCACCACACCGTCCCCCACAGACCACGCCCGCAACCTCGGCTTCATCTTGGACCCTCTTCTCACTATGACCAAGCAAGTCAACGCCGTGTCCTCCGCCTGCTTCCTCACCCTCCGCATGCTCCGCAAGATCTTCCGCTGGATCCCCGCCGACTCTAGAAAAACCGTGACCCACGCCCTCGTCACAAGCCGCCTGGACTACGGCAACACCCTCTACGCTGGGACCACAGCCAAACTCCAAAATCGCCTGCAACGCATTCAAAACGCCTCGGCCCGCCTCATCCTCGACGTACCCCGCAACAGCCACATCTCCGCACACCTGAGACACCTGCATTGGCTCCCAGTCAGCAAAAGGATCACCTTTCGACTTCTCACCCACGCACACAAAGCCCTCCACAACAAGGGACCGGAATACCTCAACCGACGCCTCAGCTTCTACGTCCCCACCCGCCTCCTCTGTTCCTCTGGCCTCGCACTAGCTTCCGTCCCTCGCATCCGCAGCTCCACGGCGGGTGGGAGATCTTTCTCCTTCCTGGCGGCCAAGACCTGGAACTCCCTCCCCACCAGCCTCAGGACCACCCAGGACCACTCCGCTTTCCGGAGACTCCTAAAAACCTGGCTTTTCGAGCAGCAGTAACCCCCTCTTTCCCCTAGCGCCTTGAGACCCGCACGGGTGAGTAGCGCGCTTTATAAATGTTAATGATTTGATTTGATTTGATTTAAATTGACAGAGGAAGAGGGGCTCTGATCAGTTGCTCCCAAGATAATCAAACACAAGCCTGACTAGCCTTCCCTTTAATTCCTCCCCATACACCTTCACACTTGATGGAGCCTGCAGGGGAAAGAATATTGCGTTGTGTTCCAAATAGTGCAATCAGGGCACACTCTGGAGTTTATAAAAAAGCCTCAAAATCATCCACCCAGGAGATAGCAACATCTGCACTTGAAAGAAATGCAACAAGAAACTCTTGTCTTTCTAAAAGGAGGGATTGAGAAAGTCCCAAAATCCCAAAGCAGTCTGATGTTCTATTCAAGGAACTTCCCTGAGAGTGGCAATCTTTGGGAGTTGACCAAGTTCTTGAATAAATACTTTTGGTGGATACTCTGCAGGAAGCTGTTCCGATGCTTCAGAAAGGAGAATTCCTTACCTATGTGAACACTTGAAACACAGGCAATATCTCTGATTCTCCAAGGTGGGTCAGCACTACCAATTCAAAGCACTTGCTTTTGGATTAAAGTCAGCCCCTCAGATATTCACAAAGTGCCTGTGGTGGGCTTTTCTTATACACACAAGGACACCAGGTGAATGACTGGCTCATCAGGGATACAAGCAACAGTATCTTGAAACAATATAGAACTAGTATCCAGAAGGCTCAAACAATTCCTCTTGTAGCAAAGATTCTCAGGAACCTTCTGTAAGAGCTTGACCACTCACCTGAAAGGCAGGTCGTCTGCAGGGCCGGTGACTGTTCCCACGTCCCTCCAGGACAGCTCTTGGCATTGCCGACGTAATACGAGAGTCCCGGCAAGTGTACCCAAAAAGGTGAGGGGACTGGATGAGAGAGAGAGAGAGAGAGAGAAGAATGATATTGTCTCTGCTGTCTGGTCCAGCCCGGTTCCAGATGCTTTGGGGTGCAGGTAATCACTGTCAGCGTTAGTTGTTGAGTGTCCAGACTATAAGGGAAAGGACAGGGATAAGTGATGTGTTGAGGGCACTCTTGTACAGTATTTGTGCACACAGTCTATTATCTTAGCTAATCACATGTCACTCAACACATTCCTTGCACTTCCTCTCCACTCAATTTGGCTCACAGGAATGCACCATCATTGCCTGGATCTTCTCTCTGTCTCACACTGCTTAGAGTAATCACTCTTGGTATAATTGTTCACACTGAAAACGTATAGCACACGAACACACAACAAAAACTCTTTCCAAAAAGGAATAAACATACACTTAATACAGTGAAGTGAAAACCTGCTTTTTTTTGGGTGGGGGGAACCATTAATATCAATTCTCGACAATACTAAATGAGTTCCTGCAAAATGAGGATCGTTATCATAACAAGCGACACACACATAATTAGCAAAGCCACACACATATGAAGGTTGTTCATGTAACAACACTTTCTTTGTGTACTGATGTCTTTTCCGATTGTAGAATGAATCAACAAGGCAGGGGACAGATACACATTAATGTCAAATCTTTAAGCGTTTCCATACACTCTCTTAATCAACCTCAAAGCTTTTGTTCTTTCTTGAAAATAAAGTCATTTAGTTACACATTGAGGTTCTTAATCTAAAAAAAAACATTCGCTCAACAGAGCGGGCTTCCTTCACTCAGCATATGTAAACAGCTGCCAGCGCACAGAGGCTGAAGAAGTTGTTTTTTCTCTTGTTGCCCAGCAACAATACAGAAGCTTTGCAGGGAATTCCCAGGAGCAGGCTCTCGATGTCAGCTTCATAAAGCCAAGTGCTGAATAATATCAGTGAGGCTTTTTATAGTTTGTGCAGGAATGATTAGCACATGGCTCTTGAAACACGAATAATGAGTGATGAGTCATGATTAGCACATGGCTCTTGAAAACTGGAGTGGTGCCTAACAGTCAAAGAAGGCATCTGTCCAACAATATGCAGGGGCTCAGGTCCTTCTAATTAACCCCGTAGATGCTCCAAAGAACCTTGTGGAGGTTGAGTAAACAAGCCTTGATAAAATCAAGCAACATTGGGTAAAGAAACCTTGGTAAAAACATGGTGTACATACTTTTCAATCTACAAAGGCAACAAGCTTTGGCCAAATAACTGTAAACATTACACCTTAACGTAACTACCCCAACTGAACATGATCAAGCCAACAACCCGGCGGTAGTTTATTACACACAATACAAGAAGCAGATAAAGACGAGGGAATCACAAGAGTCCCCCCCCCAATAAAGAACGCCCAACCGGATGAGGCTTGGTCAGCTTCTGGAGATGGAATTGACGGGCGAGTCAGGGGGCATAGACCAAACTAGCTGGTTCCCAGGAATTATCCTCGGGACCATTCCCCTTCCAGCCCAAAAGATAGTGTAGTACTCCATGAATGCGTTTGGAATCCAACACTTTGGCGACTTCATATTCCCAGTTCCCAGCTACCTTCAAGGGAGTAAGGACACATGGAATAGTCTGAGGGTAGGGCTAATTCAACAGCTACTGGATTAATGATTCTTATGATGAGCAATGGTCCAATGAAACAGAGTTGTAACTTTCGTGATCCTGCTAGTCTGAGATTCTTTGTGGATAACCAAACCTAGTTACCCTTCTGATAAACGGGGGCTGGTTGTCTGTGTTTATCAGCCTTCCTTTTCTTTGCGTATGTTTCTGTTCTAAGTGTTTGAGGGCCTGTGATTGAATTTCCTGTAACTGAACATGATTCTTTTGTACTGAAGGTACCTTGGAGGGATTATTTGGATCTAAAATGGGAAGCATTCTAGAATCTCGACCAGATATACAATAAAATGGGGACACTCCTGTGGCAGCGTGAGTGCGAAAATTGTAACAGACTCCACCAGCGGTAATGCCTTTTCCCATTCACTGGACCATGAGGACACAAAACATCTTATAATCTGCTCCAGGGATTGATTAGCTTGTTCCGTTTGACCATCCGATTGAGGATGATAAGCGGAGGACAAACGCACATTGATCCCCAAGGTTGAGAAAAAAACGTCACCAAAATCAGGAGACAAATTGGGGATCACGATTGGATACTACTGCCGAAGGCAAACCATGCAACCTCATTATGTGTTGAATAAACAAGCATGCAAGATCGAAAGCATTGGGGACCCTCTTCAATGGAGTAAAATGGGCCATTTTAGTTAAGTAATCTACTACCACCCAGATGGTTGAGTACCAGTTAGAGACAGGAAGATCAGTAATTAAATCGATGCTTATGGTGTGCCATGGAGCAGGTGGGATGGATAAGAGTTGAAGCAACCTTACTAGGGGAGTATGAGGAGTCTTGGCTTGGACGCAGATAGGACAGTTTCAGGTGTAAGTCATGACATCTTGTGTCATGGATGGCCACCAAAACCATCTTTTACAGATGTCTAACGTCTTTTTCTCACCCAAATGGCCAGCTAGGGTTGACTCATGACCCCAATGCAAGATGGTCTCTAGCAAAATTGGTGTGGGAATATATAGTCTGTCTGCATGTTCAAGGAGTCCTCTTTCCGAGGAAACATTTGGAGGACAGTCAGCTATCTGTTGAGCCATACGTAGATTGTCAAGAAAATCATGGGGTGAACTAACTGCCACAATCTTCTCAGCAGGTATGATAGAACAAACCTGTTCTAAGTCTGTGTCCTCTTATGTTAAACCTAACCTGGATAGTGTGTCTGCTTTTTGTTGGGCTGACCTTGGTCTGTAAGTAATAACAAAATCAAATTTGTTAAAAAATAACAACCACCAAAGCTGTCGGGGTGTTAAAGCTCTGGTTGCTTGAAAGAATTGGAGGTTCCATTGGTTGGTGTAGGTGATTACAGTATGTCTGGCCCTTAAAAGATGGTGACACCATTCTTGGAAAGCAAGTATGATGGCCAGCAGCTCACGTTCAGCCACTGTGTAATTCTGCTCTGCAGAGAGTAGTTTTTTAGCCAATAAGCCACTAGGTGAAAACAGCCTGTATCAGAGTCACGTTGAGAAAGGACACCTCCCACTGCTATCTGGAAGGCATCTGCTTCCTTGAAAAAGGGGTGTGAGGGATCAGGAGGATGAAGAATTGGCGCTTGAGTAAAGGCCTCCTTGAGATGTTGAAAAGCGTCTTCTGCTTTCTGGTCCCAGTGAAAGGTCACAACATTTTGCAGTAAGCAGGTAATTGGGGACACTACTGTGGAAAACTGGGATATGAACCGCCAATAAAAGCTGCCGAACCCCAGGAACTGTTGAATCGCTTTCACAGACTTTGGGCTCTCCCAGTTTAGGATGGCTTGCACCTTAGATTTATCCATGGAAATACCTTCTGGTGCAATGATGTAACCAAGGAAATCGATTTTCTGAGCATGGAAAACACACTTTTCTAGTTTAGCTAACAGCTGGTGTTCTCATAACCACTGCAGTACAGCTCTTACAAGTTCAACGTGTTCTTCAGTAGAAGCAGAATAAATAAGAATGTTGTCTATATAAACTATAATACAGGCATCAAGGAACTCCTGCAACACCTCATTAAAAAAAATTGAAAACTGCAGGAGCGTTGCAAAGGCCGAAAGGCATGACGCTGTATTCATACAGCCTGAACTTTGTCCGTAAGGCAGTCTTCCACTCGTCGCCTTCACGCACACAAATTGAGTGGTAGGCCCCTCGTAGGTCAAGCCTGGTGTATATAGTTGAATTGCGTACTTGATCCAGTAGTACTGGTATCAACGGAAGAGGGTAGCAATGCTTTACCATGGCCTTGTTCACTGTGCGAAAGTCAATGCAAGATTGCAGTTCACCATTCTGTTTTGGCATGAAAAACAAAGGCGAGGAAACTGGGGATGTAGAGTGACGTATAAACCCCTTAGCCAACAGATCATCAAGATATTCTAGAAGATATTGATGACCATATTCATACTTTTTTGCACTGCATTTGTGTCACTTTTTGACACCAAAGTGGCACAAACTCACAAAATACAATTATATATGGGCCTGAGTCTCTAGTTCAGAAAGGGCATAAACCCTACAGCATGGCAAAGTTACCCCTGGAAGCAAGTCTATACGGCAGTCATATGACCTGTGGGGCGGTAACTGAGTAGCTTTCTGCTCACAGAACACGTCATGAAAATCCTGAAAGGGTGCTGGTAGTATCTGTGGCTCAATCTTTGTTGGAATTAGTGATTATGCGTAGTGCAAGGTGGTAATCAGAATAGGAGATTCTTGATAACATCAATGCCAACAATGTTTGGAATCCAGGGTTACCTTTCTTGTGACCTAATCAATCTTGGGGTTGTGTAGTTGTGACCACAGAATGCCCAGAATTTCTCCAAAAACGTAATTAAGTCAAATTGAATCTGCTCAGAGTGACCATTAGCGCAAACCATGGTTAATGGATTAGCTTGACAAAATGATAAGACCAGAAGACAATTCTGATCCATCCAGAGCTCGGACTGGTTCTGAGGTTTCTTTTCGCAGCATGGCGATGCCTAAGGTTTTAGCTAAACTGAAGTCAAGGAAATTACCCGTAGCTTCTGAGTCTAGTGAAATAGGAAGAACTTTACAAGCTTGAGGTGAAACGGTCAAAGTCACAATGAGGGTAAGGTGACGAGATCCAGGGGTCATGGTGTTTACTAATTGGTGTGAGACCATCAGGGAGGAGTAGCCCGACAAAGTGGCCTCTGTTCCCATCATCGCTTCCCACTGCTTTCTTGGGCAAACTGGGTTTACTGGTGCAACTCTTGGCAAAGTGTCCTGCCTTACCACAATAAAGGCACAGAGTCACTCTTCTTCACTCTTTCTCTTCTTTTGACAATGGTCCCTGTACCTCCCCTATTTGCATGGGCTCAGAAGTATCATGAGAAGAGCTCTGGGTGTCTTTTCTTTCTGCTTTTACTACTAGAAGATGTGTGTCACCACTGGACTTTTCACCTTTACGTTCCGCCAAGCTATTGTTTGAGCGAACCTAAATAAGTGAACTCCGAACAGTCGGTGGGAGAATCAAAAATCTGTGCCAAAACATCCTTCAGATTATCCCGAAGGCCACGATAGAACAGAGGAGTTCTTTTCTCCTCAGGCCACTCGGTTTCTGCCACCAAGGGGTTAAAGGATGTAATATAGTTCAACAGACCCTTGTTTCCCTGCCTCAAATTTAGCAACTAGCCTGTACAAATAAATGTTTATCAAAGAGTTTACAGATAGCCTCCTCAAAGTGATCCCAATTATACAATAGAGGGTCACTACGCTCAACCAGAGGGACAGACCAAAAGGCAGCATTCCCACCCATCAAGGAAATTACGAAGGCAACTTTAGCAGCATCGTTGGGAAATGCAGCAGGTCGAAACTGGAATTGCAACTGGCACTGGTTCAGGAAAACATTAAACTTAGCGCTCAGGGGGCTAGAGGAACTAGTGTAGTTGTGGTTACTGAAAGCTGCACTGGCTGAGGAGTTGCAGAAGCAGCAGAACCAGTGTGATTGGTTGAACCACTTGTAAAAAACTCAAAATGAGGTGGCTGCATAATTGGGCCTTTTATTCTACCCTTGGCGTTATCCCACGTAGTATCCTGAGGCATGTATCTTTGTATTTCATGTTGCAAGGACTGGTTTTCCTGCCGAAGGAAAGCTACTTCATGTTGTAAACAAGCTAAGGCCCTTATGACCTCTTGTAGGGAAGAAGTGTCCTCAGAAGATTGTAGGGCTTGGGAAAGACCCTCAAAAGGAACCCCCAGGAAATCCATCACTCAGGAGCCCTGTATTGTTGTGGCTTGGCTTTATATAAATGCCTGGCCACTCACCTGGAAGGCAGATTGTCTGAAGGGGCGATGACTGTTCCCCCGTCCTTCCAGGACACCTCTCAGTACTGCCAACATAATATGGGAGTCCTGGCAAGTGTCCCCAAAAGGGTGGGGGGATTGGATGAATGAGAGAGAGAGAAGAAAGATATTGTCTCTGCCGCCTGTCCAGCCGGGCTCCAGATGCTTTGAGGTGCAGGTAATTGCTGTCAGCGTTAGTTGTTGAGTGTCCAGAGCTATAAGGGATGAGTGATGTGTTGAGGGCACTCTTGTACAGTATTTATGCACACAGTCTATTATCTCAGTTAATCACCTGCCACTCAACACGTTCCTCGCACTTCCTCTTCTCTCAATTGGGCTTACAGGAATGCGCCATCATTGCCTGGATCTTCTCTCTGTCTCACACTGCTTAGAGTATTTACTCTTGGTGTAGTTGTTCACACTGAAAACTTATAGCACACGAACACACAACAAAAACTCTTTCCAAAAAGGAATAAACGTACACTGATTTATACAGTCAAGTGAAAACCTGCGTTTTCTGTTTTTGAGAAATCACTAACATCAATTCTAAACAATACTAAAAGAGTTCCTGCAAAATGAGGATCGTTGTCATAACAAGCGACACACACATAATTAGCAAGGTCACACACAATTAAGGTTGTTCATCTCAGAACACTGTCTTTGTGTGGTGATGGCTTTTACGATTTCAAAATGAATCAACAAGGCAGGGTACAGATACACAATAAATGTCAAAGCTTTAAGCTTTTCCGTACACTCTCTTGCTTCCTCCACTTAGCTTATGTAAACAGCTGCCAACATGCAGAGGCTGAAGAAGTTGTTTCCTTTCTTGTTGCACAGTAACGATACAGAAGCTTTGAATTCCCAGGAGCAGGCTCTCGATCTCAGCTTCAAGAAGAACCGGAACAAAACCACACGCTGACTAATACCTGTGAGGCTTTTTATAGTTTGTGCAGGAATGAGTCATGAGTGTTGAGTCATGATTAGCACATGGCTCTTGAAACATGAGTCATGAGTGATGAGTCATGATTAGCACATGGCTCTTGAAAACACGAGTGCTGCCTAACAATCAGATAAGGCATCTGTACAGCAACTTGCAGGAAGTCAGGTGCTTCTAATTAACCCCGTAGGTGCTCCAAAGAACCTTGTGGAGGTTGAGTAAACAAGCCTTGATAAAATCAAGCAACACTGTGTAAACAAACCTTGGTAAAAACATGGTGTACATATTTTTCAATCTACAAAGGCAACAAACTTTGGCCAATTAACTCTAAACATTACACCTTAACATAACTACCACAGCTGAACATGATCAAGCCAACAACCCGGTATAGGGAGATACTAGAGCAGTTACAACCACCTCATTAAATAAACACTTCTCATGCTAAAGAGAAGTGCTTCTATATGTGTGTGTAAGTACAAAGGACTCAATCTGATATTGATACATCCCATCAAGTGGCCAAGAATTGTCTCACTTGCTCATCAATCAGAGTTCGCTTGGCACCAATTTTGAGATTTAGAAGAACTGATAAGTCATCATTACTCCTCCAAAGAGTTATCAAACAACTTATGAGAGGATTTCCTAGGGTTTTCTCTCGCATAAGGTGCCCTTCTTTGCCATATGAGTTAAATATAGTTGCTATTGTCTCCTTTTGAGCAAACAGAGCTCTTCTAAAATACATCTAATGGAAAACTGTACTGTTTCTGTGTCTCACATCACCATAGAGCAGCCTTACCCGTCTTCTACGAAGGACAGGGTCAACGTGCGTACCAACCCTAAGTTCATGCCCAAGGTCCCATTGGGATTTGTACTTAAACCTGTCTTTTTTTTTTAGAAACATTTCTTTTAATTAATATTTGACATTTACACTTGAGTACAATCTGACCGAAAGGGATCCTCATTATTATGGTTGTCCGATCTAAGGTTCAGTTTCAGTAATAAATTGACAATAAGTAAAAGAGTAAATCCCATCTACCGCCCTCACATCTCTCACCCTCGCTGGCCAAACGCAGTTATCCACAGTTTGTTTACCAAATGTCAACTTGATGTGAGCAAATTATTGATAATGTGTTGACCTTACCACTAGTTGTTTGCTCCATTTTCCAGAGCAAATACCGGCACTGTGTCCCCAGAGCCGTTGCCCCACTGTGACTCCTGTTGTCCGGGCTGATAACCTAAGGACCCTAAGGTATTTGGGGGCATATTTAGGAGCCCATAGTGCCACTGGAGAGTCACTTTTCATGAAGCTCTGGTGGTGCTAAGCACTGCTCCATATTTACACGGAGGTGTAACATCACTTTTTGTGTCATTACGTCTCCTTGTAAATATGGGCCCCTCCGACACAATTTTCTGCATCAGAGTGGCGTGCAATGGGTTTTTCTCTGGGCGTCCACCGCAACACCAATTGCTTTTGATGCTGCCTCAGAGTTGTTAGTTGTCGTAAACCTGAGGCAGTGCCAAAACCTAACGCCATCCCACGGGTGGTGTTAACATGATAAAACAAGGAGGAATCGTTTTATTCCGCCTCGTTGTTTGCTTTTTCTACATGTGCTGCATTGTGAAGCACACATAGAAAAAGCAATATACCATGTACTATTGTTTACGTGCAGGAAGGGACACCTTCCTGCAAATAAACAATCTATCCTCTCAACATGGTGCAAGGATGCCTGTGTTGGCGCTATAGAGTTTAATTTAGAGCCAGCGCAGGGGGAAACACAGGAGTGCGCCTTATTCCTCTAAATATGGAGCACCCTTGTGTTTCTAAAGTGGTGCAGCACGGCGCTGCAATTTGTGGCGCCACAGCACGCTGCGCCTCTTTAGCATAAATCTGGGCCTTAGTGCATAAAAGTTCCTTGAATTCAGTTGAAGTAAACAATAGGCAGAATCCCCATCGAGTTATGATCGAGCAATCATGCTGTCTTCCTTGAAGTCAAAAGAGACTGCTTTGCCGCCATCAATTAGGCTGAGAGAGTAGGTGAGACGGTCTGATACCCCAATACTATATACATGGGAAATCCCGATAGCTTGGTTTAAAAAATGAAGTCAGTGTCATCTAATACCTCCGCCCTAAATGTTTTGAGCTTTCAGCGGTGCCAAAGAAGGTCAAGAAACATGCCTGATCCATCACAATGCCGCCATGCACGGAGCCTCTGGTGTTTAATTCCAATATAGGTATATTTTAATTAGTGTTTCTCTGATGGAGGTGCTAGTGTAGGTGACTGTTACCCTCTGATAGACGGAGGACCATTCTGTTGAGATGAGGCTTCGTCCCACCTCCCTCTCCCATCTCTATGTATAAAACATTTTTTTTAAAGAATGCAAGATAAAAATATTATGAAACAGATCATACATAACCATTCACTGCATTTTAGGGAGTAGATCTACAGAGCTGACAAAGCCGGTACCCTTATATCTCTTCTGATCCTTAGAGATTGCCGAACATAGCTAATTACTGTGTAACAGATTAGTTCTGAGTCGAGAGGCTGTAAAAATTGGAGGCTCGGCCTGACATATCTAAGTTTATTTGTGCGCAGAATGGAGTGTAAAAATTGAATTCTGGGAGTAATATAAAATCCTCAGAAAAACATAAAATTAATGAGATATTGCTAGCTAATATTGTCACAGGGACAGCATGGCAAAGAAGAGAATCCAGGGCCCGGTTGTAGGAACACTACCAGGATATGGACTGCACAACCTTAAACAGGTTACTTAGAATCTATGTTCAGGGTTTGGGTCCAAACTAGATAAGGTTCAGTCCGTTCAGTAAATGTAATCTTTATATAAGGTCAGACAGTGCCCAGCGCCTGGATCTTGCTATTTCTTGTCTATGATCTGTGGTTTTGAAAAAGGGATTTAACCAAGGCCTGCAAATTATTATCTATTTCATTAGGTTAATAACATTTATTGGGGACACCAAGTTCTGTAAATGTTCTTCTGATGTAGGCTAGCCAGGGGATATGAGCCCAATTATCTAATTGGCACAGTCTACAAGAACCTGACATGAGAATTTAGTATGGGAAGAGTGCCAGATTATCAACCATAATAAAAGTGGTGCAATTTTAATCATATCATCTATATAAGGAAGACCTGCGTCAGTATGGGTTTTGATGTGTGCAGTACTCTTTGGAACTGTGAACAGTCTTTGAAGGAATTTTTTTCAATGGTTTTTAGGCATCCTGATTCCACATAAACCCAAACACCAGTCCCATATGTGCCCAAAGAAAGGCATTTTGCATTATAAAATGAAATTAATTCTTTAATAGGCTTTTGGCCAGTTTCCTAGCTAATTTAAAAATATTATCCACTGCCCCTCCCATTTTGAGAGCACTCTGAGACAGAAGCTTATCCCATTTGAAATTAACATCCTTCAAGATCCCAAAGTAATTAAACTTCGGAACCTTAGTAATAGGAGTCTTGTCAATAGTGAACCTGCAACAGCATGTATTTCTAGGCCCATAAGTCATGATGTGTGATTTCAGATGATTGGCCTTTCAGATTCAAACCCCCATACAGTTGTTAAGAGAATCTAATAGTAGCTGTAGCCCGTTTGCAGTGTGAGAAATAAGCACTGCGTCATCTGCATAGAGAAGGGCAGTCACCAGTTGATCCCTTATCATAGACAGGTCCCTCCCTCTGGCCTGCAGCACTTGATTGAGAGAGTTATTATAAAAGAGGAATACAAATGGGGCAAATATACATCCCTGTCTCTCTCCCTTTTCGATCTTAAAAGGCGGTGTACATTCTCCATCCAGGCCATACCGAACTTGAGCAGAAGTGTCCCAGTGGAGGGGTTTAAGAAGTTCTGTCAAAGAGGCTTTTACCCTTGTCTTGCTCATTAAGGGGCATATTTCCACTTGCTTTGCGCTGATATAGCGTAATTTATTTTGACGCTAATTCAGCGCAAACCAAACGCTAGACCTGTCTAGGGTTAACATTTTGATGTTAACGTCATTTTTTGGATGTGTTAAACCTCCTTGCGTTAATGAGATGCAAGGTAAGCGTTCCCATCCCAAAAAAATGACTCAAACACCCTAGCGCTGTATTTAACCACCTAGCCAAAAATGACGCACGGGTGGGAGGCGGACACAAAAAATGACATTATCTCAGATTTGCGCCAAATTGTAACGCCTGGGTCAGGGCAGGCATTAAAATTAGGCAAACACACCACTACTAAAGGATAACACACAGAAGCAACATTACAACCCACAGGAGAAGATGGAGGTGATACTGTTACAGCTTGTTAGATGGCACAGAGGACAGGAACAACTCCTGCACAAACAAAGGCAACGCAGAAGGCAGGAGAGAGTCTTCAGAACCAGGACAACCCTCCTTGGCCATAGGGACCTGGACATTATTAGGACCTACAGACTCCCCCGGCAAGCCATACTACACCTGCGGCACCACAATGAACCACAAATTTCAGCCAGCCTGGAGACCCCACACAACATACCACCTATGACAAAGCTGCTTGCTGTCCTGCACATGCTGGGAAGTGACTCATTCCAAACAATGGGTGCCCTGGTTGCCACACTCTCACAGCTGTTGTTCTCTTTGTTCCAGCCAAAGGTGTTAGACGCCATCATCTCCCTGACACCCTGCCACATCAGCTTCTCCAACACCCAACAAAAGCAGCAGGAGAACAAACAAGGGTTCTATCAAATCCATGGTTTTCCACATGTGCTAGGTGCAATTGACTGAACCCATGTCTGGCTCGTACCACCTGCAGCAACAGAGCACTTATACCAGAATCGCAAGCACACGCATTCCATTAATGTACAGGGCATAGTTGACCACCGCAGAATATTCATAAACTTTTTTGCCAAGTATCCTGGCAGTGTCCGTGACACCTTCATATTCCGGCACAGCAGGATCAAATCAAATCAAATCATTAACATTTATAAAGCGCGCTACTCACCCGTGCGGGTCTCAAGGCGCTAGGGGGAAGGGGTTACTGCTGCTCGAAGAGCCAGGTCTTGAGGAGTCTCCGGAATACGGAGTGGTCCTGGGTGGTCCTGAGGATGGTGGGGAGGGTGTTCCAAGTCTTGGCCGCCAGGTAGGAGAAGGACCTCCCACCCGCTGTGGAGCGGCGGATGCGGGGGACGGCGGCGAGAGCGAGGCTGGTGGAGCGGAGAAGATAGGTGAGGGCGTAGAAGCTGAGGCGGCGGTTGAGGTATTCTGGTCCCTTGTTGTGGAGGGCTTTGTGTGAGTGGGTGAGGAGTCGGAAGGTGATCCTTTTGCTGACGGGAAGCCAATGCAGGTGTCTCAGGTGGGCGGAGATGTGGCTGTTGCGGGGTATGTCGAGGATGAGACTGGCGGAGGCGTTTTGAATTTGTTGCAGACATTTCTGGAGTTTTGCGGTGGTCCCAGAATAAAGGGTGTTGCCGTAGTCCAGGCGGCTAGTGACGAGGGCGTGGGTCACGGTCTTCCTGGTGTCGGCGGGGATCCAGCGGAAGATCTTACGGAGCATGCTGAGGGTGAGGAAGCAGGAGGAGGACACGGCGTTGACTTGTTTGGTCATGGTGAGAAGAGGGTCCAAGATGAAGCCGAGGTTGCGTGCGTGGTCTGAGGGGGTCGGTTCGGTGCCAAGGGCCGTGGGCCCCCAGGAGTCGTCCCAGGCAGACGGGGTGTTACCGAGGATGAGGACTTCCGTTTTGTCTGAGTTCAGTTTCAGACGGCTGAGTCTCATCCAATCTGCGACGTCCTTCATACCATCCTGCAGGTTGGTCTTTGCGCTGGTGGGGTCCTTGGTGAGGGAGAGTATAAGTTGAGTGTCGTCGGCGCAGGAGGTGATGATGATGCTGTGCTTGCGTACGATGTCAGCGAGGGGGCTCATGTAGACATTGAAGAGTGTCGGGCTGAGCGAGGAGCCTTGAGGGACGCCGCAGATGATCTCGGTGGGATCTGAGCGAAAAGGTGGGAGGTAGACTCTTTGAGAGCGGTTGGAGAGGAAGGAGGCGATCCAGTCCAGGGCCTGGCCTTGGATCCCGGTGGAGCGGAGGCGGGTTATTAGGGTGCGGTGACAGACGGTGTCGAAGGCAGCCGAGAGGTCGAGGAGGATGAGGGCGACTGTTTCACCGTTGTCCATCAGGGTTCTGATGTCGTCTGTGACTGAGATGAGGGCGGTTTCAGTGCTGTGGTTGGCTCGGAATCCGGATTGAGAGGGGTCGAGAAGGTTGTTGTCTTCAAGGAAGTTGGTAAGCTGCTTGTTGACGGTCTTCTCTATGACTTTGGCAGGGAAGGGGAGGAGCGAGATGGGGCGGAAGTTCTTCAGGTCGCTTGGGTCAGCCGTAGGTTTCTTCAGTAGGGCGTTGACTTCAGCGTGTTTCCAGCTTTCGGGGAAGGTAGCAGACGAAAAAGAGGAGTTGATGATGGTCTGGAGGTGCGGGGCGATGATGTCGTCGGCTTTATTGAAGATGAAGTGTGGGCAGGGGTCCGAGGGGGCACCGGAGTGGATTGAGTTCATGGTGGTTTTGGTTTCACTGTGTAATTCTGCTCTGCAGAGAGTAGTTTTTAGCCAATAAGCCACTAGGTGAAAACAGCCTGTATCAGAGTCACGTTGAGAAAGGACACCTCCCACTGCTATCTGGAAGGCATCTGCTTCCTTGAAAAAGGGGTGTGAGGGATCAGGAGGATGAAGAATTGGCGCTTGAGTAAAGGCCTCCTTGAGATGTTGAAAAGCGTCTTCTGCTTTCTGGTCCCAGTGAAAGGTCACAACTTTTTGCAGTAAGCAGGTAATTGGGGACACTACTGTGGAAAACTGGGATATGAACCGCCAATAAAAGTTGCCGAACCCCGGGAACTGTTGAATCGCTTTCACAGACTTTGGGCTCTCCCAGCTTAGGATGGCTTGCACCTTAGATTTATCCATGGAAATACCTTCTGGTGCAATGATGTAACCAAGGAAATCGATTTTCTGAGCATGGAAAACACACTTTTCTAGTTTAGCTAACAGCTGGTGTTCTCATAACCACTGCAGTACAGCTCTTACAACTTCAACGTGTTCTTCAGTAGAAGCAGAATAAATAAGAATGTTGTCTATATAAACTATAATACAGGCATCAAGGAACTCCTGCAACACCTCATTAAAAAAAATTGAAAACTGCAGGAGCGTTGCAAAGGCCGAAAGGCATGACGCTGTATTCATACAGCCCGAACTTTGTCCGTAAGGCAGTCTTCCACTCGTCGCCTTCACGCACACAAATGGAGTGGTAGGCCCCTCGCAGGTCAAGCCTGGTGTATATAGTTGAATTGCGTACTTGATCCAGTAGTACCGGTATCAACGGAAGAGGGTAGCAATGCTTTACCATGGCCTTCTTCACTGTGCGATAGTCAATGCAAGATCGCAGTTCACCATTCTGTTTTGGCATGAAAAACAAAGGCGAGGAAACTGGGGACGTAGAGTGACGTATAAACCCCTTAGCCAACAGATCATCAAGATATTCTACAAGATATTGAGGACCATATTCATACTTTTTGCACTGCATTTGTGTCACTTTTTGACACCAAAGTGGCGCAAACTCACAAAATACAATTATATATGGGCCTGAGTCTCTAGTTCAGAAAGGGCATAAACCCTACAGCATGGCAAAGTTACCCCTGGAAGTAAGTCTATACGGCAGTCATATGACCTGTGGGGCGGTAACTGAGTAGCTTTCTGCTCACAGAACACGTCATGAAAATCCTGAAAGGGTGCTGGTAGTATCTGTGGCTCAATCTTTGTTGGAATTAGTGATTATGCGTAGTGCAAGGTGGTAATCAGAATAGGAGATTCTTGATAACATCAATGCCAACAATGTTTGGAATCCAGGGTTACCTTTCTTGTGACCTAATCAATCTTGGGGTTGTGTAGTTGTGACCACAGAATGCCCAGAATTTCTCCAAAAACGTAATTAAGTCAAATTGAATCTGCTCAGAGTGACCATTAGCGCAAACCATGGTTAATGGATTAGCTTGACAAAATGATAAGACCAGAAGACAATTCTGATCCATCCAGAGCTCGGACTGGTTCTGAGCTTTCTTTTCGCAACATGACGATGCCTAAGGTTTTAGCTAAACTGAAGTCAAGGAAATTACCCGTAGCTTCTGAGTCTAGTGAAATAGGAAGAACTTTACAAGCTTGAGGTGAAACGGTCAAAGTCACAATGAGGGTAAGGTGACGAGATCCAGGGGTCATGGTGTTTACTAATTGGTGTGAGACCATCAGGGAGGAGTAGCCCGACAAAGTGGCCTCTGTTCCCATCATCGCTTCCCACTGCTTTCTTGGGCAAACTGGGTTTACTGGTGCAACTCTTGGTAAAGTGTCCTGCCTTACCACAATAAAGGCACAGAGTCACTCTTCTTCACTCTTTCTCTTCTTTTGACAATGGTCCCTGTACCTCCCCTATTTGCATGGGCTCAGAAGTATCATGAGAAGAGCTCTGGGTGTCTTTTCTTTCTGCTTTTACTACTAGAAGATGTGTGTCACCACTGGACTTTTCACCTTTACGTTCCCCCAAGCTATTGTTTGAGCGAACCTAAATAAGTGAACTCCGAACAGTCGGTGGGAGAATCAAAAATCTGTGCCAAAACATCCTTCAGATTATCCCGAAGGCCACGATAGAACAGAGGAGTTCTTTTCTCCTCAGGCCACTCGGTTTCTGCCACCAAGGGGTTAAAGGATGTAATATAGTTCAACAGACCCTTGTTTCCCTGCCTCAAATTTAGCAACTAGCCTGTACAAATAAATGTTTATCAAAGAGTTTACAGATAGCCTCCTCAAAGTGATCACAATTATACAATAGAGGGTCACTACGCTCAACCAGAGGGACAGACCAAAAGGCAGCATTCCCACCCATCAAGGAAATTACGAAGGCAACTTTAGCAGCATCGTTGGAAAATGCAGCAGGTCGAAACTGGAATTGCAACTGGCACTGGTTCAGGAAAACATTAAACTTAGCGCTGTCACCAAAAAAACACTCAGGGGGCTAGAGGAACTAGTGTAGTTGTGGTTACTGAAAGCTGCACTGGCTGAGGAGTTGCAGAAGCAGCAGAACCAGTGTGATTGGTTGAACCACTTGTAAAAAACTCAAAATGAGGTGGCTGCATAATTGGGCCTTTTATTCTACCCTTGGCGTTATCCCACGTAGTATCCTGAGGCATGTATCTTTGTATTTCATGTTGCAAGGACTGGTTTTCCTGCCGAAGGAAAGCTACTTCATGTTGTAAACAAGCTAAGGCCCTTATGACCTCTTGTAGGGAAGAAGTGTCCTCAGAAGATTGTAGGGCTTGGGAAAGACCCTCAAAAGGAACCCCCAGGGAATCCATCACTCAGGAGCCCTGTATTGTTGTGGCTTGGCTTTATATAAATGCCTGGCCACTCACCTGAAAGGCAGGTTGTCTGAAGGGGCGATGACTGTTCCCCCGTCCTTCCTGGACACCTCTCAGTACTGCCAACATAATATGGGAGCCCTGGCAAGTGTCCCCAAAAGGGTGGGGGGATTGGATGAATGAGAGAGAGAGAAGAAAGATATTGTCTCTGCCGCCTGTCCAGCCGGGCTCCAGATGCTTTGAGGTGCAGGTAACTGCTGTCAGCGTTAGTTGTTGAGTGTCCAGAGCTATAAGGGATGAGTGATGTGTTTAGGTCACTCTTGTACAGTATTTATGCACACAGTCTATTATCTCAGTTAATCACCTGCCACTCAACACGTTCCTCGCACTTCCTCTTCTCTCAATTGGGCTTACAGGAATGCGCCATCATTGCCTGGATCTTCTCTCTGTCTCACACTGCTTAGAGTATTTACTCTTGGTGTAGTTGTTCACACTGAAAACTTATAGCACACGAACACACAACAAAAACTCTTTCCAAAAAGGAATAAACGTACACTGATTTATACAGTCAAGTGAAAACCTGCGTTTTCTGTTTTTGAGAAATCACTAACATCAATTCTAAACAATGCTAAAAGAGTTCCTGCAAAATGAGGATCGTTGTCATAACAAGCGACACACACATAATTAGCAAGGTCACACACAATTAAGGTTGTTCATCTCAGAACACTCTCTTTGTGTGGTGATGGCTTTTACGATTTTAAAATGAATCAACAAGGCAGGGTACAGATACACAATAAATGTCAAAGCTTTAAGCTTTTCCGTACACTCTCTTGCTTCCTCCACTTAGCTTATGTAAACAGCTGCCAACATGCAGAGGCTGAAGAAGTTGTTTCCTTTCTTGTTGCACAGTAACGATACAGAAGCTTTGAATTCCCAGGAGCAGGCTCTCGATCTCAGCTTCAAGAAGAACCGGAACAAAACCACACGCTGACTAATACCTGTGAGGCTTTTTATAGTTTGTGCAGGAATGAGTCATGAGTGTTGAGTCATGATTAGCACATGGCTCTTGAAACATGAGTCCTGAGTGATGAGTCATGATTAGCACATGGCTCTTGAAAACACGAGTGCTGCCTAACAATCAGATAAGGCATCTGTACAGCAACTTGCAGGAAGTCAGGTGCTTCTAATTAACCCCGTAGGTGCTCCAAAGAACCTTGTGGAGGTTGAGTAAACAAGCCTTGATAAAATCAAGCAACACTGTGTAAACAAACCTTGGTAAAAACATGGTGTACATATTTTTCAATCTACAAAGGCAACACACTTTGGCCAATTAACTGTAAACATTACACCTTAACATAACTACCACAGCTGAACATGATCAAGCCAACAACCCGGTATAGGGAGATACTAGAGCAGTCACAACCACCTCATTAAATAAACACTTCTCATGCTAAAGAGAAGTGCTTCTATATGTGTGTGTAAGTACAAAGGACTCAATCTGATATTGATACATCCCATCAAGTGGCCAAGAATTGTCTCACTTGCTCATCAATCAGAGTTCGCTTGGCACAAATTTTGAGATTTAGAAGAACTGAAAAGTCATCATTACTCCTCCAAAGAGTTATCAAACAACTTATGAGAGGATTTCCTAGGGTTTTCTGTCGCATAAGGTGCCCTTCTTTGCCATGTGAGTTAAATATAGTTGCTATTGTCTCCTTTTGAGCAAACAGAGCTCTTCTAAAATACATCTAATGGAAAACTGTACTGTTTCTGTGTCTCACATCACCATAGAGCAGCCTTACCCGTCTTCTACGAAGGACAGGGTCAACGTGCGTACCAACCCTAAGTTCATGCCCAAGGTCCCATTGGGATTTGTACTTAAACCTGTCTTTTTTTTTTAGAAACATTTCTTTTAATTAATATTTGACATTTACACTTGAGTACAATCTGACCGAAAGGGATCCTCATTATTATGGTTGTCCGATCTAAGGTTCAGTTTCAGTAATAAATTGACAATAAGTAAAAGAGTAAATCCCATCTACCGCCCTCACATCTCTCACCCTCGCTGGCCAAACGCAGTTATCCACAGTTTGTTTACCAAATGTCACCTTGATGTGAGCAAATTATTGATAATGTGTTGACCTTACGACTAGTTGTTTGCTCCATTTTCCAGAGCAAATACCGGCACTGTGTCCCCAGAGCCTTTGCCCCACTGTGACTCCCGTTGTCCGGGCTGATAACCTAAGGACCCTAAGGTATTTGGGGGCATATTTAGGAGCCCATAGTGCCACTGGAGAGTCACTTTTCATAAAGCTCTGGTGGTGCTAAGCACTGCTCCATATTTACACGGAGATGTAACATCACTTTTTGTGTCATTACGTCTCCTTGTAAATATGGGCCCCTCCGACACAATTTTCTGCATCAGAGTGGCGTGCAATGGGTTTTTCTCTGGGCGTCCACCGCAACACCAATTGCTTTTGATGCTGCCTCAGAGTTGTTAGTTGTCGTAAACCTGAGGCAGTGCCAAAACCTAACGCCATCCCACGGGTTGTGTTAACATGATAAAACAAGGAGAAATCATTTTATTCCGCCTCGTTGTTTGCTTTTTCTATATGTGCTGCATTGTGCAGCACACATAGAAAAAGCAATATACCATGTACTATTGTTTACGTGCAGGAAGGGACACCTTCCTGCAAATAAACAATCTATCCTCTCAACATGGTGCAAGGATGCCTGTGTTGGCGCTATAGAGTTTAATTCAGAGCCAGCGCAGGGGGAAACACAGGAGTGCGCCTTATTCCTCTAAATATGGAGCACCCTTGTGTTTCTAAAGTGGTGCAACACGGCGCTGCAATTTGTGGCGCCACAGCACGCTGCGCCTCTTTAGCATAAATCTGGGCCTTAGTGCATAAAAGTTCCTTGAATTCAGTTGAAGTAAACAATAGGCTGAATCCCCATCGAGTTATGATCGAGCAATCATGCTGTCTTCCTTGAAGTCAAAAGAGACTGCTTTGCCGCCATCAATTAGGCTGAGAGAGTGGGTGAGACGGTCTGATACCCCAATACTATATACATGGGAAATCCCGATAGCTTGGTTTAAAAAATGAAGTCAGTGTCAACTAATACCTCCGCCCTAAATGTTGTGAGCTTTCAGCGGTGCCAAAGAAGGTCAAGAAACATGCCTGATCCATCACAATGCCGCCATGCACGGAGCCTCTGGTGTTTAATTACAATATAGGTATATTTTAATTAGTGTTTCTCTGATGGAGGTGCTAGTGTAGGTGACTGTTACCCTCTGATAGACGGAGGACCATTCTGTTGAGATGAGGCTTCGTCCCACCTCCCTCTCCCATCTCTATGTATAAAACATTTTTTTTAAAGAATGCAAGATAAAAATATTATGAAACAGATCATACATAACCATTCACTGCATTTTAGGGAGTAGATCTACAGATCTGACAAAGCCGGTAGCCTTATATCTCTTCTGATCCTTAGAGATTGCCGAACATAGCTAATTACTGTGTAACATATTAGTTCTGAGTCGAGAGGCTGTAAAAATTGGATGCTCGGCCTGACATATCTAAGTTTATTTGTGCGCAGAATGGAGTGTAAAAATTGAATTCTGGGAGTAATATAAAATCCTCAGAAAAACATAAAATTAATGAGATATTGCTAGCTAATATTGTCACAGGGACAGCATGGCAAAGAAGAGAATCCAGGGCCCGGTTGTAGGAACACTACCAGGATATGGACTGCACAACCTTAAACAGGTTACTTAGAATCTATGTTCAGGGTTTGGGTCCAAACTAGATAAGGTTCAGTCCGTTCAGTAAATGTAATCTTTATATAAGGTCAGACAGTGCCCAGCGCCTGGATCTTGCTATTTCTTGTCTATGATCTGTGGTTTTGAAAAAGGGATTTAACCAAGGCCTGCAAATTATTATCTATTTCATTAGGTTAATAAAATTAATTGGGGACACCAAGTTCTGTAAATGTTCTTCTGATGTAGGCTAGCCAGGGGATATGAGCCCAATTATCAAATTTGCACAGTCTACAAGAACCTGACATGAGAATTTAGTATGGGAAGAATGCCAGATTATCAACCATAATAAAAGTGGTGCAATTTTAATCATATCATCTATATAAGGAAGACCTGCGTCAGTATGGGTTTTGATGTGTGCAGTACTCTTTGGAACTGTGAACAGTCTTTGAAGGAATTTTTTTCAATGGTTTTTAGGCATCCTGATTCCACATAAACCCAAACACCAGCCCCATATGTGCCCAAAGAAAGGCATTTTGCATTATAAAATGAAATTAATTCTTTAATAGGCTTTTGGCCAGTTTCCTAGCTAATTTAAAAATATTATCCACTGCCCCTCCCATTTTGAGAGTACTCTGAGACAGAAGCTTATCCCATTTGAAATTAACATCCTTCAAGATCCCAAAGTAATTAAACTTCGGAACCTTAGTAATAGGAGTCTTGTCAATAGTGAACCTGCGACAGCATGTATTTCTAGGCCCATAAGTCATGATGTGTGATTTCAGATGATTGGCCTTTCAGATTCAAACCCCCATACAGTTGTTAAGAGAATCTAATAGTAGCTGTAGCCCGTTTGCAGTGTGAGAAATAAGCACTGCATCATCTGCATAGAGAAGGGCAGTCACCAGTTGATCCCTTATCATAGACAGGTCCCTCCCTCTGGCCTGCAGCACTTGATTGAGAGAGTTATTATAAAAGAGGAATACAAATGGGGCAAATATACATCCCTGTCTCTCTCCCTTTTCGATCTTAAAAGGCGGTGTACATTCTCCATCCAGGCCATACCGAACTTGAGCAGAAGTGTCCCAGTGGAGGGGTTTAAGAAGTTCTGTCAAAGAGGCTTTTACCCTTGTCTTGCTCATTAAGGGGCATATTTCCACTTGCTTTGCGCTGATATAGCGTAATTTATTTTGATGCTAATTCAGCGCAAACCAAACGCTAGACCTGTCTAGGGTTAACATTTTGATGTTAACGTCATTTTTCAGATGTGTTAAACCTCCTTGCGTTAATGAGATGCAAGGTAAGCGTTCCCATCCCCAAAAAATGATTCAAACACCCTAGCGCTGTATTTAACCACCTAGCTAAAAATGACGCACGGGTGGGAGGCGGACACAAAAAATGACATTATCTCAGATTTGCGCCAAAATGTAACGCCTGGGTCAGGGCAGGCATTAAAATTAGGCAAACACACCACTACTAAAGGAAAACACACAGAAGCAACATTACAACCCACAGGAGAAGATGGAGGTGATACTGTTACAGCTTGCTAGATGGCACAGAGGACAGGAACAACTCCTGCACAAACAAAGGCAACGCAGAAGGCAGGAGAGAGTCTTCAGAACCAGAACAACCCTCCTTGGCCATAGGGACCTGGACATTATTAGGACCTACAGACTCCCCCGGCAAGCCATACTACACCTGCGGCACCACATTGAACCACAAATTTCAGCCAGCCTGGAGACCCCACACAACATACCACCTATGACAAAGCTGCTTGCTGTCCTGCACATGCTGGGAAGTGACTCATTCCAAACAATGGGTGCCCTGGTTGCCACAGTCTCACAGCTGTTGTTCTCTTTGTTCCAGCCAAAGGTGTTAGACGCCATCATCTCCCTGACACCCTGCCACATCAGCTTCTCCAACACCCAACAAAAGCGCAGGAGAACAAACAAGGGTTCTATCAAATCCATGGCTTTCCACATGTGCTAGGTGCAATTGACTGAACCCATGTCTGGCTCGTACCACCTGCAGCAACAGAGCACTTATACCAGAATCGCAAGCACACGCATTCCATTAATGTACAGGGCATAGTTGACCACCGCAGAATATTCATAAACATTTTTGCCAAGTATCCTGGCAGTGTCCGTGACACCTTCATATTCCGGCACAGCAGGATCAAATCAAATCAAATCATTAACATTTATAAAGCGCGCTACTCACCCGTGCGGGTCTCAAGGCGCTAGGGGGAAGGGGTTACTGCTGCTCGAAGAGCCAGGTCTTGAGGAGTCTCCGGAATACGGAGTGGTCCTGGGTGGTCCTGAGGATGGTGGGGAGGGTGTTCCAAGTCTTGGCCGCCAGGTAGGAGAAGGACCTCCCACCCGCTGTGGAGCGGCGGATGCGGGGGACGCGGCGAGAGCGAGGCTGGTGGAGCGGAGAAGATGGGTGAGGGCGTAGAAGCTGAGGCGGCGGTTGAGGTATTCTGGTCCCTTGTTGTGGAGGGCTTTGTGTGCGTGGGTGAGAAATCGGAAGGTGATCCTTTTGCTGACGGGAAGCCAATGCAGGTGTCTCAGGTGGGCGGAGATGTGGCTGTTGCGGGGTATATCGAGGATGAGGCGGGCGGAGGCATTTTGAATTCGTTGCAGACGTTTCTGGAGTTTTGCGGTGGTCCCAGCATAAAGGGTTTTGCCGTAGTCCAGGCGGCTAGTGACGAGGGCGTGGGTCACGGTCTTCCTGGTGTCGGCGGGGATCCAGCGGAAGATCTTACGGAGCATGCTGAGGGTGAGGAAGCAGGAGGAGGACACGGCGTTGACTTGTTTGGTCATGGTGAGAAGAGGGTCCAAGATGAAGCCGAGGTTGCGTGCGTGGTCTGAGGGGGTCGGTGCGGTGACAAGGGCCGTGGGCCACCAGGAGTCGGCCCAGGCAGACGGGGTGTTACCGAGGATGAGGACTTCCGTTTTGTCTGAGTTCAGTTTCAGACGGCTGAGTCTCATCCAATCTGCGACGTCCTTCATACCATCCTGCAGGTTGGTCTTTGCGCTGGTGGGGTCCTTGGTGAGGGAGAGTATAAGTTGAGTGTCGTCGGCGCAGGAGGTGATGATGATGCTGTGCTTGCGTACGATGTCGGCGAGGGGGCTCATGTAGACATTGAAGAGTGTCGGGCTGAGCGAGGAGCCTTGAGGGACGCCGCAGATGATCTCGGTGGGGTCTGAGCGAAAAGGTGGGAGGTAGACTCTTTGAGAGCGGTTGGAGAGGAAGGAGGCGATCCAGTCCAGGGCCTGGCCTTGGATCCCGGTGGAGCGGAGGCGGGTTATTAGGGTGCGGTGACAGACGGTGTCGAAGGCAGCCGAGAGGTCGAGGAGGATGAGGGCGACTGTTTCACCGTTGTCCATCAGGGTTCTGATGTCGTCTGTGACTGAGATGAGGGCGGTTTCAGTGCTGTGGTTGGCTCGGAATCCGGATTGAGAGGGATCGAGAAGGTTGTTGTCTTCAAGGAAGTTGGTAAGCTGCTTGTTGACGGTCTTCTCTATGACTTTGGCAGGGAAGGGGAGGAGCGAGATGGGGCGGAAGTTCTTCAGGTCGCTTGGGTCATCCGTAGGTTTCTTCAGTAGGGCGTTGACTTCAGCGTGTTTCCAGCTTTCGGGGAAGGTAGCAGACGAAAAAGAGGAGTTGATGATGGTCTGGAGGTGCGGGGCGATGATGTCGTCGACTTTATTGAAGATGAAGTGTGGGCAGGGGTCCGAGGGGGCACCGGAGTGGATTGAGTTCATGGTGGTTTTGGTTTCACTGTGTAATTCTGCTCTGCAGAGAGTAGTTTTTAGCCAATAAGCCACTAGGGGAAAACTGCCTGTATCAGAGTCACGTTGAGAAAGGACACCTCCCACTGCTATCTGGAAGGCATCTGCTTCCTTGAAAAAGGGGTGTGAGGGATCAGGAGGATGAAGAATTGGCGCTTGAGTAAAGGCCTCCTTGAGATGTTGAAAAGCGTCTTCTGCTTTCTGGTCCCAGTGAAAGGTCACAACTTTTTGCAGTAAGCAGGTAATTGGGGACACTACTGTGGAAAACTGGAATATGAACCGCCAATAAAAGTTGCCGAACCCCGGGAACTGTTGAATCGCTTTCACAGACTTTGGGCTCTCCCAGTTTAGGATGGCTTGCACCTTAGATTTATCCATGGAAATACCTTCTGGTGCAATGATGTAACCAAGGAAATCGATTTTCTGAGCATGGAAAACACACTTTTCTAGTTTAGCTAACAGCTGGTGTTCTCATAACCACTGCAGTACAGCTCTTACAAGTTCAACATGTTCTTCAGTAGAAGCAGAATAAATAAGAATGTTGTCTATATAAACTATAATACAGGCATCAAGGAACTCCTGCAACACCTCATTAAAAAAAATTGAAAACTGCAGGAGCGTTGCAAAGGCCGAAAGGCATGACGCTGTATTCATACAGCCCGAACTTTGTCCGTAAGGCAGTCTTCCACTCGTCGCCTTCACGGACACAAATTGAGTGGTAGGCCCCTCGTAGGTCAAGCCTGGTGTATATAGTTGAATTGCGTACTTGATCCAGTAGTACCGGTATCAACGGAAGAGGGCAGCAATGCTTTACCATGGCCTTGTTCACTGTGCGATAGTCAATGCAAGATCGCAGTTCACCATTCTGTTTTGGCATGAAAAACAAAGGCGAGGAAACTGGGGATGTAGAGTGACGTATAAACCCCTTAGCCAACAGATCATCAAGATATTCTAGAAGATATTGAGGACCATATTCATACTTTTTGCACTGCATTTGTGTCACTTTTTGACACCAA
Organism: Pleurodeles waltl; assembly: GCF_031143425.1. Taxonomy (NCBI): domain Eukaryota; kingdom Metazoa; phylum Chordata; class Amphibia; order Caudata; family Salamandridae; genus Pleurodeles; species Pleurodeles waltl. The sequence goes on from NC_090443.1 coordinate 501,227,137, forward strand.
AGTGGCGCAAACTCACAAAATACAATTATATATGGGCCTGAGTCTCTAGTTCAGAAAGGGCATAAACCCTACAGCATGGCAAAGTTACCCCTGGAAGTAAGTCTATACGGCAGTCATATGACCTGTGGGGCGGTAACTGAGTAGCTTTCTGCTCACAGAACACGTCATGAAAATCCTGAAAGGGTGCTGGTAGTATCTGTGGCTCAATCTTTGTTGGAATTAGTGATTATGCGTAGTGCAAGGTGGTAATCAGAATAGGAGATTCTTGATAACATCAATGCCAACAATGTTTGGAATCCAGGGTTACCTTTCTTGTGACCTAATCATTCTTGGGGTTGTGTAGTTGTGACCACAGAATGCCCAGAATTTCTCCAAAAACGTAATTAAGTCAAATTGAATCTGCTCAGAGTGACCATTAGCGCAAACCATGGTTAATGGATTAGCTTGACAAAATGATAAGACCAGAAGACAATTCTGATCCATCCAGAGCTCGGACTGGTTCTGAGGTTTCTTTCCGCAGCATGGCGATGCCTAAGGTTTTAGCTAAACTGAAGTCAAGGAAATTACCCGTAGCTTCTGAGTCTAGTGAAATAGGAAGAACTTTACAAGCTTGAGGTGAAACGGTCAAAGTCACAATGAGGGTAAGGTGACGAGATCCAGGGGTCATGGTGTTTACTAGTTGGTGTGAGACCATCAGGGAGGAGTAGCCCGACAAAGTGGCCTCTGTTCCCATCATCGCTTCCCACTGCTTTCTTGGGCAAACTGGGTTTACTGGTGCAACTCTTGGCAAAGTGTCCTGCCTTACCACAATAAAGGCACAGAGTCACTCTTCTTCACTCTTTCTCTTCTTTTGACAATGGTCCCTGTACCTCCCCTATTTGCATGGGCTCAGAAGTATTATGAGAAGAGCTCTGGGTGTCTTTTCTTTCTGCTTTTACTACTAGAAGATGTGTGTCACCACTGGACTTTTCACCTTTACGTTCCCCCAAGCTATTGTTTGAGCGAACCTAAATAAGTGAACTCCGAACAGTCGGTGGGAGAATCAAAAATCTGTGCCAAAACATCCTTCAGATTATCCCGAAGGCCACGATAGAACAGAGGAGTTCTTTTCTCCTCAGGCCACTCGGTTTCTGCCACCAAGGGGTTAAAGGATGTAATATAGTTCAACAGACCCTTGTTTCCCTGCCTCAAATTTAGCAACTAGCCTGTACAAATAAATGTTTATCAAAGAGTTTACAGATAGCCTCCTCAAAGTGATCACAATTATAAAATAGAGGGTCACTACGCTCAACCAGAGGGACAGACCAAAAGGCAGCATTCCCACCCATCAAGGAAATTACGAAGGCAACTTTAGCAGCATCGTTGGGAAATGCAGCAGGTCGAAACTGGAATTGCAACTGGCACTGGTTCAGGAAAACATTAAACTTAGCGCTGTCACCAAAAAAACACTCAGGGGGCTAGAGGAACTAGTGTAGTTGTGGTTACTGAAAGCTGCACTGGCTGAGGAGTTGCAGAAGCAGCAGAACCAGTGTGATTGGTTGAACCACTTGTAAAAAACTCAAAATGAGGTGGCTGCATAATTGGGCCTTTTATTCTACCCTTGGCGTTATCCCACGTAGTATCCTGAGGCATGTATCTTTGTATTTCATGTTGCAAGGACTGGTTTTCCTGCCGAAGGAAAGCTACTTCATGTTGTAAACAAGCTAAGGCCCTTATGACCTCTTGTAGGGAAGAAGTGTCCTCAGAAGATTGTAGGGCTTGGGAAAGACCCTCAAAAGGAACCCCCAGGGAATCCATCACTCAGGAGCCCTGTATTGTTGTGGCTTGGCTTTATATAAATGCCTGGCCACTCACCTGAAAGGCAGGTTGTCTGAAGGGGCGATGACTGTTCCCCCGTCCTTCCAGGACACCTCTCAGTACTGCCAACATAATATGGGAGTCCTGGCAAGTGTCCCCAAAAGGGTGGGGGGATTGGATGAATGAGAGAGAGAGAAGAAAGATATTGTCTCTGCCGCCTGTCCAGCCGGGCTCCAGATGCTTTGAGGTGCAGGTAATTGCTGTCAGCGTTAGTTGTTGAGTGTCCAGAGCTATAAGGGATGAGTGATGTGTTGAGGGCACTCTTGTACAATATTTATGCACACAGTCTATTATCTCAGTTAATCACCTGCCACTCAACACGTTCCTCGCACTTCCTCTTCTCTCAATTGGGCTTACAGGAATGCGCCATCATTGCCTGGATCTTCTCTCTGTCTCACACTGCTTAGAGTATTTACTCTTGGTGTAGTTGTTCACACTGAAAACTTATAGCACACGAACACACAACAAAAACTCTTTCCAAAAAGGAATAAACGTACACTGATTTATACAGTCAAGTGAAAACCTGCGTTTTCTGTTTTTGAGAAATCACTAACATCAATTCTAAACAATACTAAAAGAGTTCCTGCAAAATGAGGATCGTTGTCATAACAAGCGACACACACATAATTAGCAAGGTCACACACAATTAAGGTTGTTCATCTCAGAACACTCTCTTTGTGTGGTGATGGCTTTTACGATTTTAAAATGAATCAACAAGGCAGGGTACAGATACACAATAAATGTCAAAGCTTTAAGCTTTTCCGTACACTCTCTTGCTTCCTCCACTTAGCTTATGTAAACAGCTGCCAACATGCAGAGGCTGAAGAAGTTGTTTCCTTTCTTGTTGCACAGTAACGATACAGAAGCGTTGAATTCCCAGGAGCAGGCTCTCGGACTCAGCTTCAAGAAGAACCGGACAAAACCACACGCTGACTAATACCTGTGAGGCTTTTTATAGTTTGTGCAGGAATGAGTCATGAGTGTTGAGTCATGATTAGCACATGGCTCTTGAAACATGAGTCATGAGTGATGAGTCATGATTAGCACATGGCTCTTGAAAACACGAGTGCTGCCTAACAATCACATAAGGCATCTGTACAGCAACTTGCAGGAAGTCAGGTGCTTCTAATTAACCCCGTAGGTGCTCCAAAGAACCTTGTGGAGGTTGAGTAAACAAGCCTTGATAAAATTAAGCAACACTGTGTAAACAAACCTTGGTAAAAACATGGTGGACATATTTTTCAATCTACAAAGGCAACAAACTTTGGCCAATTAACTGTAAACATTACACCTTAACATAACTACCACAGCTGAACATGATCAAGCCAACAACCCGGTATAGGGAGATACTAGAGCAGTCACAACCACCTCATTAAATAAACACTTCTCATGCTAAAGAGAAGTGCTTCTATATGTGTGTGTAAGTACAAAGGACTCAATCTGATATTGATACATCCCATCAAGTGGCCAAGAATTGTCTCACTTGCTCATCAATCAGAGTTCGCTTGGCACCAATTTTGAGATTTAGAAGAACTGATAAGTCATCATTACTCCTCCAAAGAGTTATCAAACAAATTATGAGAGGATTTCCTAGGGTTTCCTCTCGCATAAGGTGCCCTTCTTAGCCATGTGAGTTAAATATAGTTGATATTGTCTCCTTTTGAGCAAACAGAGCTCTTCTAAAATACATCTAATGGAAAACTGTACTATTTCTGTGTCTCACATCACCATAGAGCAGCCTTACCCGTCTTCTACGAAGGACAGGGTCAACGTGCGTACCAACCCTAAGTTCATGCCCAAGGTCCCATTGGGATTTGTACTTAAACCTGTCTTTTTTTTTTAGAAACATTTCTTTTAATTAATATTTGACATTTACACTTGAGTACAATCTGACCGAAAGGGATCCTCATTATTATGGTTGTCCGATCTAAGGTTCAGTTTCAGTAATAAATTGACAATAAGTAAAAGAGTAAATCCCATCTACCGCCCTCACATCTCTCACCCTCGCTGGCCAAACGCAGTTATCCACAGTTTGTTTACCAAATGTCACCTTGATGTGAGCAAATTATTGATAATGTGTTGACCTTACCACTAGTTGTTTGCTCCATTTTCCAGAGCAAATACCGGCACTGTGTCCCCAGAGCCGTTGCCCCACTGTGACTCCCGTTGTCCGGGCTGATAACCTAAGGACCCCAAGGTATTTGGGGGCATATTTAGGAGCCCATAGTGCCACTGGAGAGTCACTTTTCATGAAGCTCTGGTGGTGCTAAGCACTGCTCCATATTTACACGGAGGTGTAACATCACTTTTTGTGTCATCACGTCTCCTTGTAAATATGGGCCCCTCCGACACAATTTTCTGCATCAGAGTGGCGTGCAATGGGTTTTTCTCTGGGCGTCCACCACAACACCAATTGCTTTTGATGCTGCCTCAGAGTTGTTAGTTGTCGTAAACCTGAGGCAGTGCCAAAACCTAACGCCATCCCACGGGTGGTGTTAACATGATAAAACAAGGAGGAATCGTTTTATTCCGCCTCGTTGTTTGCTTTTTCTATATGTGCTGCATTGTGCAGCACACATAGAAAAAGCAATATACCATGTACTATTGTTTACGTGCAGGAAGGGACACCTTCCTGCAAATAAACAATCTATCCTCTCAACATGGTGCAAGGATGCCTGTGTTGGCGCTATAGAGTTTAATTCAGAGCCAGCGCAGGGGGAAACACAGGAGTGTGCCTTATTCCTCTAAATATGGAGCACCCTTGTGTTTCTAAAGTGGTGCAGCACGGCGCTGCAATTTGTGGCGCCACAGCACGCTGCGCCTCTTTAGCATAAATCTGGGCCTTAGTGCATAAAAGTTCCTTGAATTCAGTTGAAATAAACAATAGGCAGAATCCCCATCGAGTTATGATCGAGCAATCATGCTGTCTTCCTTGAAGTCAAAAGAGACTGCTTTGCCGCCATCAATTAGGCTGAGAGAGTAGGTGAGACGGTCTGATACCCCAATACTATATACATGGGAAATCCCGATAGCTTGGTTTAAAAAATGAAGTCAGTGTCATCTAATACCTCCGCCCTAAATGTTGTGAGCTTTCAACGGAGCCAAAGAAGGTCAAGAAACATGCCTGATCCATCACAATGCCGCCATGCACGGAGCCTCTGGTGTTTAATTCCAATATAGGTATATTTTAATTAGTGTTTCTCTGATGGAGGTGCTAGTGTAGGTGACTGTTACCCTCTGATAGACGGAGGACCATTCTGTTGAGATGAGGCTTCGTCCCACCTCCCTCTCCCATCTCTATGTATAAAACATTTTTTTTAAAGAATGCAAGATAAAAATATTATGAAACAGATCATACATAACCATTCACTGCATTTTAGGGAGTAGATCTACAGAGCTGACAAAGCCGGTACCCTTATATCTCTTCTGATCCTTAGAGATTGCCGAACATAGCTAATTACTGTGTAACATATTAGTTCTGAGTCGAGAGGCTGTAAAAATTGGAGGCTCGGCCTGACATATCTAAGTTTATTTGTGCGCAAAATGGAGTGTAAAAATTGAATTCTGGGACTAATATAAAATCCTCAGAAAAACATAAAATTAATGAGATATTGCTAGCTAATATTGTCACAGGGACAGCATGGCAAAGAAGAGAATCCAGGGCCCGGTTGTAGGAACACTACCAGGATATGGACTGCACAACCTTAAACAGGTTACTTAGAATCTATGTTCAGGGTTTGGGTCCAAACTAGATAAGGTTCAGTCCGTTCAGTAAATGTAATCTCTATATAAGGTCAGACAGTGCCCAGCGCCTGGATCTTGCTATTTCTTGTCTATGATCTGTGGTTTTGAAAAAGGGATTTAACCAAGGCCTATAAATTATTATCTATTTCATTAGGTTAATAAAATTAATTGGGGACACCAAGTTCTGTAAATGTTCTTCTGATGTAGGCTAGCCAGTGGATATGAGCCCAATTATCTAATTTGCACAGACTACAAGAACCTGACATGAGAATTTAGTATGGGAAGAGTGCCAGATTATCAACCATAATAAAAGTGGTGCAATTTTAATCATATCATCTATATAAGGAAGACCTGCGTCAGTATGGGTTTTGATGTGTGCAGTACTCTTTGGAACTGTGAACAGTCTTTGAAGGAATTTTTTTCAATGGTTTTTAGGCATCCTGATTCCACATAAACCCAAACACCAGCCCCATATGTGCCCAAAGAAAGGCATTTTGCATTAAATAATAAAATTAATTCTTTAATAGGCTTTTGGCCAGTTTCCTAGCTAATTTAAAAATATTATCCACTGCTCCTCCCATTTTGAGAGCACTCTGAGACAGAAGCTTATCCCATTTGAAATTAACATCCTTCAAGATCCCAAAGTAATTAAACTTCGGAACCTTAGTAATAGGAGTCTTGTCAATAGTGAACCTGCAACAGCATGTATTTCTAGGCCCATAAGTCATGATGTGTGATTTCAGATGATTGGCCTTTCAGATTCAAACCCCCATACAGTTGTTAAGAGAATCTAATAGTAGCTGTAGCCCGTTTGCAGTGTGAGAAATAAGCACTGCATCATCTGCATAGAGAAGGGCAGTCACCAGTTGATCCCTTATCATAGACAGGTCCCTCCCTCTGGCCTGCAGCACTTGATTGAGAGAGTTATTATAAAAGAGGAATACAAATGGGGCAAATATACATCCCTGTCTCTCTCCCTTTTCGATCTTAAAAGGCGGTGTACATTCTCCATCCAGGCCATACCGAACTTGAGCAGAAGTGTCCCAGTGGAGGGGTTTAAGAAGTTCTGTCAAAGAGGCTTTTACCCTTGTCTTGCTCATTAAGGGGCATATTTCCACTTGCTTTGCGCTGATATAGCGTAATTTATTTTGACGCTAATTCAGCGCAAACCAAACGCTAGACCTGTCTAGGGTTAACATTTTGATGTTAACGTCATTTTTCAGATGTGTTAAACCTCCTTGCGTTAATGAGATGCAAGGTAAGCGTTCCCATCCCAAAAAAATGATTCAAACACCCTAGCGCTGTATTTAACCACCTAGCTAAAAATGACGCACGGGTGGGAGGCGGACACAAAAAATTACATTATCTCAGATTTGCGCCAAAATGTAACGCCTGGGTCAGGGCAGGCATTAAAATTAGGCAAACACACCACTACTAAAGGAAAACACACAGAAGCAACATTACAACCCACAGGAGAAGATGGAGGTGATACTGTTACAGCTTGCTAGATGGCACAGAGGACAGGAACAACTCCTGCACAAACAAAGGCAACGCAGAAGGCAGGAGAGAGTCTTCAGAACCAGAACAACCCTCCTTGGCCATAGGGACCTGGACATTATTAGGACCTACAGACTCCCCCGGCAAGCCATACTACACCTGCGGCACCACATTGAACCACAAATTTCAGCCAGCCTGGAGACCCCACACAACATACCACCTATGACAAAGCTGCTTGCTGTCCTGCACATGCTGGGAAGTGACTCATTCCAAACAATGGGTGCCCTGGTTGCCACAGTCTCACAGCTGTTGTTCTCTTTGTTCCAGCCAAAGGTGTTAGACGCCATCATCTCCCTGACACCCTGCCACATCAGCTTCTCCAACACCCAACAAAAGCAGCAGGAGAACAAACAAGGGTTCTATCAAATCCATGGCTTTCCACATGTGCTAGGTGCAATTGACTGAACCCATGTCTGGCTCGTACCACCTGCAGCAACAGAGCACTTATACCAGAATCGCAAGCACACGCATTCCATTAATGTACAGGGCATAGTTGACCACCGCAGAATATTCATAAACATTTTTGCCAAGTATCCTGGCAGTGTCCGTGACACCTTCATATTCCGGCACAGCAGGATCAAATCAAATCAAATCATTAACATTTATAAAGCGCGCTACTCACCCGTGCGGGTCTCAAGGCGCTAGGGGGAAGGGGTTACTGCTGCTCGAAGAGCCAGGTCTTGAGGAGTCTCCGGAATACGGAGTGGTCCTGGGTGGTCCTGAGGATGGTGGGGAGGGTGTTCCAAGTCTTGGCCGCCAGGTAGGAGAAGGACCTCCCACCCGCTGTGGAGCGGCGGATGCGGGGGACGCGGCGAGAGCGAGGCTGGTGGAGCGGAGAAGATGGGTGAGGGCGTAGAAGCTGAGGCGGCGGTTGAGGTATTCTGGTCCCTTGTTGTGGAGGGCTTTGTGTGCGTGGGTGAGAAATCGGAAGGTGATCCTTTTGCTGACGGGAAGCCAATGCAGGTGTCTCAGGTGGGCGGAGATGTGGCTGTTGCGGGGTATATCGAGGATGAGGCGGGCGGAGGCATTTTGAATTTGTTGCAGACGTTTCTGGAGTTTTGCGGTGGTCCCAGCATAAAGGGTTTTGCCGTAGTCCAGGCGGCTAGTGACGAGGGCGTGGGTCACGGTCTTCCTGGTGTCGGCGGGGATCCAGCGGAAGATCTTACGGAGCATGCTGAGGGTGAGGAAGCAGGAGGAGGACACGGCGTTGACTTGTTTGGTCATGGTGAGAAGAGGGTCCAAGATGAAGCCGAGGTTGCGTGCGTGGTCTGAGGGGGTCGGTGCGGTGACAAGGGCCGTGGGCCACCAGGAGTCGGCCCAGGCAGACGGGGTGTTACCGAGGATGAGGACTTCCGTTTTGTCTGAGTTCAGTTTCAGACGGCTGAGTCTCATCCAATCTGCGACGTCCTTCATACCATCCTGCAGGTTGGTCTTTGCGCTGGTGGGGTCCTTGGTGAGGGAGAGTATAAGTTGAGTGTCGTCGGCGCAGGAGGTGATGATGATGCTGTGCTTGCGTACGATGTCGGCGAGGGGGCTCATGTAGACATTGAAGAGTGTCGGGCTGAGCGAGGAGCCTTGAGGGACGCCGCAGATGATCTCGGTGGGGTCTGAGCGAAAAGGTGGGAGGTAGACTCTTTGAGAGCGGTTGGAGAGGAAGGAGGCGATCCAGTCCAGGGCCTGGCCTTGGATCCCGGTGGAGCGGAGGCGGGTTATTAGGGTGCGGTGACAGACGGTGTCGAAGGCAGCCGAGAGGTCGAGGAGGATGAGGGCGACTGTTTCACCGTTGTCCATCAGGGTTCTGATGTCGTCTGTGACTGAGATGAGGGCGGTTTCAGTGCTGTGGTTGGCTCGGAATCCGGATTGAGAGGGATCGAGAAGGTTGTTGTCTTCAAGGAAGTTGGTAAGCTGCTTGTTGACGGTCTTCTCTATGACTTTGGCAGGGAAGGGGAGGAGCGAGATGGGGCGGAAGTTCTTCAGGTCGCTTGGGTCATCCGTAGGTTTCTTCAGTAGGGCGTTGACTTCAGCGTGTTTCCAGCTTTCGGGGAAGGTAGCAGACGAAAAAGAGGAGTTGATGATGGTCTGGAGGTGCGGGGCGATGATGTCGTCGGCTTTATTGAAGATGAAGTGTGGGCAGGGGTCCGAGGGGGCACCGGAGTGGATTGAGTTCATGGTGGTTTTGGTTTCACTGTGTAATTCTGCTCTGCAGAGAGTAGTTTTTAGCCAATAAGCCACTAGGGGAAAACTGCCTGTATCAGAGTCACGTTGAGAAAGGACACCTCCCACTGCTATCTGGAAGGCATCTGCTTCCTTGAAAAAGGGGTGTGAGGGATCAGGAGGATGAAGAATTGGCGCTTGAGTAAAGGCCTCCTTGAGATGTTGAAAAGCGTCTTCTGCTTTCTGGTCCCAGTGAAAGGTCACAACTTTTTGCAGTAAGCAGGTAATTGGGGACACTACTGTGGAAAACTGGAATATGAACCGCCAATAAAAGTTGCCGAACCCCGGGAACTGTTGAATCGCTTTCACAGACTTTGGGCTCTCCCAGTTTAGGATGGCTTGCACCTTAGATTTATCCATGGAAATACCTTCTGGTGCAATGATGTAACCAAGGAAATCGATTTTCTGAGCATGGAAAACACACTTTTCTAGTTTAGCTAACAGCTGGTGTTCTCATAACCACTGCAGTACAGCTCTTACAAGTTCAACATGTTCTTCAGTAGAAGCAGAATAAATAAGAATGTTGTCTATATAAACTATAATACAGGCATCAAGGAACTCCTGCAACACCTCATTAAAAAAAATTGAAAACTGCAGGAGCGTTGCAAAGGCCGAAAGGCATGACGCTGTATTCATACAGCCCGAACTTTGTCCGTAAGGCAGTCTTCCACTCGTCGCCTTCACGGACACAAATTGAGTGGTAGGCCCCTCGTAGGTCAAGCCTGGTGTATATAGTTGAATTGCGTACTTGATCCAGTAGTACCGGTATCAACGGAAGAGGGCAGCAATGCTTTACCATGGCCTTGTTCACTGTGCGATAGTCAATGCAAGATCGCAGTTCACCATTCTGTTTTGGCATGAAAAACAAAGGCGAGGAAACTGGGGATGTAGAGTGACGTATAAACCCCTTAGCCAACAGATCATCAAGATATTCTAGAAGATATTGAGGACCATATTCATACTTTTTGCACTGCATTTGTGTCACTTTTTGACACCAAAGTGGCGCAAACTCACAAAATACAATTATATATGGGCCTGAGTCTCTAGTTCAGAAAGGGCATAAACCCTACAGCATGGCAAAGTTACCCCTGGAAGTAAGTCTATACGGCAGTCATATGACCTGTGGGGCGGTAACTGAGTAGCTTTCTGCTCACAGAACACGTCATGAAAATCCTGAAAGGGTGCTGGTAGTATCTGTGGCTCAATCTTTGTTGGAATTAGTGATTATGCGTAGTGCAAGGTGGTAATCAGAATAGGAGATTCTTGATAACATCAATGCCAACAATGTTTGGAATCCAGGGTTACCTTTCTTGTGACCTAATCATTCTTGGGGTTGTGTAGTTGTGACCACAGAATGCCCAGAATTTCTCCAAAAACGTAATTAAGTCAAATTGAATCTGCTCAGAGTGACCATTAGCGCAAACCATGGTTAATGGATTAGCTTGACAAAATGATAAGACCAGAAGACAATTCTGATCCATCCAGAGCTCGGACTGGTTCTGAGGTTTCTTTCCGCAGCATGGCGATGCCTAAGGTTTTAGCTAAACTGAAGTCAAGGAAATTACCCGTAGCTTCTGAGTCTAGTGAAATAGGAAGAACTTTACAAGCTTGAGGTGAAACGGTCAAAGTCACAATGAGGGTAAGGTGACGAGATCCAGGGGTCATGGTGTTTACTAGTTGGTGTGAGACCATCAGGGAGGAGTAGCCCGACAAAGTGGCCTCTGTTCCCATCATCGCTTCCCACTGCTTTCTTGGGCAAACTGGGTTTACTGGTGCAACTCTTGGCAAAGTGTCCTGCCTTACCACAATAAAGGCACAGAGTCACTCTTCTTCACTCTTTCTCTTCTTTTGACAATGGTCCCTGTACCTCCCCTATTTGCATGGGCTCAGAAGTATTATGAGAAGAGCTCTGGGTGTCTTTTCTTTCTGCTTTTACTACTAGAAGATGTGTGTCACCACTGGACTTTTCACCTTTACGTTCCCCCAAGCTATTGTTTGAGCGAACCTAAATAAGTGAACTCCGAACAGTCGGTGGGAGAATCAAAAATCTGTGCCAAAACATCCTTCAGATTATCCCGAAGGCCACGATAGAACAGAGGAGTTCTTTTCTCCTCAGGCCACTCGGTTTCTGCCACCAAGGGGTTAAAGGATGTAATATAGTTCAACAGACCCTTGTTTCCCTGCCTCAAATTTAGCAACTAGCCTGTACAAATAAATGTTTATCAAAGAGTTTACAGATAGCCTCCTCAAAGTGATCACAATTATAAAATAGAGGGTCACTACGCTCAACCAGAGGGACAGACCAAAAGGCAGCATTCCCACCCATCAAGGAAATTACGAAGGCAACTTTAGCAGCATCGTTGGGAAATGCAGCAGGTCGAAACTGGAATTGCAACTGGCACTGGTTCAGGAAAACATTAAACTTAGCGCTGTCACCAAAAACACACTCAGGGGGCTAGAGGAACCAGTGTAGTTGTGGTTACTGAAAGCTGCACTGGCTGAGGAGTTGCAGAAGCAGCAGAACCAGTGTGATTGGTTGAACCACTTGTAAAAAACTCAAAATGAGGTGGCTGCATAATTGGGCCTTTTATTCTACCCTTGGCGTTATCCCACGTAGTATCCTGAGGCATGTATCTTTGTATTTCATGTTGCAAGGACTGGTTTTCCTGCCGAAGGAAAGCTACTTCATGTTGTAAACAAGCTAAGGCCCTTATGACCTCTTGTAGGGAAGAAGTGTCCTCAGAAGATTGTAGGGCTTGGGAAAGACCCTCAAAAGGAACCCCCAGGGAATCCATCACTCAGGAGCCCTGTATTGTTGTGGCTTGGCTTTATATAAATGCCTGGCCACTCACCTGAAAGGCAGGTTGTCTGAAGGGGCGATGACTGTTCCCCCGTCCTTCCAGGACACCTCTCAGTACTGCCAACATAATATGGGAGTCCTGGCAAGTGTCCCCAAAAGGGTGGGGGGATTGGATGAATGAGAGAGAGAGAAGAAAGATATTGTCTCTGCCGCCTGTCCAGCCGGGCTCCAGATGCTTTGAGGTGCAGGTAATTGCTGTCAGCGTTAGTTGTTGAGTGTCCAGAGCTATAAGGGATGAGTGATGTGTTGAGGGCACTCTTGTACAATATTTATGCACACAGTCTATTATCTCAGTTAATCACCTGCCACTCAACACGTTCCTCGCACTTCCTCTTCTCTCAATTGGGCTTACAGGAATGCGCCATCATTGCCTGGATCTTCTCTCTGTCTCACACTGCTTAGAGTATTTACTCTTGGTGTAGTTGTTCACACTGAAAACTTATAGCACACGAACACACAACAAAAACTCTTTCCAAAAAGGAATAAACGTACACTGATTTATACAGTCAAGTGAAAACCTGCGTTTTCTGTTTTTGAGAAATCACTAACATCAATTCTAAACAATACTAAAAGAGTTCCTGCAAAATGAGGATCGTTGTCATAACAAGCGACACACACATAATTAGCAAGGTCACACACAATTAAGGTTGTTCATCTCAGAACACTCTCTTTGTGTGGTGATGGCTTTTACGATTTTAAAATGAATCAACAAGGCAGGGTACAGATACACAATAAATGTCAAAGCTTTAAGCTTTTCCGTACACTCTCTTGCTTCCTCCACTTAGCTTATGTAAACAGCTGCCAACATGCAGAGGCTGAAGAAGTTGTTTCCTTTCTTGTTGCACAGTAACGATACAGAAGCGTTGAATTCCCAGGAGCAGGCTCTCGGACTCAGCTTCAAGAAGAACCGGACAAAACCACACGCTGACTAATACCTGTGAGGCTTTTTATAGTTTGTGCAGGAATGAGTCATGAGTGTTGAGTCATGATTAGCACATGGCTCTTGAAACATGAGTCATGAGTGATGAGTCATGATTAGCACATGGCTCTTGAAAACACGAGTGCTGCCTAACAATCACATAAGGCATCTGTACAGCAACTTGCAGGAAGTCAGGTGCTTCTAATTAACCCCGTAGGTGCTCCAAAGAACCTTGTGGAGGTTGAGTAAACAAGCCTTGATAAAATTAAGCAACACTGTGTAAACAAACCTTGGTAAAAACATGGTGGACATATTTTTCAATCTACAAAGGCAACAAACTTTGGCCAATTAACTGTAAACATTACACCTTAACATAACTACCACAGCTGAACATGATCAAGCCAACAACCCGGTATAGGGAGATACTAGAGCAGTCACAACCACCTCATTAAATAAACACTTCTCATGCTAAAGAGAAGTGCTTCTATATGTGTCTGTAAGTACAAAGGACTCAATCTGATATTGATACATCCCATCAAGTGGCCAAGAATTGTCTCACTTGCTCATCAATCAGAGTTCGCTTGGCACCAATTTTGAGATTTAGAAGAACTGATAAGTCATCATTACTCCTCCAAAGAGTTATCAAACAAATTATGAGAGGATTTCCTAGGGTTTCCTCTCGCATAAGGTGCCCTTCTTAGCCATGTGAGTTAAATATAGTTGATATTGTCTCCTTTTGAGCAAACAGAGCTCTTCTAAAATACATCTAATGGAAAACTGTACTATTTCTGTGTCTCACATCACCATAGAGCAGCCTTACCCGTCTTCTACGAAGGACAGGGTCAACGTGCGTACCAACCCTAAGTTCATGCCCAAGGTCCCATTGGGATTTGTACTTAAACCTGTCTTTTTTTTTAGAAACATTTCTTTTAATTAATATTTGACATTTACACTTGAGTACAATCTGACCGAAAGGGATCCTCATTATTATGGTTGTCCGATCTAAGGTTCAGTTTCAGTAATAAATTGACAATAAGTAAAAGAGTAAATCCCATCTACCGCCCTCACATCTCTCACCCTCGCTGGCCAAACGCAGTTATCCACAGTTTGTTTACCAAATGTCACCTTGATGTGAGCAAATTATTGATAATGTGTTGACCTTACCACTAGTTGTTTGCTCCATTTTCCAGAGCAAATACCGGCACTGTGTCCCCAGAGCCGTTGCCCCACTGTGACTCCCGTTGTCCGGGCTGATAACCTAAGGACCCCAAGGTATTTGGGGGCATATTTAGGAGCCCATAGTGCCACTGGAGAGTCACTTTTCATGAAGCTCTGGTGGTGCTAAGCACTGCTCCATATTTACACGGAGGTGTAACATCACTTTTTGTGTCATCACGTCTCCTTGTAAATATGGGCCCCTCCGACACAATTTTCTGCATCAGAGTGGCGTGCAATGGGTTTTTCTCTGGGCGTCCACCACAACACCAATTGCTTTTGATGCTGCCTCAGAGTTGTTAGTTGTCGTAAACCTGAGGCAGTGCCAAAACCTAACGCCATCCCACGGGTGGTGTTAACATGATAAAACAAGGAGGAATCGTTTTATTCCGCCTCGTTGTTTGCTTTTTCTATATGTGCTGCATTGTGCAGCACACATAGAAAAAGCAATATACCATGTACTATTGTTTACGTGCAGGAAGGGACACCTTCCTGCAAATAAACAATCTATCCTCTCAACATGGTGCAAGGATGCCTGTGTTGGCGCTATAGAGTTTAATTCAGAGCCAGCGCAGGGGGAAACACAGGAGTGTGCCTTATTCCTCTAAATATGGAGCACCCTTGTGTTTCTAAAGTGGTGCAGCACGGCGCTGCAATTTGTGGCGCCACAGCACGCTGTGCCTCTTTAGCATAAATCTGGGCCTTAGTGCATAAAAGTTCCTTGATTCAGTTGAAATAAACAAGAGGCAGAATCCCCATCGAGTTATGATCGAGCAATCATGCTGTCTTCCTTGAAGTCAAAAGAGACTGCTTTGCCGCCATCAATTAGGCTGAGAGAGTAGGTGAGACGGTCTGATACCCCAATACTATATACATGGGAAATCCCGATAGCTTGGTTTAAAAAATGAAGTCAGTGTCATCTAATACCTCCGCCCTAAATGTTGTGAGCTTTCAGCGGAGCCAAAGAAGGTCAAGAAACATGCCTGATCCATCACAATGCCGCCATGCACGGAGCCTCTGGTGTTTAATTCCAATATAGGTATATTTTAATTAGTGTTTCTCTGATGGAGGTGCTAGTGTAGGTGACTGTTACCCTCTGATAGACGGAGGACCATTCTGTTGAGATGAGGCTTCGTCCCACCTCCCTCTCCCATCTCTATGTATAAAACATTTTTTTTAAAGAATGCAAGATAAAAATATTATGAAACAGATCATACATAACCATTCACTGCATTTTAGGGAGTAGATCTACAGAGCTGACAAAGCCGGTACCCTTATATCTCTTCTGATCCTTAGAGATTGCCGAACATAGCTAATTACTGTGTAACATATTAGTTCTGAGTCGAGAGGCTGTAAAAATTGGAGGCTCGGCCTGACATATCTAAGTTTATTTGTGCGCAAAATGGAGTGTAAAAATTGAATTCTGGGACTAATATAAAATCCTCAGAAAAACATAAAATTAATGAGATATTGCTAGCTAATATTGTCACAGGGACAGCATGGCAAAGAAGAGAATCCAGGGCCCGGTTGTAGGAACACTACCAGGATATGGACTGCACAACCTTAAACAGGTTACTTAGAATCTATGTTCAGGGTTTGGGTCCAAACTAGATAAGGTTCAGTCCGTTCAGTAAATGTAATCTCTATATAAGGTCAGACAGTGCCCAGCGCCTGGATCTTGCTATTTCTTGTCTATGATCTGTGGTTTTGAAAAAGGGATTTAACCAAGGCCTATAAATTATTATCTATTTCATTAGGTTAATAAAATTAATTGGGGACACCAAGTTCTGTAAATGTTCTTCTGATGTAGGCTAGCCAGTGGATATGAGCCCAATTATCTAATTTGCACAGTCTACAAGAACCTGACATGAGAATTTAGTATGGGAAGAGTGCCAGATTATCAACCATAATAAAAGTGGTGCAATTTTAATCATATCATCTATATAAGGAAGACCTGCGTCAGTATGGGTTTTGATGTGTGCAGTACTCTTTGGAACTGTGAACAGTCTTTGAAGGAATTTTTTTCAATGGTTTTTAGGCATCCTGATTCCACATAAACCCAAACACCAGCCCCATATGTGCCCAAAGAAAGGCATTTTGCATTAAATAATAAAATTAATTCTTTAATAGGCTTTTGGCCAGTTTCCTAGCTAATTTAAAAATATTATCCACTGCTCCTCCCATTTTGAGAGCACTCTGAGACAGAAGCTTATCCCATTTGAAATTAACATCCTTCAAGATCCCAAAGTAATTAAACTTCGGAACCTTAGTAATAGGAGTCTTGTCAATAGTGAACCTGCGACAGCATGTATTTCTAGGCCCATAAGTCATGATGTGTGATTTCAGATGATTGGCCTTTCAGATTCAAACCCCCATACAGTTGTTAAGAGAATCTAATAGTAGCTGTAGCCCGTTTGCAGTGTGAGAAATAAGCACTGCGTCATCTGCATAGAGAAGGGCAGTCACCAGTTGATCCCTTATCATAGACAGGTCCCTCCCTCTGGCCTGCAGCACTTGATTGAGAGAGTTATTATAAAAGAGGAATACAAATGGGGCAAATATACATCCCTGTCTCTCTCCCTTTTCGATCTTAAAAGGCAGTGTACATTCTCCATCCAGGCCATACCGAACTTGAGCAGAAGTGTCCCAGTGGAGGGGTTTAAGAAGTTCTGTCAAAGAGGCTTTTACCCTTGTCTTGCTCATTAAGGGGCATATTTCTACTTGCTTTGCGCTGATATAGCGTAATTTATTTTGACGCTAATTCAGCGCAAACCAAACGCTAGACCTGTCTAGGGTTAACATTTTGATGTTAACGTCATTTTTCGGATGTGTTAAACCTCCTTGCGTTAATGAGATGCAAGGTAAGCGTTCCCATCCCAAAAAAATGACTCAAACACCCTAGCGCTGTATTTAACCACCTAGCCAAAAATGACGCACGGGTGGGAGGCGGACACAAAAAATGACATTATCTCAGATTTGCGCCAAAATGTAACGCCTAGGTCAGGGCAGGCATTAAAATTAGGCAAACACACCACTACTAAAGGAAAACACACAGAAGCAACATTACAACCCACAGGAGAAGATGGAGGTGATACTGATACAGCTTGCTAGATGGCACAGAGGACAGGAACAACTCCTGCGCACACAAAGGCAACGCAGAAGGCAGGAGAGAGTCTTCAGAACCAGGACAACCCTCCTTGGCCATAGGGACCTGAACATTATTAGGACCTACAGACTCCACCGGCAAGCCATACTACACCTGCGGCACCACATTGAACCACAAATTTCAGCCAGCCTGGAGACCCCACACAACATACCACCTATGACAAAGCTGCTTGCTGTCCTGCACATGCTGGGAAGTGACTCATTCCAAACAATGGGTGCCCTGGTTGCCGCAGTCTCACAGCTGTTGTTCTCTTTGTTCCAGCCAAAGGTGTTAGACGCCATCATCTCCCTGACACCCTGCCACATCAGCTTCTCCAACACCCAACAAAAGCAGCAGGAGAACAAACAAGGGTTCTGTCAAATCCATGGCTTTCCACATGTGCTAGGTGCAATTGACTGAACCCATGTCTGGCTCGTACCACCTGCAGCAACAGAGCACTTATACCAGAATCGCAAGCACACGCATTCCATTAATGTACAGGGCATAATTGACCACCGCAGAATATTCATAAACATTTTTGCCAAGTATCCTGGCAGTGTCCGTGACACCTTCATATTCCGGCACAGCAGGATCAAATCAAATCAAATCATTAACATTTATAAAGCGCGCTATTCACCCGTGCGGGTCTCAAGGCGCTAGGGGGAAGGGATTACTGCTGCTCGAAGAGCCAGGTCTTGAGGAGTCTCCGGAATACGGAGTGGTCCTGGGTGGTCCTGAGGATGGTGGGGAGGGTGTTCCAAGTCTTGGCCGCCAGGTAGGAGAAGGACCTCCCACCCGCTGTGGAGCGGCGGATGCGGGGGACGGCGGCAAGAGCGAGGCTGGTGGAGCGGAGAAGATGGGTGGGGGCGTAGAAGCTGAGGCGGCGGTTGAGGTATTCTGGTCCCTTGTTGTGGAGGGCTTTGTGTGCGTGGGTGAGAAGTCGGAAGGTGATCCTTTTGCTGACGGGAAGCCAATGCAGGTGTCTCAGGTGGACGGAGATGTGGCTGTTGCGGGGTATGTCGAGGATGAGGCGGGCGGAGGCGTTTTGAATTCGTTGCAGACGTTTCTGGAGTTTTGCGGTGGTCCCAGCATAAAGGGTGTTGCCGTAGTCCAGGCGGCTAGTGACGAGGGCGTGGGTCACGGTCTTCCTGGTGTCGGCGGGGATCCAGCGGAAGATCTTACGGAGCATGCTGAGGGTGAGGAAGCAGGAGGAGGACACGGCGTTGACTTGTTTGGTCATGGTGAGAAGAGGGTCCAAGATGAAGCCGAGGTTGCGTGCGTGGTCTGAGGGGGTCGGTGCGGTTCCAAGGGCCGTGGGCCACCAGGAGTCGTCCCAGGCAGACGGGGTGTTACCGAGGATGAGGACTTCCGTTTTGTCTGAGTTCAGTTTCAGACGGCTGAGTCTCATCCAATCTGCGACATCCTTCATACCATCCTGCAGGTTGGTCTTTGCGCTGGTGGGGTCCTTGGTGAGGGAGAGTATAAGTTGAGTGTCGTCGGCGTAGGAGGTGATGATGATGCTGTGCTTGCATACGATGTCGGCGAGGGGGCTCATGTAGACATTGAAGAGTGTCGGGCTGAGCGAGGAGCCTTGAGGGACGCCGCAGATGATCTCGCTGGGGTCTGAGCGAAAAGGTGGGAGGTAGACTCTTTGAGAGCGGTTGGAGAGGAAGAAGGTGATCCAGTCCAGGGCCTGGCCTTGGATCCCGGTGGAGCGGAGGCGGGTTATTAGGGTGCGGTGACAGACGGTGTCGAAGGCAGCCGAGAGGTCGAGGAGGATGAGGGCGACTGTTTCACCGTTGTCCATCAGGGTTCTGATGTCGTCTGTGACTGAGATGAGGGCGGTTTCAGTGCTGTGGTTGGCTCGGAATCCGGATTGAGAGGGGTCGAGAAGGTTGTTGTCTTCAAGGAAGTTGGTAAGCTGCTTGTTGACGGTCTTCTCTATGACTTTGGCAGGGAAGGGGAGGAGCGAGATGGGGCGGAAGTTCTTCAGGTCGCTCGGGTCAGCCGTAGGTTTCTTCAGTAGGGCGTTGACTTCAGCGTGTTTCCAGCTTTCGGGGAAGGTAGCAGACGAAAACGAGGAGTTGATGATGGTCTGGAGGTGCGGGGCGATGATGTCGTCGGCTTTATTGAAGATGAAGTGTGGGCAGGGGTCCGAGGGGGCACATGAGTGGATTGAGTTCATGGTGGTTTTGGTTTCACTGTGTAATTCTGCTCTGCAGAGAGTAGTTTTTTAGCCAATAAGCCACTAGGTGAAAACAGCCTGTATCAGAGTCACGTTGAGAAAGGACACCTCCCACTGCTATCTGGAAGGCATCTGCTTCCTTGAAAAAGGGGTGTGAGGGATCAGGAGGATGAAGAATTGGCGCTTGAGTAAAGGCCTCCTTGAGATGTTGAAAAGCGTCTTCTGCTTTCTGGTCCCAGTGAAAGGTCACAACTTTTTGCAGTAAGCAGGTAATTGGGGACACTACTGTGGAAAACTGGGATATGAACCGCCAATAAAAGTTGCCGAACCCCAGGAACTGTTGAATCGCTTTCACAGACTTTGGGCTCTCCCAGTTTAGGATGGCTTGCACCTTAGATTTATCCATGGAAATACCTTCTGGTGCAATAATGTAACCAAGGAAATCGATTTTCTGAGCATGGAAAACACACTTTTCTAGTTTAGCTAACAGCTGGTGTTCTCATAACCACTGCAGTACAGCTCTTACAAGTTCAACGTGTTCTTCAGTAGAAGCAGAATAAATAGGAATGTTGTCTATATAAACTATAATACAGGCATCAAGAAACTCCTGCAACACCTCATTAAAAAAAATTGAAAACTGCAGGAGTGTTGCAAAGGCCGAAAGGCATGACGCTGTATTCATACAGCCCGAACTTTGTCCGTAAGGCAGACTTCCACTCGTCGCCTTCACGCACACAAATTGAGTGGTAGGCCCCTCGTAGGTCAAGCCTGGTGTATATAGTTGAATTGCGTACTTGATCCAGTAGTACCGGTATCAACGGAAGAGGGTAGCAATGCTTTACCATGGCCTTGTTCACTGTGCGATAGTCAATGCAAGATCGCAGTTCACCATTCTGTTTTGGCATGAAAAACAAAGGCGAGGAAACTGGGGATGTAGAGTGACGTATAAACCCCTTAGCCAACAGATCATCAAGATATTCTAGAAGATATTGAGGACCATATTCATACTTTTTTGCACTGCATTTGTGTCACTTTTTGACACCAAAGTGGCGCAAACTCACAAAATACAATTATATATGGGCCTGAGTCTCTAGTTCAGAAAGGGCATAAACCCTACAGCATGGCAAAGTTACCCCTGGAAGTAAGTCTATACGGCAGTCATATGACCTGTGGGGTGGTAACTGAGTAGCTTTCTGCTCACAGAACACGTCATGAAAATCCTGAAAGGGTGCTGGTAGTATCTGTGGCTCAATCTTTGTTGGAATTAGTGATTACGCGTAGTGCAAGGTGGTAATCAGAATAGGAGATTCTTGATAACATCAATGCCAACAATGTTTGGAATCCAGGGTTACCTTTCTTGTGACCTAATCAATCTTGGGGTTGTGTAGTTGTGACCACAGAATGCCCAGAATTTCTCCAAAAACGTAATTAAGTCAAATTGAATCTGCTCAGAGTGACCATTAGCGCAAACCATGGTTAATGGATTAGCTTGACAAAATGATAAGACCAGAAGACAATTCTGATCCATCCAGAGCTCGGACTGGTTCTGAGGTTTCTTTTCGCAGCATGGCGATGCCTAAGGTTTTAGCTAAACTGAAGTCAAGGAAATTACCCGTAGCTTCTGAGTCTAGTGAAATAGGAAGAACTTTACAAGCTTGAGGTGAAACGGTCAAAGTCACAATGAGGGTAAGGTGACGAGATCCAGGGGTCATGGTGTTTACTAATTGGTGCGAGACCATCAGGGAGGAGTAGCCCGACAAAGTGGCCTCTGTTCCCATCATCGCTTCCCAATGCTTTCTTGGGCAAACTGGGTTTACTGGTGCAACTCTTGGCAAAGTGTCCTGCCTTACCACAATAAAGGCACAGAGTCACTCTTCTTCACTCTTTCTCTTCTTTTGACAATGGTCCCTGTACCTCCCCTATTTGCATGGGCTCAGAAGTATTATGAGAAGAGCTCTGGGTGTCTTTTCTTTCTGCTTTTACTACTAGAAGATGTGTGTCACCACTGGACTTTTCACCTTTACGTTCCCCCAAGCTATTGTTTGAGCGAACCTAAATAAGTGAACTCCGAACAGTCGGTGGGAGAATCAAAAATCTGTGCCAAAACATCCTTCAGATTATCCCGAAGGCCACGATAGAACAGAGGAGTTCTTTTCTCCTCAGGCCACTCGGTTTCTGCCACCAAGGGGTTAAAGGATGTAATATAGTTCAACAGACCCTTGTTTCCCTGCCTCAAATTTAGCAACTAGCCTGTACAAATAAATGTTTATCAAAGAGTTTACAGATAGCCTCCTCAAAGTGATCACAATTATAAAATAGAGGGTCACTACGCTCAACCAGAGGGACAGACCAAAAGGCAGCATTCCCACCCATCAAGGAAATTACGAAGGCAACTTTAGCAGCATCGTTGGGAAATGCAGCAGGTCGAAACTGGAATTGCAACTGGCACTGGTTCAGGAAAACATTAAACTTAGCGCTGTCACCAAAAAAACACTCAGGGGGCTAGAGGAACTAGTGTAGTTGTGGTTACTGAAAGCTGCACTGGCTGAGGAGTTGCAGAAGCAGCAGAACCAGTGTGATTGGTTGAACCACTTGTAAAAAACTCAAAATGAGGTGGCTGCATAATTGGGCCTTTTATTCTACCCTTGGCGTTATCCCACGTAGTATCCTGAGGCATGTATCTTTGTATTTCATGTTGCAAGGACTGGTTTTCCTGCCGAAGGAAAGCTACTTCATGTTGTAAACAAGCTAAGGCCCTTATGACCCCTTGTAGGGAAGAAGTGTCCTCAGAAGATTGTAGGGCTTGGGAAAGACCCTCAAAAGGAACCCCCAGGGAATCCATCACTCAGGAGCCCTGTATTGTTGTGGCTTGGCTTTATATAAATGCCTGGCCACTCACCTGAAAGGCAGGTTGTCTGAAGGGGCGATGACTGTTCCCCCGTCCTTCCAGGACACCTCTCAGTACTGCCAACATAATATGGGAGTCCTGGCAAGTGTCCCCAAAAGGGTGGGGGGATTGGATGAATGAGAGAGAGAGAAGAAAGATATTGTCTCTGCCGCCTGTCCAGCCGGGCTCCAGATGCTTTGAGGTGCAGGTAATTGCTGTCAGCGTTAGTTGTTGAGTGTCCAGAGCTATAAGGGATGAGTGATGTGTTGAGGGCACTCTTGTACAATATTTATGCACACAGTCTATTATCTCAGTTAATCACCTGCCACTCAACACGTTCCTCGCACTTCCTCTTCTCTCAATTGGGCTTACAGGAATGCGCCATCATTGCCTGGATCTTCTCTCTGTCTCACACTGCTTAGAGTATTTACTCTTGGTGTAGTTGTTCACACTGAAAACTTATAGCACACGAACACACAACAAAAACTCTTTCCAAAAAGGAATAAACGTACACTGATTTATACAGTCAAGTGAAAACCTGCGTTTTCTGTTTTTGAGAAATCACTAACATCAATTCTAAACAATACTAAAAGAGTTTCTGCAAAATGAGGATCGTTGTCATAACAAGCGACACACACATAATTAGCAAGGTCACACACAATTAAGGTTGTTCATCTCAGAACACTCTCTTTGTGTGGTGATGGCTTTTACGATTTTAAAATGAATCAACAAGGCAGGGTACAGATACACAATAAATGTCAAAGCTTTAAGCTTTTCCGTACACTCTCTTGCTTCCTCCACTTAGCTTATGTAAACAGCTGCCAACATGCAGAGGCTGAAGAAGTTGTTTCCTTTCTTGTTGCACAGTAACGATACAGAAGCTTTGAATTCCCAGGAGCAGGCTCTCGGACTCAGCTTCAAGAAGAACCGGACAAAACCACACGCTGACTAATACCTGTGAGGCTTTTTATAGTTTGTGCAGGAATGAGTCATGAGTGTTGAGTCATGATTAGCACATGGCTCTTGAAACATGAGTCATGAGTGATGAGTCATGATTAGCACATGGCTCTTGAAAACACGAGTGCTGCCTAACAATCACATAAGGCATCTGTACAGCAACTTGCAGGAAGTCAGGTGCTTCTAATTAACCCCGTAGGTGCTCCAAAGAACCTTGTGGAGGTTGAGTAAACAAGCCTTGATAAAATTAAGCAACACTGTGTAAACAAACCTTGGTAAAAACATGGTGGACATATTTTTCAATC
Source organism: Pleurodeles waltl (assembly GCF_031143425.1). Classification (NCBI taxonomy): domain Eukaryota; kingdom Metazoa; phylum Chordata; class Amphibia; order Caudata; family Salamandridae; genus Pleurodeles; species Pleurodeles waltl. The sequence goes on from NC_090443.1 coordinate 501,250,982, forward strand.
TACAAAGGCAACAAACTTTGGCCAATTAACTGTAAACATTACACCTTAACATAACTACCACAGCTGAACATGATCAAGCCAACAACCCGGTATAGGGAGATACTAGAGCAGTCACAACCACCTCATTAAATAAACACTTCTCATGCTAAAGAGAAGTGCTTCTATATGTGTGTGTAAGTACAAAGGACTCAATCTGATATTGATACATCCCATCAAGTGGCCAAAAATTGTCTCACTTGCTCATCAATCAGAGTTCGCTTGGCACCAATTTTGAGATTTAGAAGAACTGATAAGTCATCATTACTCCTCCAAAGAGTTATCAAACAAATTATGAGAGGATTTCCTAGGGTTTCCTCTCGCATAAGGTGCCCTTCTTAGCCATGTGAGTTAAATATAGTTGATATTGTCTCCTTTTGAGCAAACAGAGCTCTTCTAAAATACATCTAATGGAAAACTGTACTATTTCTGTGTCTCACATCACCATAGAGCAGCCTTACCCGTCTTCTACGAAGGACAGGGTCAACGTGCGTACCAACCCTAAGTTCATGCCCAAGGTCCCATTGGGATTTGTACTTAAACCTGTCTTTTTTTTTTAGAAACATTTCTTTTAATTAATATTTGACATTTACACTTGAGTACAATCTGACCGAAAGGGATCCTCATTATTATGGTTGTCCGATCTAAGGTTCAGTTTCAGTAATAAATTGACAATAAGTAAAAGAGTAAATCCCATCTACCGCCCTCACATCTCTCACCCTCGCTGGCCAAACGCAGTTATCCACAGTTTGTTTACCAAATGTCACCTTGATGTGAGCAAATTATTGATAATGTGTTGACCTTACCACTAGTTGTTTGCTCCATTTTCCAGAGCAAATACCGGCACTGTGTCCCCAGAGCCGTTGCCCCACTGTGACTCCCGTTGTCCGGGCTGATAACCTAAGGACCCCAAGGTATTTGGGGGCATATTTAGGAGCCCATAGTGCCACTGGAGAGTCACTTTTCATGAAGCTCTGGTGGTGCTAAGCACTGCTCCATATTTACACGGAGGTGTAACATCACTTTTTGTGTCATCACGTCTCCTTGTAAATATGGGCCCCTCCGACACAATTTTCTGCATCAGAGTGGCGTGCAATGGGTTTTTCTCTGGGCGTCCACCACAACACCAATTGCTTTTGATGCTGCCTCAGAGTTGTTAGTTGTCGTAAACCTGAGGCAGTGCCAAAACCTAACGCCATCCCACGGGTGGTGTTAACATGATAAAACAAGGAGGAATCGTTTTATTCCGCCTCGTTGTTTGCTTTTTCTATATGTGCTGCATTGTGCAGCACACATAGAAAAAGCAATATACCATGTACTATTGTTTACGTGCAGGAAGGGACACCTTCCTGCAAATAAACAATCTATCCTCTCAACATGGTGCAAGGATGCCTGTGTTGGCGCTATAGAGTTTAATTCAGAGCCAGCGCAGGGGGAAACACAGGAGTGTGCCTTATTCCTCTAAATATGGAGCACCCTTGTGTTTCTAAAGTGGTGCAGCACGGCGCTGCAATTTGTGGCGCCACAGCACGCTGCGCCTCTTTAGCATAAATCTGGGCCTTAGTGCATAAAAGTTCCTTGAATTCAGTTGAAATAAACAATAGGCAGAATCCCCATCGAGTTATGATCGAGCAATCATGCTGTCTTCCTTGAAGTCAAAAGAGTCTGCTTTGCCGCCATCAATTAGGCTGAGAGAGTAGGTGAGACGGTCTGATACCCCAATACTATATACATGGGAAATCCCGATAGCTTGGTTTAAAAAACGAAGTCAGTGTCATCTAATACCTCCGCCCTAAATGTTGTGAGCTTTCAGCGGAGCCAAAGAAGGTCAAGAAACATGCCTGATCCATCACAATGCCGCCATGCACGGAGCCTCTGGTGTTTAATTCCAATATAGGTATATTTTAATTAGTGTTTCTCTGATGGAGGTGCTAGTGTAGGTGACTGTTACCCTCTGATAGACGGAGGACCATTCTGTTGAGATGAGGCTTCGTCCCACCTCCCTCTCCCATCTCGATGTATAAAACATTTTTTTTAAAGAATGCAAGATAAAAATATTATGAAACAGATCATACATAACCATTCACTGCATTTTAGGGAGTAGATCTACAGAGCTGACAAAGCCGGTACCCTTATATCTCTTCTGATCCTTAGAGATTGCCGAACATAGCTAATTACTGTGTAACATATTAGTTCTGAGTCGAGAGGCTGTAAAAATTGGAGGCTCGGCCTGACATATCTAAGTTTATTTGTGCGCAAAATGGAGTGTAAAAATTGAATTCTGGGACTAATATAAAATCCTCAGAAAAACATAAAATTAATGAGATATTGCTAGCTAATATTGTCACAGGGACAGCATGGCAAAGAAGAGAATCCAGGGCCCGGTTGTAGGAACACTACCAGGATATGGACTGCACAACCTTAAACAGGTTACTTAGAATCTATGTTCAGGGTTTGGGTCCAAACTAGATAAGGTTCAGTCCGTTCAGTAAATGTAATCTCTATATAAGGTCAGACAGTGCCCAGCGCCTGGATCTTGCTATTTCTTGTCTATGATCTGTGGTTTTGAAAAAGGGATTTAACCAAGGCCTATAAATTATTATCTATTTCATTAGGTTAATAAAATTAATTGGGGCACCAAGTTCTGTAAATGTTCTTCTGATGTAGGCTAGCCAGGGGATATGAGCCCAATTATCTAATTTGCACAGTCTACAAGAACCTGACATGAGAATTTAGTATGGGAAGAGTGCCAGATTATCAACCATAATAAAAGTGGTGCAATTTTAATCATATCATCTATATAAGGAAGACCTGCGTCAGTATGGGTTTTGATGTGTGCAGTACTCTTTGGAACTGTGAACAGTCTTTGAAGGAATTTTTTTCAATGGTTTTTAGGCATCCTGATTCCACATAAACCCAAACACCAGCCCCATATGTGCCCAAAGAAAGGCATTTTGCATTAAATAATAAAATTAATTCTTTAATAGGCTTTTGGCCAGTTTCCTAGCTAATTTAAAAATATTATCCACTGCTCCTCCCATTTTGAGAGCACTCTGAGACAGAAGCTTATCCCATTTGAAATTAACATCCTTCAAGATCCCAAAGTAATTAAACTTCGGAACCTTAGTAATAGGAGTCTTGTCAATAGTGAACCTGCGACAGCATGTATTTCTAGGCCCATAAGTCATGATGTGTGATTTCAGATGATTGGCCTTTCAGATTCAAACCCCCATACAGTTGTTAAGAGAATCTAATAGTAGCTGTAGCCCGTTTGCAGTGTGAGAAATAAGCACTGCGTCATCTGCATAGAGAAGGGCAGTCACCAGTTGATCCCTTATCATAGACAGGTCCCTCCCTCTGGCCTGCAGCACTTGATTGAGAGAGTTATTATAAAAGAGGAATACAAATGGGGCAAATATACATCCCTGTCTCTCTCCCTTTTCGATCTTAAAAGGCAGTGTACATTCTCCATCCAGGCCATACCGAACTTGAGCAGAAGTGTCCCAGTGGAGGGGTTTAAGAAGTTCTGTCAAAGAGGCTTTTACCCTTGTCTTGCTCATTAAGGGGCATATTTCTACTTGCTTTGCGCTGATATAGCGTAATTTATTTTGACGCTAATTCAGCGCAAACCAAACGCTAGACCTGTCTAGGGTTAACATTTTGATGTTAACGTCATTTTTGGGATGTGTTAAACCTCCTTGCGTTAATGAGATGCAAGGTAAGCGTTCCCATCCCAAAAAAATGACTCAAACACCCTAGCGCTGTATTTAACCACCTAGCCAAAAATGACGCACGGGTGGGAGGCGGACACAAAAAATGACATTATCTCAGATTTGCGCCAAAATGTAACGCCTAGGTCAGGGCAGGCATTAAAATTAGGCAAACACACCACTACTAAAGGAAAACACACAGAAGCAACATTACAACCCACAGGAGAAGATGGAGGTGATACTGATACAGCTTGCTAGATGGCACAGAGGACAGGAACAACTCCTGCGCACACAAAGGCAACGCAGAAGGCAGGAGAGAGTCTTCAGAACCAGGACAACCCTCCTTGGCCATAGGGACCTGAACATTATTAGGACCTACAGACTCCACCGGCAAGCCATACTACACCTGCGGCACCACATTGAACCACAAATTTCAGCCAGCCTGGAGACCCCACACAACATACCACCTATGACAAAGCTGCTTGCTGTCCTGCACATGCTGGGAAGTGACTCATTCCAAACAATGGGTGCCCTGGTTGCCGCAGTCTCACAGCTGTTGTTCTCTTTGTTCCAGCCAAAGGTGTTAGACGCCATCATCTCCCTGACACCCTGCCACATCAGCTTCTCCAACACCCAACAAAAGCAGCAGGAGAACAAACAAGGGTTCTATCAAATCCATGGCTTTCCACATGTGCTAGGTGCAATTGACTGAACCCATGTCTGGCTCGTACCACCTGCAGCAACAGAGCACTTATACCAGAATCGCAAGCACACGCATTCCATTAATGTACAGGGCATAGTTGACCACCGCAGAATATTCATAAACATTTTTGCCAAGTATCCTGGCAGTGTCCGTGACACCTTCATATTCCGGCACAGCAGGATCAAATCAAATCAAATCATTAACATTTATAAAGCGCGCTATTCACCCGTGCGGGTCTCAAGGCGCTAGGGGGAAGGGATTACTGCTGCTCGAAGAGCCAGGTCTTGAGGAGTCTCCGGAATACGGAGTGGTCCTGGGTGGTCCTGAGGATGGTGGGGAGGGTGTTCCAAGTCTTGGCCGCCAGGTAGGAGAAGGACCTCCCACCCGCTGTGGAGCGGCGGATGCGGGGGACGGCGGCAAGAGCGAGGCTGGTGGAGCGGAGAAGATGGGTGGGGGCGTAGAAGCTGAGGCGGCGGTTGAGGTATTCTGGTCCCTTGTTGTGGAGGGCTTTGTGTGCGTGGGTGAGAAGTCGGAAGGTGATCCTTTTGCTGACGGGAAGCCAATGCAGGTGTCTCAGGTGGACGGAGATGTGGCTGTTGCGGGGTATGTCGAGGATGAGGCGGGCGGAGGCGTTTTGAATTCGTTGCAGACGTTTCTGGAGTTTTGCGGTGGTCCCAGCATAAAGGGTGTTGCCGTAGTCCAGGCGGCTAGTGACGAGGGCGTGGGTCACGGTCTTCCTGGTGTCGGCGGGGATCCAGCGGAAGATCTTACGGAGCATGCTGAGGGTGAGGAAGCAGGAGGAGGACACGGCGTTGACTTGTTTGGTCATGGTGAGAAGAGGGTCCAAGATGAAGCCGAGGTTGCGTGCGTGGTCTGAGGGGGTCCGTGCGGTGCCAAGGGCCGTGGGCCACCAGGAGTCGTCCCAGGCAGACGGGGTGTTACCGAGGATGAGGACTTCCGTTTTGTCTGAGTTCAGTTTCAGACGGCTGAGTCTCATCCAATCTGCGACGTCCTTCATACCATCCTGCAGGTTGGTCTTTGCGCTGGTGGGGTCCTTGGTGAGGGAGAGTATAAGTTGAGTGTCGTCGGCGTAGGAGGTGATGATGATGCTGTGCTTGCATACGATGTCGGCGAGGGGGCTCATGTAGACATTGAAGAGTGTCGGGCTGAGCGAGGAGCCTTGAGGGACGCCGCAGATGATCTCGCTGGGGTCTGAGCGAAAAGGTGGGAGGTAGACTCTTTGAGAGCGGTTGGAGAGGAAGAAGGTGATCCAGTCCAGGGCCTGGCCTTGAATCCCGGTGGAGCGGAGGCGGGTTATTAGGGTGCGGTGACAGACGGTGTCGAAGGCAGCCGAGAGGTCGAGGAGGATGAGGGCGACTGTTTCACCGTTGTCCATCAGGGTTCTGATGTCGTCTGTGACTGAGATGAGGGCGGTTTCAGTGCTGTGGTTGGCTCGGAATCCGGATTGAGAGGGGTCGAGAAGGTTGTTGTCTTCAAGGAAGTTGGTAAGCTGCTTGTTGACGGTCTTCTCTATGACTTTGGCAGGGAAGGGGAGGAGCGAGATGGGGCGGAAGTTCTTCAGGTCGCTTGGGTCAGCCGTAGGTTTCTTCAGTAGGGCGTTGACTTCAGCGTGTTTCCAGCTTTCGGGGAAGGTAGCAGACGAAAACGAGGAGTTGATGATGGTCTGGAGGTGCGGGGCGATGATGTCGTTGGCTTTATTGAAGATGAAGTGTGGGCAGGGGTCCGAGGGGGCACCGGAGTGGATTGAGTTCATGGTGGTTTTGGTTTCACTGTGTAATTCTGCTCTGCAGAGAGTAGTTTTTGAGCCAATAAGCCACTAGGTGAAAACAGCCTGTATCAGAGTCACGTTGAGAAAGGACACCTCCCACTGCTATCTGGAAGGCATCTGCTTCCTTGAAAAAGGGGTGTGAGGGATCAGGAGGATGAAGAATTGGCGCTTGAGTAAAGGCCTCCTTGAGATGTTGAAAAGCGTCTTCTGCTTTCTGGTCCCAGTGAAAGGTCACAACTTTTTGCAGTAAGCAGGTAATTGGGGACACTACTGTGGAAAACTGGGATATGAACCGCCAATAAAAGTTGCCGAACCCCAGGAACTGTTGAATCGCTTTCACAGACTTTGGGCTCTCCCAGTTTAGGATGGCTTGCACCTTAGATTTATCCATGGAAATACCTTCTGGTGCAATAATGTAACCAAGGAAATCGATTTTCTGAGCATGGAAAACACACTTTTCTAGTTTAGCTAACAGCTGGTGTTCTCATAACCACTGCAGTACAGCTCTTACAAGTTCAACGTGTTCTTCAGTAGAAGCAGAATAAATAGGAATGTTGTCTATATAAACTATAATACAGGCATCAAGAAACTCCTGCAACACCTCATTAAAAAAAATTGAAAACTGCAGGAGTGTTGCAAAGGCCGAAAGGCATGACGCTGTATTCATACAGCCCGAACTTTGTCCGTAAGGCAGTCTTCCACTCGTCGCCTTCACGCACACAAATTGAGTGGTAGGCCCCTCGTAGGTCAAGCCTGGTGTATATAGTTGAATTGCGTACTTGATCCAGTAGTACCGGTATCAACGGAAGAGGGTAGCAATGCTTTACCATGGCCTTGTTCACTGTGCGATAGTCAATGCAAGATCGCAGTTCACCATTCTGTTCTGGCATGAAAAATAAAGGCGAGGAAACTGGGGATGTAGAGTGACGTATAAACCCCTTAGCCAACAGATCATCAAGATATTCTAGAAGATATTGAGGACCATATTCATACTTTTTTGCACTGCATTTGTGTCACTTTTTGACACCAAAGTGGCACAAACTCACAAAATACAATTATATATGGGCCTGAGTCTCTAGTTCAGAAAGGGCATAAACCCTACAGCATGGCAAAGTTACCCCTGGAAGTAAGTCTATACGGCAGTCATATGACCTGTGGGGTGGTAACTGAGTAGCTTTCTGCTCACAGAACACGTCATGAAAATCCTGAAAGGGTGCTGGTAGTATCTGTGGCTCAATCTTTGTTGGAATTAGTGATTACGCGTAGTGCAAGGTGGTAATCAGAATAGGAGATTCTTGATAACATCAATGCCAACAATGTTTGGAATCCAGGGTTACCTTTCTTGTGACCTAATCAATCTTGGGGTTGTGTAGTTGTGACCACAGAATGCCCAGAATTTCTCCAAAAACGTAATTAAGTCAAATTGAATCTGCTCAGAGTGACCATTAGCGCAAACCATGGTTAATGGATTAGCTTGACAAAATGATAAGACCAGAAGACAATTCTGATCCATCCAGAGCTCGGACTGGTTCTGAGGTTTCTTTTCGCAGCATGGCGATGCCTAAGGTTTTAGCTAAACTGAAGTCAAGGAAATTACCCGTAGCTTCTGAGTCTAGTGAAATAGGAAGAACTTTACAAGCTTGAGGTGAAACGGTCAAAGTCACAATGAGGGTAAGGTGACGAGATCCAGGGGTCATGGTGTTTACTAATTGGTGCGAGACCATCAGGGAGGAGTAGCCCGACAAAGTGGCCTCTGTTCCCATCATCGCTTCCCAATGCTTTCTTGGGCAAACTGGGTTTACTGGTGCAACTCTTGGCAAAGTGTCCTGCCTTACCACAATAAAGGCACAGAGTCACTCTTCTTCACTCTTTCTCTTCTTTTGACAATGGTCCCTGTACCTCCCCTATTTGCATGGGCTCAGAAGTATTATGAGAAGAGCTCTGGGTGTCTTTTCTTTCTGCTTTTACTACTAGAAGATGTGTGTCACCACTGGACTTTTCACCTTTACGTTCCCCCAAGCTATTGTTTGAGCGAACCTAAATAAGTGAACTCCGAACAGTCGGTGGGAGAATCAAAAATCTGTGCCAAAACATCCTTCAGATTATCCCGAAGGCCACGATAGAACAGAGGAGTTCTTTTCTCCTCAGGCCACTCGGTTTCTGCCACCAAGGGGTTAAAGGATGTAATATAGTTCAACAGACCCTTGTTTCCCTGCCTCAAATTTAGCAACTAGCCTGTACAAATAAATGTTTATCAAAGAGTTTACAGATAGCCTCCTCAAAGTGATCACAATTATACAATAGAGGGTCACTACGCTCAACCAAAGGGACAGACCAAAAGGCAGCATTCCCACCCATCAAGGAAATTACGAAGGCAACTTTAGCAGCATCGTTGGGAAATGCAGCAGGTCGAAACTGGAATTGCAACTGGCACTGGTTCAGGAAAACATTAAACTTAGCGCTGTCACCAAAAAAACACTCAGGGGGCTAGAGGAACTAGTGTAGTTGTGGTTACTGAAAGCTGCACTGGCTGAGGAGTTGCAGAACCAGCAGAACCAGTGTGATTGGTTGAACCACTTGTAAAAAACTCAAAATGAGGTGGCTGCATAATTGGGCCTTTTATTCTACCCTTGGCGTTATCCCACGTAGTATCCTGAGGCATGTATCTTTGTATTTCATGTTGCAAGGACTGGTTTTCCTGCCGAAGGAAAGCTACTTCATGTTGTAAACAAGCTAAGGCCCTTATGACCTCTTGTAGGGAAGAAGTGTCCTCAGAAGATTGTAGGGCTTGGGAAAGACCCTCAAAAGGAACCCCCAGGGAATCCATCACTCAGGAGCCCTGTATTGTTGTGGCTTGGCTTTATATAAATGCCTGGCCACTCACCTGAAAGGCAGGTTGTCTGAAGGGGCGATGACTGTTCCCCCGTCCTTCCAGGACACCTCTCAGTACTGCCAACATAATATGGGAGTCCTGGCAAGTGTCCCCAAAAGGGTGGGGGGATTGGATGAATGAGAGAGAGAGAAGAAAGATATTGTCTCTGCCGCCTGTCCAGCCGGGCTCCAGATGCTTTGAGGTGCAGGTAATTGCTGTCAGCGTTAGTTGTTGAGTGTCCAGAGCTATAAGGGATGAGTGATGTGTTGAGGGCACTCTTGTACAATATTTATGCACACAGTCTATTATCTCAGTTAATCACCTGCCACTCAACACGTTCCTCGCACTTCCTCTTCTCTCAATTGGGCTTACAGGAATGCGCCATCATTGCCTGGATCTTCTCTCTGTCTCACACTGCTTAGAGTATTTACTCTTGGTGTAGTTGTTCACACTGAAAACTTATAGCACACGAACACACAACAAAAACTCTTTCCAAAAAGGAATAAACGTACACTGATTTATACAGTCAAGTGAAAACCTGCGTTTTCTGTTTTTGAGAAATCACTAACATCAATTCTAAACAATACTAAAAGAGTTCCTGCAAAATGAGGATCGTTATCATAACAAGCGACACACACATAATTAGCAAGGTCACACACAATTAAGGTTGTTCATCTCAGAACACTCTCTTTGTGTGGTGATGGCTTTTACGATTTTAAAATGAATCAACAAGGCAGGGTACAGATACACAATAAATGTCAAAGCTTTAAGCTTTTCCGTACACTCTCTTGCTTCCTCCACTTAGCTTATGTAAACAGCTGCCAACATGCAGAGGCTGAAGAAGTTGTTTCCTTTCTTGTTGCACAGTAACGATACAGAAGCTTTGAATTCCCAGGAGCAGGCTCTCGATCTCAGCTTCAAGAAGAACCGGAACAAAACCACACGCTGACTAATACCTGTGAGGCTTTTTATAGTTTGTGCAGGAATGAGTCATGAGTGTTGAGTCATGATTAGCACATGGCTCTTGAAACATGAGTCATGAGTGATGAGTCATGATTAGCACATGGCTCTTGAAAACACAAGTGCTGCCTAACAATCACATAAGGCATCTGTACAGCAACTTGCAGGTAGTCAGGTGCTTTTAATTAACCCCGTAGGTGCTCCAAAGAACCTTGTGGAGGTTGAGTAAACAAGCCTTGATAAAATCAAGCAACACTGTGTAAACAAACCTTGGTAAAAACATGGTGTACATATTTTTCAATCTACAAAGGCAACAAACTTTGGCCAATTAACTGTAAACATTACACCTTAACATAACTACCACAGCTGAACATTTTCAAGCCAACAACCCGGTATAGGGAAATACTAGAGCAGTCACAACCACCTCATTAAATAAACACTTCTCATGCTAAAGAGAAGTGCTTCTATATGTGTGTGTAATTACAAAGGACTCAATCTGATATTGATACATCCCATCAAGTGGCCAAGAATTGTCTCACTTGCTCATCAATCAGAGTTCGCTTGGCACCAATTTTGAGATTCAGAAGAACTGATAAGTCATCATTACTCCTCCAAAGAGTTATCAAACAACTTATGAAAGGATTTCCTAGGGTTTCCTCTCGCATAAGGTGGCCTTCTTTGCCATGTGAGTTAAATATAGTTGATATTGTCTCCTTTTGAGCAAACAGAGCTCTTCTAAAATACATCTAATGGAAAACTGTACTGTTTCTGTGTCTCACATCACCATAGAGCAGCCTTACCCGTCTTCTACGAAGGACAGGGTCAACGTGCGTACCAACCCTAAGTTCATGCCCAAGGTCCCATTGGGATTTGTACTTAAACCTGTCTTTTTTTTTTAGAAACATTTCTTTTAATTAATATTTGACATTTACACTTGAGTACAATCTGACCGAAAGGGATCCTCATTATTATGGTTGTCCGATCTAAGGTTCAGTTTCAGTAATAAATTGACAATAAGTAAAAGAGTAAATCCCATCTACCGCCCTCACATCTCTCACCCTAGCTGGCCAAACGCAGTTATCCACAGTTTGTTTACCAAATGTCACCTTGATGTGAGCAAATTATTGATAATGTGTTGACCTTACCACAAGTTGTTTGCTCCATTTTCCAGAGCAAATACCGGCACTGTGTCCCCAGAGCCGTTGCCCCACTGTGACTCCCGTTGTCCGGGCTGATAACCTAAGGACCCTAAGGTATTTGGGGGCATATTTAGGAGCCCATAGTGCCACTGGAGAGTCACTTTTCATGAAGCTCTGGTGGTGCTAAGCACTGCTCCATATTTACACGGAGGTGTAACATCACTTTTTGTGTCATTACGTCTCCTTGTAAATATGGGCCCCTCCGACACAATTTTCTTCATCAGAGTGGCGTGCAATGGGTTTTTCTCTGGGCGTCCACCGCAACACCAATTGCTTTTGATGCTGCCTCAGAGTTGTTAGTTGTCGTAAACCTGAGGCAGTGCCAAAACCTAACGCCATCCCACGGGTGGTGTTAACATGATAAAACAAGGAGGAATCGTTTTATTCCGCCTCGTTGTTTGCTTTTTCTATATGTGCTGCATTGTGCAGCACACATAGAAAAAGCAATATACCATGTACTATTGTTTACGTGCAGGAAGGGACACCTTCCTGCAAATAAACAATCTATCCTCTCAACATGGTGCAAGGATGCCTGTGTTGGCGCTATAGAGTTTAATTCAGAGCCAGCACAGGGGGAAACACAGGAGTGCGCCTTATTCCTCTAAATATGGAGCACCCTTGTGTTTCTAAAGTGGTGCAGCACGGCGCTGCAATTTGTGGCGCCACAGCACGCTGCGCCTCTTTAGCATAAATCTGGGCCTTAGTGCATAAAAGTTCCTTGAATTCAGTTGAAGTAAACAATAGGCAGAATCCCCATCGAGTTATGATCGAGCAATCATGCTGTCTTCCTTGAAGTCAAAAGAGACTGCTTTGCCGCCATCAATTAGGCTGAGAGAGTAGGTGAGACGGTCTGATACCCCAATACTATATACATGGGAAATCCCGATAGCTTGGTTTAAAAAATGAAGTCAGTGTCATCTAATACCTCCGCCCTAAATGTTGTGAGCTTTCAGCTGTGCCAAAGAAGGTCAAGAAACATGCCTGATCCATCACAATGCCGCCATGCACGGAGCCTCTGGTGTTTAATTACAATATAGGTATATTTTAATTAGTGTTTCTCTGATGGAGGTGCTAGTGTAGGTGACTGTTACCCTCTGATAGACGGAGGACCATTCTGTTGAGATGGGGCTTCGTCCCACCTCCCTCTCCCATCTCTATGTATAAAACATTTTTTTTAAAGAATGCAAGATAAAAATATTATGAAACAGATCATACATAACCATTCACTGCATTTTAGGGAGTAGATCTACAGAGCTGACAAAGCCGGTACCCTTATATCTCTTCTGATCCTTAGAGATTGCCGAACATAGCTAATTACTGTGTAACATATTAGTTCTGAGTCGAGAGGCTGTAAAAATTGGAGGCTCGGCCTGACATATCTAAGTTTATTTGTGCGCAGAATGGAGTGTAAAAATTGAATTCTGGGAGTAATATAAAATCCTCAGAAAAACATAAAATTAATGAGATATTGCTAGCTAATATTGTCACAGGGACAGCATGGCAAAGAAGAGAATCCAGGGCCCGGTTGTAGGAACATTACCAGGATATGGACTGCACAACCTTAAACAGGTTACTTAGAATCTATGTTCAGGGTTTGGGTCCAAACTAGATAAGGTTCAGTCCGTTCAGTAAATGTAATCTTTATATAAGGTCAGACAGTGCCCAGCGCCTGGATCTTGCTATTTCTTGTCTATGATCTGTGGTTTTGAAAAAGGGATTTAACCAAGGCCTGCAAATTATTATCTATTTCATTAGGTTAATAAAATTTATTGGGGACACCAAGTTCTGTAAATGTTCTTCTGATGTAGGCTAGCCAGGGGATATGAGCCCAATTATCTAATTGGCACAGTCTACAAGAACCTGACATGAGAATTTAGTATGGGAAGAGTGCCAGATTATCAACCATAATAAAAGTGGTGCAATTTTAATCATATCATCTATATAAGGAAGACCTGCGTCAGTATGGGTTTTGATGTGTGCAGTACTCTTTGGAACTGTGAACAGTCTTTGAAGGAATTTTTTTCAATGGTTTTTAGGCATCCTGATTCCACATAAACCCAAACACCAGCCCCATATGTGCCCAAAGAAAGGCATTTTGCATTATAAAATGAAATTAATTCTTTAATAGGCTTTTGGCCAGTTTCCTAGCTAATTTAAAAATATTATCCACTGCCCCTCCCATTTTGAGAGCACTCTGAGACAGAAGCTTATCCCATTTGAAATTAACATCCTTCAAGATCCCAAAGTAATTAAACTTCGGAACCTTACTAATAGGAGTCTTGTCAATAGTGAACCTGCGAGAGCATGTATTTCTAGGCCCATAAGTCATGATGTGTGATTTCAGATGATTGGCTTTTCAGATTCAAACCCCCATACAGTTGTTAAGAGAATCTAATAGTAGCTGTAGCCCGTTTGCAGTGTGAGAAATAAGCACTGCGTCATCTGCATAGAGAAGGGCAGTCACCAGTTGATCCCTTATCATAGACAGGTCCCTCCCTCTGGCCTGCAGCACTTGATTGAGAGAGTTATTATAAAAGAGGAATACAAATGGGGCAAATATGCATCCCTGTCTCTCTCCCTTTTCGATCTTAAAAGGCGGTGTACATTCTCCATCCAGGCCATACCGAACTTGAGCAGAAGTGTCCCAGTGGAGGGGTTTAAGAAGTTCTGTCAAAGAGGCTTTTACCCTTGTCTTGCTCATTAAGGGGCATATTTCCACTTGCTTTGCGCTGATATAGCGTAATTTATTTTGACGCTAATTCAGCGCAAACCAAACGCTAGACCTGTCTAGGGTTAACATTTTGATGTTAACGTCATTTTTCGGATGTGTTAAACCTCCTTGCATTAATGAGATGCAAGGTAAGCGTTCCCATCCCAAAAAAATGACTCAAACACCCTAGCGCTGTATTTAACCACCTAGCCAAAAATGACGCACAGGTGGGAGGCGGACAGAAAAAATGACATTATCTCAGATTTGCGCCAAAATGTAACGCCTGGGTCAGGGCAGGCATTAAAATTAGGCAAACACACCCACAGGAGAAGATGGAGGTGATACTGTTACAGCTTGCTAGATGGCACAGAGGACAGGAACAACTCCTGCACAAACAAAGGCAACGCAGAAGGCAGGAGAGAGTCTTCAGAACCAGGACAACCCTCCTTGGCCATAGGGACCTGGACATTATTAGGACCTACAGACTCCCCCGGCAAGCCATACTACACCTGCGGCACCACATTGAACCACAAATTTCAGCCAGCCTGGAGACCCCACACAACATACCACCTATGACAAAGCTGCTTGCTGTCGTGCACATGCTGGGAAGTGACTCATTCCAAACAATGGGTGCCCTGGTTGCCACAGTCTCACAGCTGTTGTTCTCTTTGTTCCAGCCAAAGGTGTTAGACGCCATCATCTCCCTGACACCCTGCCACATCAGCTTCTCCAACACCCAACAAAAGCAGCAGGAGAACAAACAAGGGTTCTATCAAATCCATGGCTTTCCACATGTGCTAGGTGCAATTGACTGAACCCATGTCTGGCTCGTACCACCTGCAGCAACAGAGCACTTATACCAGAATCGCAAGCACACGCATTCCATTAATGTACAGGGCATAGTTGACCACCGCATAATATTCATAAACATTTTTGCCAAGTATCCTGGCAGTGTCCGTGACACCTTCATATTCCGGCACAGCAGGATCAAATCAAATCATTAACATTTATAAAGCGCGCTACTCACCCGTGCGGGTCTCAAGGCGCTAGGGGGAAGGGGTTACTGCTGCTCGAAGAGCCAGGTCTTGAGGAGTCTCCGGAATACGGAGTGGTCCTGGGTGGTCCTGAGGAGGGTGTTCCAAGTCTTGGCCGCCAGGTAGGAGAAGGACCTCCCACCCGCTGTGGAGCGGCGGATGCGGGGGACGGCGGCGAGAGCGAGCCTGGTGGAGCGGAGAACATGGGTGAGGGCGTAGAAGCTGAGGCGGCGGTTGAGGTATTCTGGTCCCTTGTTGTGGAGGGCTTTGTGTGCGTGGGTGAGAAATCGGAAGGTGATCCTTTTGCTGACGGGAAGCCAATGCAGGTGTCTCAGGTGGGCGGAGAGGTGGCTGTTGCGGGGTATGTCGAGGATGAGGCGGGCGGAGGCATTTTGAATTCGTTGCAGAAGTTTCTGGAGTTTTGCGGTGGTCCCAGCATAAAGGGTTTTGCCGTAGTCCAGGCGGCTAGTGACGAGGGCGTGGGTCATGGTCTTCCTGGTGTCGGCGGGGATCCAGCGGAAGATCTTACGGAGCATGCTGAGGGTGAGGAAGCAGGAGGAGGACACGGCGTTGACTTGTTTGGTCATGGTGAGAAGAGGGTCCAAGATGAAGCCGAGGTTGCGTGCGTGGTCTGAGGGGGTCGGTGCGGTGCCAAGGGCCGTGGGCCACCAGGAGTCGTCCCAGGCAGACGGGGTGTTACCGAGGATGAGGACTTCCGTTTTGTCTGAGTTCAGTTTCAGACGGCTGAGTCTCATCCAATCTGCGACGTCATTCATACCATTCTGCAGGTTGGTCTTTGCGCTGGTGGGGTCCTTGGTGAGGGAGAGTATAAGTTGAGTGTCGTCGGCGCAGGAGGTGATGATGATGCTGTGCTTGCGTACGATGTCGGCGAGGGGGCTCATGTAGACATTGAAGAGTGTCGGGCTGAGCGAGGAGCCTTGAGGGACGCCGCAGATGATCTCGGTGGGATCTGAGCGAAAAGGTGGGAGGTAGACTCCTTGAGAGCGGTTGGAGAGGAAGGAGGCGATCCAGTCCAGGGCCTGGCCTTGGATCCCGGTGGAGCGGAGGCGGGTTATTAGGGTGCGGTGACAGACGGTGTCGAAGGCAGCCGAGAGGTCGAGGAGGATGAGGGCGACTGTTTCACCGTTGTCCATCAGGGTTCTGATGTCGTCTGTGACTGAGATGAGGGCGGTTTCAGTGCTGTGGTTGGCTCGGAATCCGGATTGAGAGGGGTCGAGAAGGTTGTTGTCTTCAAGGAAGTTGGTAAGCTGCTTGTTGACGGTCTTCTCTATGACTTTGGCAGGGAAGGGGAGGAGCGAGATGGGGCGGAAGTTCTTCAGGTCGCTTGGGTCAGCCGTAGGTTTCTTCAGTAGGGCGTTGACTTCAGCGTGTTTCCAGCTTTCGGGGAAGGTAGCAGACGAAAAAGAGGAGTTGATGATGGTCTGGAGGTGCGGGGCGATGATGTCGTCGGCTTTATTGAAGATGAAGTGTGGGCAGGGGTCCGAGGGGGGACCGGAGTGGATTGAGTTCATGGTGGTTTTGGTTTCACTGTGTAATTCTGCTCTGCAGAGAGTAGTTTTTAGCCAATAAGCCACTAGGTGAAAACAGCCTGTATCAGAGTCACGTTGAGAAAGGACACCTCCCACTGCTATCTGGAAGGCATCTGCTTCCTTGAAAAAGGGGTGTGAGGGATCAGGAGGATGAAGAATTGGCGCTTGAGTAAAGGCCTCCTTGAGATGTTGAAAAGCGTCTTCTGCTTTCTGGTCCCAGTGAAAGGTCACAACTTTTTGCAGTAAGCAGGTAATTGGGGACACTACTGTGGAAAACTGGGATATGAACCGCCAATAAAAGTTGCCGAACCCCGGGAACTGTTGAATCGCTTTCACAGACTTTGGGCTCTCCCAGTTTAGGATGGCTTGCACCTTAGATTTATCCATGGAAATACCTTCTGGTGCAATGATGTAACCAAGGAAATCGATTTTCTGAGCATGGAAAACACACTTTTCCAGTTTAGCTAACAGCTGGTGTTCTCATAACCACTGCAGTACAGCTCTTACAAGTTCAACATGTTCTTCAGTAGAAGCAGAATAAATAAGAATGTTGTCTATATAAACTATAATACAGGCATCAAGGAACTCCTGCAACACCTCATTAAAAAAAATTGAAAACTGCAGGAGCGTTGCAAAGGCCGAAAGGCATCACGCTGTATTCATACAGCCCGAACTTTGTCCGTAAGGCAGTCTTCCACTCGTCGCCTTCACGCACACAAATTGAGTGGTAGGCCCCTCGTAGGTCAAGCCTGGTGTATATAGTTGAATTACGTACTTGATCCAGTAGTACCGGTATCAACGGAAGAGGGTAGCAATGCTTTACCATGGCCTTGTTCACTGTCCGATAGTCAATGCAAGATCGCAGTTCACCATTCTGTTTTGGCATGAAAAACAAAGGCGAGGAAACTGGGGATGTAGAGTGACGTATAAACCCCTTAGCCAACAGATCATCAAGATATTCTAGAAGATATTGAGGACCATATTCATACTTTTTGCACTGCATTTGTGTCACTTTTTGACACCAAAGTGGCGCAAACTAACAAAATACAATTATATATGGGCCTGAGTCTCTAGTTCAGAAAGGGCATAAACCCTACAGCATGGCAAAGTTACCCCTGGAAGTAAGTCTATACGGCAGTCATATGACCAGTGGGGCGGTAACTGAGTAGCTTTCTGCTCACAGAACACGTCATGAAAATCCTGAAAGGGTGCTGGTAGTATCTGTGGATCAATCTTTGTTGGAATTAGTGATTATGCGTAGTGCAAGGTGGTAATCAGAATAGGAGATTCTTGATAACATCAATGCCAACAATGTTTGGAATCCAGGGTTACCTTTCTTGTGACCTAATCAATCTTGGGGTTGTGTAGTTGTGACCACAGAATGCCCAGAATTTCTCCAAAAACGTAATTAAGTCAAATTGAATCTGCTCAGAGTGACCATTAGCGCAAACCATGGTTAATGGATTAGCTTGACAAAATGATAAGACCAGAAGACAATTCTGATCCATCCAGAGCTCGGACTGGTTCTGAGGTTTCTTTTCGCAGCATGGCGATGCCTAAGGTTTTAGCTAAACTGAAGTCAAGGAAATTACCCGTAGCTTCTGAGTCTAGTGAAATAGGAAGAACTTTACAAGCTTGAGGTGAAACGGTCAAAGTCACAATGAGGGTAAGGTGACGAGATCCAGGGGTCATGGTGTTTACTAGTTGGTGTGAGACCATCAGGGAGGAGTAGCCCGACAAAGTGGCCTCTGTTCCCATCATCGCTTCCCACTGCTTTCTTGGGCAAACTGGGTTTACTGGTGCAACTCTTGGCAAAGTGTCCTGCCTTACCACAATAAAGGCACAGAGTCACTCTTCTTCACTCTTTCTCTTCTTTTGACAATGGTCCCTGTACCTCCCCTATTTGCATGGGCTCAGAAGTATTATGAGAAGAGCTCTGGGTGTCTTTTCTTTCTGCTTTTACTACTAGAAGATGTGTGTCACCACTGGACTTTTCACCTTTACGTTCCCCCAAGCTATTGTTTGAGCGAACCTAAATAAGTGAACTCCGAACAGTCGGTGGGAGAATCAAAAATCTGTGCCAAAACATCCTTCAGATTATCCCGAAGGCCACGATAGAACAGAGGAGTTCCTTTCTCCTCAGGCCACTCGGTTTCTGCCACCAAGGGGTTAAAGGATGTAATATAGTTCAACAGACCCTTGTTTCCCTGCCTCAAATTTAGCAACTAGCCTGTACAAATAAATGTTTATCAAAGAGTTTAAAGATAGCCTCCTCAAAGTGATCACAATTATAAAATAGAGGGTCACTACGCTCAACCAGAGGGACAGACCAAAAGGCAGCATTCCCACCCATCAAGGAAATTACGAAGGCAACTTTAGCAGCATCGTTGGGAAATGCAGCAGGTCGAAACTGGAATTGCAACTGGCACTGGTTCAGGAAAACATTAAACTTAGCGCTGTCACCAAAAAAACACTCAGGGGGCTAGAGGAACTAGTGTAGTTGTGGTTACTGAAAGCTGCACTGGCTGAGGAGTTGCAGAAGCAGCAGAACCAGTGTGATTGGTTGAACCACTTGTAAAAAACTCAAAATGAGGTGGCTGCATAATTGGGCCTTTTATTCTACCCTTGGCGTTATCCCACGTAGTATCCTGAGGCATGTATCTTTGTATTTCATGTTGCAAGGACTGGTTTTCCTGCCGAAGGAAAGCTACTTCATGTTGTAAACAAGCTAAGGCCCTTATGACCTCTTGTAGGGAAGAAGTGTCCTCAGAAGATTGTAGGGCTTGGGAAAGACCCTCAAAAGGAACCCCCAGGGAATCCATCACTCAGGAGCCCTGTATTGTTGTGGCTTGGCTTTATATAAATGCCTGGCCACTCACCTGAAAGGCAGGTTGTCTGAAGGGGCGATGACTGTTCCCCCGTCCTTCCAGGACACCTCTCAGTACTGCCAACATAATATGGGAGTCCTGGCAAGTGTCCCCAAAAGGGTGGGGGGATTGGATGAATGAGAGAGAGAGAAGAAAGATATTGGTGGTCATTCTGACCCTGGCGGTCTTTGACCGCCAGGGCGGAGGACCGCGGGAGCACCGCCGACAGGCCGGCGGTGCTCCAATGGGGATTCCGACCGCGGCGGTAAAGCCGCGGTCGGACCGGCACCACTGGCGGGGTCCCGCCAGTGTACCGCCGCCCCACTGAATCCTCCGTGGCGGCGCAGCTTGCTGCACCGCCGCGGGGATTCCGACCCCCCCTACCGCCATCCAGATCCCGGCGGTCGGACCGCCGGGATCAGGATGGCGGTAGGGGGTGTTGCGGGGCCCCTGGGGGCCCCTGCAGTGCCCATGCCACTGGCATGGGCATTGCAGGGGCCCCCGTAAGAGGGCCCCTACATGTATTTCACTGTCTGCTGCTCAGACAGTGAAATACGCGACGGGTGCAACTGCACCCGTCGCACAGCTTCCACTCCGCCGGCTCGATTCCGAGCCGGCTTCATCGTGGAAGCCTCTTTCCCGCTGGGCTGGCGGGCGGTCTGAAGGCGACCGCCCGCCAGCCCAGCGGGAAAGTCAGAATTACCGCCGCGTCTTTCGACCGCGGAAGGGTAATCTGACGGCGGGACTTTGGCGGGCGGCCTCCGCCGCCCGCCAAGGTCAGAATGAGGGCCATTGTCTCTGCCGCCTGTCCAGCCGGGCTCCAGATGCTTTGAGGTGCAGGTAATTGCTGTCAGCGTTAGTTGTTGAGTGTCCAGAGCTATAAGGGATGAGTGATGTGTTGAGGGCACTCTTGTACAATATTTATGCACACAGTCTATTATCTCAGTTAATCACCTGCCACTCAACACGTTCCTCGCACTTCCTCTTCTCTCAATTGGGCTTACAGGAATGCGCCATCATTGCCTGGATCTTCTCTCTGTCTCACACTGCTTAGAGTATTTACTCTTGGTGTAGTTGTTCACACTGAAAACTTATAGCACACGAACACACAACAAAAACTCTTTCCAAAAAGGAATAAACGTACACTGATTTATACAGTCAAGTGAAAACCTGCGTTTTCTGTTTTTGAGAAATCACTAACATCAATTCTAAACAATACTAAAAGAGTTCCTGCAAAATGAGGATCGTTGTCATAACAAGCGACACACACATAATTAGCAAGGTCACACACAATTAAGGTTGTTCATCTCAGAACACTCTCTTTGTGTGGTGATGGCTTTTACGATTTTAAAATGAATCAACAAGGTAGGGTACAGATACACAATAAATGTCAAAGCTTTAAGCTTTTCCGTACACTCTCTTGCTTCCTCCACTTAGCTTATGTACACAGCTGCCAACATGCAGAGGCTGAAGAAGTTGTTTCCTTTCTTGTTGCACAGTAACGATACAGAAGCTTTGAATTCCCAGGAGCATGCTCTCGGACTCAGCTTCAAGAAGAACCGGAACAAAACCACACGCTGACTAATACCTGTGAGGCTTTTTATAGTTTGTGCAGGAATGAGTCATGAGTGTTGAGTCATGATTAGCACATGGCTCTTGAAACATGAGTCATGAGTGATGAGTCATGATTAGCACATGGCTCTTGAAAACACGAGTGCTGCCTAACAATCACATAAGGCATCTGTACAGCAACTTGCAGTAAGTCAGGTGCTTCTAATTAACCCCGTAGGTGCTCCAAAGAACCTTGTGGAGGTTGAGTAAACAAGCCTTGATAAAATTAAGCAACACTGTGTAAACAAACCTTGGTAAAAACATGGTGGACATATTTTTCAATCTACAAAGGCAACAAACTTTGGCCAATTAACTGTAAACATTACACCTTAACATAACTACCACAGCTGAACATGATCAAGCCAACAACCCGGTATAGGGAGATACTAGAGCAGTCACAACCACCTCATTAAATAAACACTTCTCATGCTAAAGAGAAGTGCTTCTATATGTGTGTGTAAGTACAAAGGACTCAATCTGATATTGATACATCCCATCAAGTGGCCAAGAATTGTCTCACTTGCTCATCAATCAGAGTTCGCTTGGCACCAATTTTGAGATTTAGAAGAACTGATAAGTCATCATTACTCCTCCAAAGAGTTATCAAACAAATTATGAGAGGGTTTCCTAGGGTTTCCTCTCGCATAAGGTGCCCTTCTTTGCCATGTGAGTTAAATATAGTTGATATTGTCTCCTTTTGAGCAAACAGAGCTCTTCTAAAATACATCTAATGGAAAACTGTACTATTTCTGTGTCTCACATCACCATAGAGCAGCCTTACCCGTCTTCTACGAAGGACAGGGTCAACGTGCGTACCAACCCTAAGTTCATGCCCAAGGTCCCATTGCGATTTATACTTAAACCTGTCTTTTTTTTTTAGAAACATTTCTTTTAATTAATATTTGACATTTACACTTGAGTACAATCTGACCAAAAGGGATCCTCATTATTATGGTTGTCCGATCTAAGGTTCAGTTTCAGTAATAAATTGACAATAAGTAAAAGAGCAAATCCCATCTACCGCCCTCACATCTCTCACCCTCGCTGGCCAAACGCAGTTATCCACAGTTTGTTTACCAAATGTCACCTTGATGTGAGCAAATTATTGATAATGTGTTGACCTTACCACTAGTTGTTTGCTCCATTTTCCAGAGCAAATACCGGCACTGTGTCCCCAGAGCCGTTGGCCCAGTGTGACTCCCGTTGTCCGGGCAGATAACCTAAGGACCCCAAGGTATTTGGGGGCATATTTAGGAGCCCATAGTGCCACTGGAGAGTCACTTTTCATGAAGCTCTGGTGGTGCTAAGCACTGCTCCATATTTACACGGAGGTGTAACATCACTTTTTGTGTCATTACGTCTCCTTGTAAATATGGGCCCCTCCGACACAATTTTCTGCATCAGAGTGGCGTGCAATGGGTTTTTCTCTGGGTGTCCACCACAACACCAATTGCTTTTGATGCTGCCTCAGAGTTGTTAGTTGTCGTAAACCTGAGGCAGTGCCAAAACCTAACGCCATCCCACGGGTGGTGTTAACATGATAAAACAAGGAGGAATCGTTTTATTCCGCCTCGTTGTTTGCTTTTTCTATATGTGCTGCATTGTGCAGCACACATAGAAAAAGCAATATACCATGTACTATTGTTTACGTGCAGGAAGGGACACCTTCCTGCAAATAAACAATCTATCCTCTCAACATGGTGCAAGGATGCCTGTGTTGGCGCTATAGAGTTTAATTCAGAGCCAGCGCAGGGGGAAACACAGGAGTGCGCCTTATTCCTCTAAATATGGAGCACCCTTGTGTTTCTAAAGTGGTGCAGCACGGCGCTGCAATTTGTGGCGCCACAGCACGCTGCGCCTCTTTAGCATAAATCTGGGCCTTAGTGCATAAAAGTTCCTTGAATTCAGTTGAAATAAATAATAGGCAGAATCCCCATCGAGTTATGATCGAGCAATCATGCTGTCTTCCTTGAAGTCAA
Organism: Pleurodeles waltl; assembly: GCF_031143425.1. NCBI lineage: Eukaryota > Metazoa > Chordata > Amphibia > Caudata > Salamandridae > Pleurodeles > Pleurodeles waltl. The sequence continues at coordinate 501,274,002 of NC_090443.1, forward strand.
AAGAGACTGCTTTGCCGCCATCAATTAGGCTGAGAGAGTAGGTGAGACGGTCTGATACCCCAATACTATATACATGGGAAATCCCGATAGCTTGGTTTAAAAAATGAAGTCAGTGTCATCTAATACCTCCGCCCTAAATGTTGTGACTTTTCAGCGGTGCCAAAGAAGGTCAAGAAACATGCCTGATCCATCACAATGCCGCCATGCACGGAGCCTCTGGTGTTTAATTCCAATATAGGTATATTTTAATTAGTGTTTCTCTGATGGAGGTGCTAGTGTAGGTGACTGTTGCCCTCTGATAGACGGAGGACCATTCTGTTGAGATGAGGCTTCGTCCCACCTCCCTCTCCCATCTCTATGTATAAAACATTTTTTTTAAAGAATGCAAGATAAAAATATTATGAAACAGATCATACATAACCATTCACTGCATTTTAGGGAGTAGATCTACAGAGCTGACAAAGCCGGTACCCTTATATCTCTTCTGATCCTTAGAGATTGCCGAACATAGCTAATTACTGTGTAACATATTAGTTCTGAGTCGAGAGGCTGTAAAAATTGGAGGCTCGGCCTGACATATCTAAGTTTATTTGTGCGCAAAATGGAGTGTAAAAATTGAATTCTGGGACTAATATAAAATCCTCAGAAAAACATAAAATTAATGAGATATTGCTAGCTAATATTGTCACAGGGACAGCATGGCAAAGAAGAGAATCCAGGGCCCGGTTGTAGGAACACTACCAGGATATGGACTGCACAACCTTAAACAGGTTACTTAGAATCTATGTTCAGGGTTTGGGTCCAAACTAGATAAGGTTCAGTCCGTTCAGTAAATGTAATCTCTATATAAGGTCAGACAGTGCCCAGCGCCTGGATCTTGCTATTTCTTGTCTATGATCTGTGGTTTTGAAAAAGGGATTTAACCAAGGCCTATAAATTATTATCTATTTCATTAGGTTAATAAAATTAATTGGGGACACCAAGTTCTGTAAATGTTCTTCTGATGTAGGCTAGCCAGTGGATATGAGCCCAATTATCTAATTTGCACAGTCTACAAGAACCTGACATGAGAATTTAGTATGGGAAGAGTGCCAGATTATCAACCATAATAAAAGTGGTGCAATTTTAATCATATCATCTATATAAGGAAGACCTGCGTCAGTATGGGTTTTGATGTGTGCAGTACTCTTTGGAACTGTGAACAGTCTTTGAAGGAATTTTTTTCAATGGTTTTTAGGCATCCTGATTCCACATAAACCCAAACACCAGCCCCATATGTGCCCAAAGAAAGGCATTTTGCATTAAATAATAAAATTAATTCTTTAATAGGCTTTTGGCCAGTTTCCTAGCTAATTTAAAAATATTATCCACTGCTCCTCCCATTTTGAGAGCACTCTGAGACAGAAGCTTATCCCATTTGAAATTAACATCCTTCAAGATCCCAAAGTAATTAAACTTCGGAACCTTAGTAATAGGAGTCTTGTCAATAGTGAACCTGCGACAGCATGTATTTCTAGGCCCATAAGTCATGATGTGTGATTTCAGATGATTGGCCTTTCAGATTCAAACCCCCATACAGTTGTTAAGAGAATCTAATAGTAGCTGTAGCCCGTTTGCAGTGTGAGAAATAAGCACTGCGTCATCTGCATAGAGAAGGGCAGTCACCAGTTGATCCCTTATCATAGACAGGTCCCTCCCTCTGGCCTGCAGCACTTGATTGAGAGAGTTATTATAAAAGAGGAATACAAATGGGGCAAATATACATCCCTGTCTCTCTCCCTTTTCGATCTTAAAAGGCAGTGTACATTCTCCATCCAGGCCATACCGAACTTGAGCAGAAGTGTCCCAGTGGAGGGGTTTAAGAAGTTCTGTCAAAGAGGCTTTTACCCTTGTCTTGCTCATTAAGGGGCATATTTCTACTTGCTTTGCGCTGATATAGCGTAATTTATTTTGACGCTAATTCAGAGCAAACCAAACGCTAGACCTGTCTAGGGTTAACATTTTGATGTTAACGTCATTTTTCGGATGTGTTAAACCTCCTTGCGTTAATGAGATGCAAGGTAAGCGTTCCCATCCCAAAAAAATGACTCAAACACCCTAGCGCTGTATTTAACCACCTAGCCAAAAATGACGCACGGGTGGGAGGCGGACACAAAAAATGACATTATCTCAGATTTGCGCCAAAATGTAACGCCTAGGTCAGGGCAGGCATTAAAATTAGGCAAACACACCACTACTAAAGGAAAACACACAGAAGCAACATTACAACCCACAGGAGAAGATGGAGGTGATACTGATACAGCTTGCCAGATGGCACAGAGGACAGGAACAACTCCTGCGCACACAAAGGCAACGCAGAAGGCAGGAGAGAGTCTTCAGAACCAGGACAACCCTCCTTGGCCATAGGGACCTGAACATTATTAGGACCTACAGACTCCACCGGCAAGCCATACTACACCTGCGGCACCACATTGAACCACAAATTTCAGCCAGCCTGGAGACCCCACACAACATACCACCTATGACAAAGCTGCTTGCTGTCCTGCACATGCTGGGAAGTGACTCATTCCAAACAATGGGTGCCCTTGTTGCCGCAGTCTCACAGCTGTTGTTCTCTTTGTTCCAGCCAAAGGTGTTAGACGCCATCATCTCCCTGACACCCTGCCACATCAGCTTCTCCAACACCCAACAAAAGCAGCAGGAGAACAAACAAGGGTTCTATCAAATCCATGGCTTTCCACATGTGCTAGGTGCAATTGACTGAACCCATGTCTGGCTCGTACCACCTGCAGCAACAGAGCACTTGTACCAGAATCGCAAGCACACGCATTCCATTAATGTACAGGGCATAGTTGACCACCGCAGAATATTCATAAACATTTTTGCCAAGTATCCTGGCAGTGTCCGTGACACCTTCATATTCCGGCACAGCAGGATCAAATCAAATCAAATCATTAACATTTATAAAGCGCGCTATTCACCCGTGCGGGTCTCAAGGCGCTAGGGGGAAGGGATTACTGCTGCTCGAAGAGCCAGGTCTTGAGGAGTCTCCGGAATACGGAGTGGTCCTGGGTGGTCCTGAGGATGGTGGGGAGGGTGTTCCAAGTCTTGGCCGCCAGGTAGGAGAAGGACCTCCCACCCGCTGTGGAGCGGCGGATGCGGGGGACGGCGCCAAGAGCGAGGCTGGTGGAGCGGAGAAGATGGGTGGGGGCGTAGAAGCTGAGGCGGCGGTTGAGGTATTCTGGTCCCTTGTTGTGGAGGGCTTTGTGTGCGTGGGTGAGAAGTCGGAAGGTGATCCTTTTGCTGACGGGAAGCCAATGCAGGTGTCTCAGGTGGACGGAGATGTGGCTGTTGCGGGGTATGTCGAGGATGAGGCGGGCGGAGGCGTTTTGAATCGTTGCAGACGTTTCTGGAGTTTTGCGGTGGTCCCAGCATAAAGGGTGTTGCCGTAGTCCAGGCGGCTAGTGACGAGGGCGTGGGTCACGGTCTTCCTGGTGTCGGCGGGGATCCAGCGGAAGATCTTACGGAGCATGCTGAGGGTGAGGAAGCAGGAGGAGGACACGACGTTGACTTGTTTGGTCATGGTGAGAAGAGGGTCCAAGATGAAGCCGAGGTTGCGTGCGTGGTCTGAGGGGGTCGGTGCGGTGCCAAGGGCCACCAGGAGTCGTCCCAGGCAGACGGGGTGTTACCGAGGATGAGGACTTCCGTTTTGTCTGAGTTCAGTTTCAGACGGCTGAGTCTCATCCAATCTGCGACGTCCTTCATACCATCCTGCAGGTTGGTCTTTGCGCTGGTGGGGTCCTTGGTGAGGGAGAGTATAAGTTGAGTGTCGTCGGCGTAGGAGGTGATGATGATGCTGTGCTTGCGTACGATGTCGGCGAGGGGGCTCATGTAGACATTGAAGAGTGTCGGGCTGAGCGAGGAGCCTTGAGGGACGCCGCAGATGATCTCGGTGGGGTCTGAGCGAAAAGGTGGAAGGTAGACTCTTTGAGAGCGGTTGGAGAGGAAGAAGGTGATCGAGTCCAGGGCCTGGCCTTGGATCCCGGTGGAGCGGAGGCGGGTTATTAGGGTGCGGTGACAGACGGTGTCGAAGGCAGCCGAGAGGTTGAGGAGGATGAGGGCGACTGTTTCACCGTTGTCCATCAGGGTTCTGATGTCGTCTGTGACTGAGATGAGGGCGGTTTCAGTGCTGTGGTTGGCTCGGAATCCGGATTGAGAGGGGTCGAGAAGGTTGTTGTCTTCAAGGAAGTTGGTAAGCTGCTTGTTGACGGTCTTCTCTATGACTTTGGCAGGGAAGGGGAGGAGCGAGATGGGGCGGAAGTTCTTCAGGTCGCTTGGGTCAGCTGTAGGTTTCTTCAGAAGGGCGTTGACTTCAGCGTGTTTCCAGCTTTCGGGGAAGGTAGCAGACGAAAACGAGGAGTTGATGATGGTCTGGAGGTGCGGGGCGATGATGTCGTCGGCTTTATTGAAGATGAAGTGTGGGCAGGGGTCCGAGGGGGCACCGGAGTGGATTGAGTTCATGGTGGTTTTGGTTTCACTGTGTAATTCTGCTCTGCAGAGAGTAGTTTTTTAGCCAATAAGCCACTAGGTGAAAACAGCCTGTATCAGAGTCACGTTGAGAAAGGACACCTCCCACTGCTATCTGGAAGGCATCTGCTTCCTTGAAAAAGGGGTGTGAGGGATCAGGAGGATGAAGAATTGGCGCTTGAGTAAAGGCCTCCTTGAGATGTTGAAAAGCGTCTTCTGCTTTCTGGTCCCAGTGAAAGGTCACAACTTTCTGCAGTAAGCAGGTAATTGGGGACACTACTGTGGAAAACTGGGATATGAACCGCCAATAAAAGTTGCCGAACCCCAGGAACTGTTGAATCGCTTTCACAGACTTTGGGCTCTCCCAGTTTAGGATGGCTTGCACCTTAGATTTATCCATGGAAATACCTTCTGGTGCAATAATGTAACCAAGGAAATCGATTTTCTGAGCATGGAAAACACACTTTTCTAGTTTAGCTAACAGCTGGTGTTCTCATAACCACTGCAGTACAGCTCTTACAAGTTCAACGTGTTCTTCAGTAGAAGCAGAATAAATAGGAATGTTGTCTATATAAACTATAATACAGGCATCAAGAAACTCCTGCAACACCTCATTAAAAAAAATTGAAAACTGCAGGAGTGTTGCAAAGGCCGAAAGGCATGACGCTGTATTCATACAGCCCGAACTTTGTCCGTAAGGCAGTCTTCCACTCGTCGCCTTCACGCACACAAATTGAGTGGTAGGCCCCTCGTAGGTCAAGCCTGGTGTATATAGTTGAATTGCGTACTTGATCCAGTAGTACCGGTATCAACGGAAGAGGGTAGCAATGCTTTACCATGGCCTTGTTCACTGTGCGATAGTCAATGCAAGATCGCAGTTCACCATTCTGTTTTGGCATGAAAAACAAAGGCTAGGAAACTGGGGATGTAGAGTGACGTATAAACCCCTTAGCCAACAGATCATCAAGATATTCTAGAAGATATTGAGGACCATATTCATACTTTTTTGCACTGCATTTGTGTCACTTTTTGACACCAAAGTGGCGCAAACTCACAAAATACAATTATATATGGGCCTGAGTCTCTAGTTCAGAAAGGGCATAAACCCTACAGCATGGCAAAGTTACCCCTGGAAGTAAGTCTATACGGCAGTCATATGACCTGTGGGGTGGTAACTGAGTAGCTTTCTGCTCACAGAACACGTCATGAAAATCCTGAAAGGGTGCTGGTAGTATCTGTGGCTCAATCTTTGTTGGAATTAGTGATTACGCGTAGTGCAAGGTGGTAATCAGAATAGGAGATTCTTGATAACATCAATGCCAACAATGTTTGGAATCCAGGGTTACCTTTCTTGTGACCTAATCAATCTTGGGGTTGTGTAGTTTTGACCACAGAATGCCCAGAATTTCTCCAAAAACGTAATTAAGTCAAATTGAATCTGCTCAGAGTGACCATTAGCGCAAACCATGGTTAATGGATTAGCTTGACAAAATGATAAGACCAGAAGACAATTCTGATCCATCCAGAGCTCGGACTGGTTCTGAGGTTTCTTTTCGCAGCATGGCGATGCCTAAGGTTTTAGCTAAACTGAAGTCAAGGAAATTACCCGTAGCTTCTGAGTCTAGTGAAATAGGAAGAACTTTACAAGCTTGAGGTGAAACGGTCAAAGTCACAATGAGGGTAAGGTGACGAGATCCAGGGGTCATGGTGTTTACTAATTGGTGCGAGACCATCAGGGAGGAGTAGCCCGACAAAGTGGCCTCTGTTCCCATCATCGCTTCCCAATGCTTTCTTGGGCAAACTGGGTTTACTGGTGCAACTCTTGGCAAAGTGTCCTGCCTTACCACAATAAAGGCACAGAGTCACTCTTCTTCACTCTTTCTCTTCTTTTGACAATGGTCCCTGTAGCTCCCCTATTTGCATGGGCTCAGAAGTATTATGAGAAGAGCTCTGGGTGTCTTTTCTTTCTGCTTTTACTACTAGAAGATGTGTGTCACCACTGGACTTTTCACCTTTACGTTCCCCCAAGCTATTGTTTGAGCGAACCTAAATAAGTGAACTCCGAACAGTCGGTGGGAGAATCAAAAATCTGTGCCAAAACATCCTTCAGATTATCCCGAAGGCCACGATAGAACAGAGGAGTTCTTTTCTCCTCAGGCCACTCGGTTTCTGCCACCAAGGGGTTAAAGGATGTAATATAGTTCAACAGACCCTTGTTTCCCTGCCTCAAATTTAGCAACTAGCCTGTACAAATAAATGTTTATCAAAGAGTTTACAGATAGCCTCCTCAAAGTGATCACAATTATACAATAGAGGGTCACTACGCTCAACCAAAGGGACAGACTAAAAGGCAGCATTCCCACCCATCAAGGAAATTACGAAGGCAACTTTAGCAGCATCGTTGGGAAATGCAGCAGGTCGAAACTGAAATTGCAACTGGCACTGGTTCAGGAAAACATTAAACTTAGCGCTGTCACCAAAAAAACACTCAGGGGGCTAGAGGAACTAGTGTAGTTGTGGTTACTGAAAGCTGCACTGGCTGAGGAGTTGCAGAACCAGCAGAACCAGTGTGATTGGTTGAACCACTTGTAAAAAACTCAAAATGAGGTGGCTGCATAATTGGGCCTTTTATTCTACCCTTGGCGTTATCCCACGTAGTATCCTGAGGCATGTATCTTTGTATTTCATGTTGCAAGGACTGGTTTTCCTGCCGAAGGAAAGCTACTTCATGTTGTAAACAAGCTAAGGCCCTTATGACCTCTTGTAGGGAAGAAGTGTCCTCAGAAGATTGTAGGGCTTGGGAAAGACCCTCAAAAGGAACCCCCAGGGAATCCATCACTCAGGAGCCCTGTATTGTTGTGGCTTGGCTTTATATCAATGCCTGGCCACTCACCTGAAAGGCAGGTTGTCTGAAGGGGCGATGACTGTTCCCCCGTCCTTCCAGGACACCTCTCAGTACTGCCAACATAATATGGGAGTCCTGGCAAGTGTCCCCAAAAGGGTGGGGGCATTGGATGAATGAGAGAGAGAGAAGAAAGATATTGTCTCTGCCGCCTGTCCAGCCTGGCTCCAGATGCTTTGAGGTGCAGGTAATTGCTGTCAGCGTTAGTTGTTGAGTGTCCAGAGCTATAAGGGATGAGTGATGTGTTGAGGGCACTCTTGTACAATATTTATGCACACAGTCTATTATCTCAGTTAATCACCTGCCACTCAACACGTTCCTCTCACTTCCTCTTCTCTCAATTGGGCTTACAGGAATGCGCCATCATTGCCTGGATCTTCTCTCTGTCTCACACTGCTTAGAGTATTTACTCTTGGTGTAGTTGTTCACACTGAAAACTTATAGCACACGAACACACAACAAAAACTCTTTCCAAAAAGGAATAAACGTACACTGATTTATACAGTCAAGTGAAAACCTGCGTTTTCTGTTTTTGAGAAATCACTAACATCAATTCTAAACAATACTAAAAGAGTTCCTGCAAAATGAGGATCGTTATCATAACAAGCGACACACACATAATTAGCAAGGTCACACACAATTAAGGTTGTTCATCTCAGAACACTCTCTTTGTGTGGTGATGGCTTTTACGATTTTAAAATGAATCAACAAGGCAGGGTACAGATACACAATAAATGTCAAAGCTTTAAGCTTTTCCGTACACTCTCTTGCTTCCTCCACTTAGCTTATGTAAACAGCTGCCAACATGCAGAGGCTGAAGAAGTTGTTTCCTTTCTTGTTGCACAGTAACGATACAGAAGCTTTGAATTCCCAGGAGCAGGCTCTCGATCTCAGCTTCAAGAAGAACCGGAACAAAACCACACGCTGACTAATACCTGTGAGGCTTTTTATAGTTTGTGCAGGAATGAGTCATGAGTGTTGAGTCATGATTAGCACATGGCTCTTGAAACATGAGTCATGAGTGATGAGTCATGATTAGCACATGGCTCTTGAAAACACAAGTGCTGCCTAACAATCACATAAGGCATCTGTACAGCAACTTGCAGGTAGTCAGGTGCTTTTAGTTAACCCCGTAGGTGCTCCAAAGAACCTTGTGGAGGTTGAGTAAACAAGCCTTGATAAAATCAAGCAACACTGTGTAAACAAACCTTGGTAAAAACATGGTGTACATATTTTTCAATCTACAAAGGCAACAAACTTTGGCCAATTAACTGTAAACATTACACCTTAACATAACTACCACAGCTGAACATTTTCAAGCCAACAACCCGGTATAGGGAGATACTAGAGCAGTCACAACCACCTCATTAAATAAACACTTCTCATGCTAAAGAGAAGTGCTTCTATATGTGTGTGTAATTACAAAGGACTCAATCTGATATTGATACATCCCATCAAGTGGCCAAGAATTGTCTCACTTGCTCATCAATCAGAGTTCGCTTGGCACCAATTTTGAGATTCAGAAGAACTGATACGTCATCATTACTCCTCCAAAGAGTTATCAAACAACTTATGAAAGGATTTCCTAGGGTTTCCTCTCGCATAAGGTGGCCTTCTTTGCCATGTGAGTTAAATATAGTTGATATTGTCTCCTTTTGAGCAAACAGAGCTCTTCTAAAATACATCTAATGGAAAACTGTACTGTTTCTGTGTCTCACATCACCATAGAGCAGCCTTACCCGTCTTCTACGAAGGACAGGGTCAACGTGCGTACCAACCCTAAGTTCATGCCCAAGGTCCCATTGGGATTTGTACTTAAACCTGTCTTTTTTTTTTAGAAACATTTCTTTTAATTAATATTTGACATTTACACTTGAGTACAATCTGACCGAAAGGGATCCTCATTATTATGGTTGTCCGATCTAAGGTTCAGTTTCAGTAATAAATTGACAATAAGTAAAAGAGTAAATCCCATCTACCGCCCTCACATCTCTCACCCTAGCTGGCCAAACGCAGTTATCCACAGTTTGTTTACCAAATGTCACCTTGATGTGAGCAAATTATTGATAATGTGTTGACCTTACCACTAGTTGTTTGCTCCATTTTCCAGAGCAAATACCGGCACTGTGTCCCCAGAGCCGTTGCCCCACTGTGACTCCCGTTGTCCGGGCTGATAACCTAAGGACCCTAAGGTATTTGGGGGCATATTTAGGAGCCCATAGTGCCACTGGAGAGTCACTTTTCATGAAGCTCTGGTGGTGCTAAGCACTGCTCCATATTTACACGGAGGTGTAACATCACTTTTTGTGTCATTACGTCTCCTTGTAAATATGGGCCCCTCCGACACAATTTTCTGCATCAGAGTGGCGTGCAATGGGTTTTTCTCTGGGCGTCCACCGCAACACCAATTGCTTTTGATGCTGCCTCAGAGTTGTTAGTTGTCGTAAACCTGAGGCAGTGCCAAAACCTAACGCCATCCCACGGGTGGTGTTAACATGATAAAACAAGGAGGAATCGTTTTATTCCGCCTCGTTGTTTGCTTTTTCTATATGTGCTGCATTGTGCAGCACACATAGAAAAAGCAATATACCATGTACTATTGTTTACGTGCAGGAAGGGACACCTTCCTGCAAATAAACAATCTATCCTCTCAACATGGTGCAAGGATGCCTGTGTTGGCGCTATAGAGTTTAATTCAGAGCCAGCACAGGGGGAAACACTGGAGTGCGCCTTATTCCTCTAAATATGGAGCACCCTTGTGTTTCTAAAGTGGTGCAGCACGGCGCTGCAATTTGTGGCGCCACAGCACGCTGCGCCTCTTTAGCATAAATCTGGGCCTTAGTGCATAAAAGTTCCTTGAATTCAGTTGAAGTAAACAATAGGCAGAATCCCCATCGAGTTATGATCGAGCAATCATGCTGTCTTCCTTGAAGTCAAAAGAGACTGCTTTGCCGCCATCAATTAGGCTGAGAGAGTAGGTGAGACGGTCTGATACCCCAATACTATATACATGGGAAATCCCGATAGCTTGGTTTAAAAAATGAAGTCAGTGTCATCTAATACCTCCGCCCTAAATGTTGTGAGCTTTCAGCGGTGCCAAAGAAGGTCAAGAAACATGCCTGATCCATCACAATGCCGCCATGCACGGAGCCTCTGGTGTTTAATTACAATATAGGTATATTTTAATTAGTGTTTCTCTGATGGAGGTGCTAGTGTAGGTGACTGTTACCCTCTGATAGACGGAGGACCATTCTGTTGAGATGGGGCTTCGTCCCACCTCCCTCTCCCATCTCTATGTATAAAACATTTTTTTTAAAGAATGCAAGATAAAAATATTATGAAACAGATCATACATAACCATTCACTGCATTTTAGGGAGTAGATCTACAGAGCTGACAAAGCCGGTACCCTTATATCTCTTCTGATCCTTAGAGATTGCCGAACATAGCTAATTACTGTGTAACATATTAGTTCTGAGTCGAGAGGCTGTAAAAATTGGAGGCTCGGCCTGACATATCTAAGTTTATTTGTGCGCAGAATGGAGTGTAAAAATTGAATTCTGGGAGTAATATAAAATCCTCAGAAAAACATAAAATTAATGAGATATTGCTAGCTAATATTGTCACAGGGACAGCATGGCAAAGAAGAGAATCCAGGGCCCGGTTGTAGGAACACTACCAGGATATGGACTGCACAACCTTAAACAGGTTACTTAGAATCTATGTTCAGGGTTTGGGTCCAAACTAGATAAGGTTCAGTCCGTTCAGTAAATGTAATCTTTCTATAAGGTCAGACAGTGCCCAGCGCCTGGATCTTGCTATTTCTTGTCTATGATCTGTGGTTTTGAAAAAGGGATTTAACCAAGGCCTGCAAATTATTATCTATTTCATTAGGTTAATAAAATTAATTGGGGACACCAAGTTCTGTAAATGTTCTTCTGATGTAGGCTAGCCAGGGGATATGAGCCCAATTATCTAATTTGCACAGTCTACAAGAACCTGACATGAGAATTTAGTATGGGAAGAGTGCCAGATTATCAACCATAATAAAAGTGGTGCAATTTTAATCATATCATCTATATAAGGAAGACCTGCGTCAGTATGGGTTTTGATGTGTGCAGTACTCTTTGGAACTGTGAACAGTCTTTGAAGGAATTTTTTTCAATGGTTTTTAGGCATCCTGATTCCACATAAACCCAAACACCAGCCCCATATGTGCCCAAAGAAAGGCATTTTGCATTATAAAATGAAATTAATTCTTTAATAGTCTTTTGGCCAGTTTCCTAGCTAATTTAAAAATATTATCCACTGCCCCTCCCATTTTGAGAGCACTCTGAGACAGAAGCTTATCCCATTTGAAATTAACATCCTTCAAGATCCCAAAGTAATTAAACTTCGGAACCTTACTAATAGGAGTCTTGTCAATAGTGAACCTGCGAGAGCATGTATTTCTAGGCCCATAAGTCATGATGTGTGATTTCAGATGATTGGCTTTTCAGATTCAAACCCCCATACAGTTGTTAAGAGAATCTAATAGTAGCTGTAGCCCGTTTGCAGTGTGAGAAATAAGCACTGCGTCATCTGCATAGAGAAGGGCAGTCACCAGTTGATCCCTTATCATAGACAGGTCCCTCCCTCTGGCCTGCAGCACTTGATTGAGAGAGTTATTATAAAAGAGGAATACAAATGGGGCAAATATGCATCCCTGTCTCTCTCCCTTTTCGATCTTAAAAGGCGGTGTACATTCTCCATCCAGGCCATACCGAACTTGAGCAGAAGTGTCCCAGTGGAGGGGTTTAAGAAGTTCTGTCAAAGAGGCTTTTACCCTTGTCTTGCTCATTAAGGGGCATATTTCCACTTGCTTTGCGCTGATATAGCGTAATTTATTTTGACGCTAATTCAGCGCAAACCAAACGCTAGACCTGTCTAGGGTTAACATTTTGATGTTAACGTCATTTTTCGGATGTGTTAAACCTCCTTGCATTAATGAGATGCAAGGTAAGCGTTCCCATCCCAAAAAAATGACTCAAACACCCTAGCGCTGTATTTAACCACCTAGCCAAAAATGACGCACGGGTGGGAGGCGGACACAAAAAATGACATTATCTCAGATTTGCGCCAAAATGTAACGCCTGGGTCAGGGCAGGCATTAAAATTAGGCAAACACACCACTACTAAAGGAAAACACACAGAAGCAACATTACAACCCACAGGAGAAGATGGAGGTGATACTGTTACAGCTTGCTAGATGGCACAGAGGACAGGAACAACTCCTGCACAAACAAAGGCAAGGCAGAAGGCAGGAGAGAGTCTTCAGAACCAGGACAACCCTCCTTGGCCATAGGGACCTGGACATTATTAGGACCTACACACTCCCCCGGCAAGCCATACTACACCTGCGGTACCACATTGAACCACAAATTTCAGCCAGCCTGGAGACCCCACACAACATACCACCTATGACAAAGCTGCTTGCTGTCCTGCACATGCTGGGAAGTGACTCATTCCAAACAATGGGTGCCCTGGTTGCCGCAGTCTCACAGCTGTTGTTCTCTTTGTTCCAGCCAAAGGTGTTAGACGCCATCATCTCCCTGACACCCTGCCACATCAGCTTCTCCAACACCCAACAAAAGCAGCAGGAGAACAAACAAGGGTTCTATCAAATCCATGGCTTTCCACATGTGCTAGGTGCAATTGACTGAACCCATGTCTGGCTCGTACCACCTGCAGCAACAGAGCACTTATACCAGAATCACAAGCACACGCATTCCATTAATGTACAGGGCATAGTTGACCACCGCAGAATATTCATAAACATTTTTGCCAAGTATCCTGGCAGTGTCCGTGACACCTTCATATTCCGGCACAGCAGGATCAAATCAAATCAAATCATTAACATTTATAAAGCGCGCTACTCACCCGTGCGGGTCTCAAGGCGCTAGGGGGAAGGGGTTACTGCTGCTCGAAGAGCCAGGTCTTGAGGAGTCTCCGGAATACGGAGTGGTCCTGGGTGGTCCTGAGGATGGTGGGGAGGGTGTTCCAAGTCTTGGCCGCCAGGTAGGAGAAGGACCTCCCACCCGCTGTGGAGCGGCGGATGCGGGGGACGGCGGCGAGAGCGAGCCTGGTGGAGCGGAGAAGATGGGTGAGGGCGTAGAAGCTGAGGCGGCGGTTGAGGTATTCTGGTCCCTTGTTGTGGAGGGCTTTGTGTGCGTGGGTGAGAAATCGGAAGGTGATCCTTTTGCTGACGGGAAGCCAATGCAGGTGTCTCAGGTGGGCAGAGATGTGGCTGTTGCGGGGTATGTCGAGGATGAGGTGGGCGGAGGCATTTTGAATTCGTTGCAGACGTTTCTGGAGTTTTGCGGTGGTCCCAGCATAAAGGGTTTTGCCGTAGTCCAGGCGGCTAGTGACGAGGGCGTGGGTCATGGTCTTCCTGGTGTCGGCGGGGATCCAGCGGAAGATCTTACGGAGCATGCTGAGGGTGAGGAAGCAGGAGGAGGACACGGCGTTGACTTGTTTGGTCATGGTGAGAAGAGGGTCCAAGATGAAGCCGAGGTTGCGTGCGTGGTCTGAGGGGGTCGGTGCGGTGCCAAGGGCCGTGGGCCACCAGGAGTCGTCCCAGGCAGACGGGGTGTTACCGAGGATGAGGACTTCCGTTTTGTCTGAGTTCAGTTTCAGACGGCTGAGTCTCATCCAATCTGCGACGTCCTTCATACCATCCTGCAGGTTGGTCTTTGCGCTGGTGGGGTCCTTGGTGAGGGAGAGTATAAGTTGAGTGTCGTCGGCGCAGGAGGTGATGATGATGCTGTGCTTGCGTACGATGTCGGCGAGGGGGCTCATGTAGACATTGAAGAGTGTCGGGCTGAGCGAGGAGCCTTGAGGGACGCCGCAGATGATCTCGGTGGGATCTGAGCGAAAAGGTGGGAGGTAGACTCCTTGAGAGCGGTTGGAGAGGAAGGAGGCGATCCAGTCCAGGGCCTGGCCTTGGATCCCGGTGGAGCGGAGGCGGGTTATTAGGGTGCGGTGACAGACGGTGTCGAAGGCAGCCGAGAGGTCGAGGAGGATGAGGGCGACTGTTTCACCGTTGTCCATCAGGGTTCTGATGTCGTCTGTGACTGAGATGAGGGCGGTTTCAGTGCTGTGGTTGGCTCGGAATCCGGATTGAGAGGGGTCGAGAAGGTTGTTGTCTTCAAGGAAGTTGGTAAGCTGCTTGTTGACGGTCTTCTCTATGACTTTGGCAGGGAAGGGGAGGAGCGAGATGGGGCGGAAGTTCTTCAGGTCGCTTGGGTCAGCCGTAGGTTTCTTCAGTAGGGCGTTGACTTCAGCGTGTTTCCAGCTTTCGGGGAAGGTAGCAGACGAAAAAGAGGAGTTGATGATGGTCTGGAGGTGCGGGGCGATGATGTCGTCGGCTTTATTGAAGATGAAGTGTGGGCAGGGGTACGAGGGGGCACCGGAGTGGATTGAGTTCATGGTGGTTTTGGTTTCACTGTGTAATTCTGCTCTGCAGAGAGTAGTTTTTAGCCAATAAGCCACTAGGTGAAAACAGCCTGTATCAGAGTCACGTTGAGAAAGGACACCTCCCACTGCTATCTGGAAGGCATCTGCTTCCTTGAAAAAGGGGTGTGAGGGATCAGGAGGATGAAGAATTGGCGCTTGAGTAAAGGCCTCCTTGAGATGTTGAAAAGCGTCTTCTGCTTTCTGGTCCCAGTGAAAGGTCACAACTTTTTGCAGTAAGCAGGTAATTGGGGACACTACTGTGGAAAACTGGGATATGAACCGCCAATAAAAGTTGCCGAACCCCGGGAACTGTTGAATCGCTTTCACAGACTTTGGGCTCTCCCAGTTTAGGATGGCTTGCACCTTAGATTTATCCATGGAAATACCTTCTGGTGCAATGATGTAACCAAGGAAATCGATTTTCTGAGCATGGAAAACACACTTTTCTAGTTTAGCTAACAGCTGGTGTTCTCATAACCACTGCAGTACAGCTCTTACAAGTTCAACATGTTCTTCAGTAGAAGCAGAATAAATAAGAATGTTGTCTATATAAACTATAATACAGGCATCAAGGAACTCCTGCAACACCTCATTAAAAAAAATTGAAAACTGCAGGAGCGTTGCAAAGGCCGAAAGGCATGACGCTGTATTCATACAGCCCGAACTTTGTCCGTAAGGCAGTCTTCCACTCGTCGCCTTCACGCACACAAATTGAGTGGTAGGCCCCTCGTAGGTCAAGCCTGGTGTATATAGTTGAATTGCGTACTTGATCCAGTAGTACCGGTATCAACGGAAGAGGGTAGCAATGCTTTACCATGGCCTTGTTCACTGTGCGATAGTCAATGCAAGATCGCAGTTCACCATTCTGTTTTGGCATGAAAAACAAAGGCGAGGAAACTGGGGATGTAGAGTGACGTATAAACCCCTTAGCCAACAGATCATCAAGATATTCTAGAAGATATTGAGGACCATATTCATACTTTTTGCACTGCATTTGTGTCACTTTTTGACACCAAAGTGGCGCAAACTCACAAAATACAATTATATATGGGTCTGAGTCTCTAGTTCAGAAAGGGCATAAACCCTACAGCATGGCAAAGTTACCCCTGGAAGTAAGTCTATACGGCAGTCATATGACCTGTGGGGCGGTAACTGAGTAGCTTTCTGCTCACAGAACACGTCATGAAAATCCTGAAAGGGTGCTGGTAGTATCTGTGGATCAATCTTTGTTGGAATTAGTGATTATGCGTAGTGCAAGGTGGTAATCAGAATAGGAGATTCTTGATAACATCAATGCCAACAATGTTTGGAATCCAGGGTTACCTTTCTTGTGACCTAATCAATCTTGGGGTTGTGTAGTTGTGACCACAGAATGCCCAGAATTTCTCCAAAAACGTAATTAAGTCAAATTGAATCTGCTCAGAGTGACCATTAGCGCAAACCATGGTTAATGGATTAGCTTGACAAAATGATAAGACCAGAAGACAATTCTGATCCATCCAGAGCTCGGACTGGTTCTGAGGTTTCTTTTCGCAGCATGGCGATGCCTAAGGTTTTAGCTAAACTGAAGTCAAGGAAATTACCCGTAGCTTCTGAGTCTAGTGAAATAGGAAGAACTTTACAAGCTTGAGGTGAAACGGTCAAAGTCACAATGAGGGTAAGGTGACGAGATCCAGGGGTCATGGTGTTTACTAGTTGGTGTGAGACCATCAGGGAGGAGTAGCCCGACAAAGTGGCCTCTGTTCCCATCATCGCTTCCCACTGCTTTCTTGGGCAAACTGGGTTTACTGGTGCAACTCTTGGCAAAGTGTCCTGCCTTACCACAATAAAGGCACAGAGTCACTCTTCTTCACTCTTTCTCTTCTTTTGACAATGGTCCCTGTAGCTCCCCTATTTGCATGGGCTCAGAAGTATTATGAGAAGAGCTCTGGGTGTCTTTTCTTTCTGCTTTTACTACTAGAAGATGTGTGTCACCACTGGACTTTTCACCTTTACGTTCCCCCAAGCTATTGTTTGAGCGAACCTAAATAAGTGAACTCCGAACAGTCGGTGGGAGAATCCAAAATCTGTGCCAAAACATCCTTCAGATTATCCCGAAGGCCACGATAGAACAGAGGAGTTCTTTTCTCCTCAGGCCACTCGGTTTCTGCCACCAAGGGGTTAAAGGATGTAATATAGTTCAACAGACCCTTGTCTCCCTGCCTCAAATTTAGCAACTAGCCTGTACAAATAAATGTTTATCAAAGAGTTTACAGATAGCCTCCTCAAAGTGATCACAATTATAAAATAGAGGGTCACTACGCTCAACCAGAGGGACAGACCAAAAGGCAGCATTCCCACCCATCAAGGAAATTACGAAGGCAACTTTAGCAGCATCGTTGGGAAATGCAGCAGGTCGAAACTGGAATTGCAACTGGCACTGGTTCAGGAAAACATTAAACTTAGCGCTGTCACCAAAAAAACACTCAGGGGGCTAGAGGAACTAGTGTAGTTGTGGTTACTGAAAGCTGCACTGGCTGAGGAGTTGCAGAAGCAGCAGAACCAGTGTGATTGGTTGAACCACTTGTAAAAAACTCTAAATGAGTTGGCTGCATAATTGGGCCTTTTATTCTACCCTTGGCGTTATTCCACGTAGTATCCTGAGGCATGTATCTTTGTATTTCATGTTGCAAGGACTGGTTTTCCTGCCGAAGGAAAGCTACTTCATGTTGTAAACAAGCTAAGGCCCTTATGACCTCTTGTAGGGAAGAAGTGTCCTCAGAAGATTCTAGGGCTTGGGAAAGACCCTCAAAAGGAACCCCCAGGGAATCCATCACTCAGGAGCCCTGTATTGTTGTGGCTTGGCTTTATATAAATGCCTGGCCACTCACCTGAAAGGCAGGTTGTCTGAAGGGGCGATGACTGTTCCCCCGTCCTTCCAGGACACCTCTCAGTACTGCCAACATAATATGGGAGTCCTGGCAAGTGTCCCCAAAAGGGTGGGGGGATTGGATGAATGAGAGAGAGAGAAGAAAGATATTGTCTCTGCCGCCTGTCCAGCCGGGCTCCAGATGCTTTGAGGTGCAGGTAATTGCTGTCAGCGTTAGTTGTTGAGTGTCCAGAGCTATAAGGGATGAGTGATGTGTTGAGGGCACTCTTGTACAATATTTATGCACACAGTCTATTATCTCAGTTAATCACCTGCCACTCAACACGTTCCTCGCAATTCCTCTTCTCTCAATTGGGCTTACAGGAATGCGCCATCATTGCCTGGATCTTCTCTCTGTCTCACACTGCTTAGAGTATTTACTCTTGGTGTAGTTGTTCACACTGAAAACTTATAGCACACGAACACACAACAAAAACTCTTTCCAAAAAGGAATAAACGTACACTGATTTATACAGTCAAGTGAAAACCTGCGTTTTCTGTTTTTGAGAAATCACTAACATCAATTCTAAACAATACTAAAATAGTTCCTGCAAAATGAGGATCGTTGTCATAACAAGCGACACACACATAATTAGCAAGGTCACACACAATTAAGGTTGTTCATCTCAGAACACTCTCTTTGTGTGGTGATGGCTTTTACGATTTTAAAATGAATCAACAAGGCAGGGTACAGATACACAATAAATGTCAAAGCTTTAAGCTTTTCCGTACACTCTCTTGCTTCCTCCACTTAGCTTATGTAAACAGCTGCCAACATGCAGAGGCTGAAGAAGTTGTTTCCTTTCTTGTTGCACAGTAACGATACAGAAGCTTTGAATTCCCAGGAGCAGGCTCTCGGACTCAGCTTCAAGAAGAACCGGAACAAAACCACACGCTGACTAATACCTGTGAGGCTTTTTATAGTTTGTGCAGGAATGAGTCATGAGTGTTGAGTCATGATTAGCACATGGCTCTTGAAACATGAGTCATGAGTGATGAGTCATGATTATCACATGGCTCTTGAAAACACGAGTGCTGCCTAACAATCATCTAAGGCATCTGTACAGCAACTTGCAGGAAGTCAGGTGCTTCTAATTAACCCCGTAGGTGCTCCAAAGAACCTTGTGGAGGTTGAGTAAACAAGCCTTGATAAAATTAAGCAACACTGTGTAAACAAACCTTGGTAAAAACATGGTGGACATATTTTTCAATCTACAAAGGCAACAAACTTTGGCCAATTAACTGTAAACATTACACCTTAACATAACTACCACAGCTGAACATGATCAAGCCAACAACCCGGTATAGGGAGATACTAGAGCAGTCACAACCACCTCATTAAATAAACACTTCTCATGCTAAAGAGAAGTGCTTCTATATGTGTGTGTAAGTACAAAGGACTCAATCTGATATTGATACATCCCATCAAGTGGCCAAGAATTGTCTCACTTGCTCATCAATCAGAGTTCGCTTGGCACCAATTTTGAGATTTAGAAGAACTGATAAGTCATCATTACTCCTCCAAAGAGTTATCAAACAAATTATGAGAGGATTTCCTAGGGTTTCCTCTCGCATAAGGTGCCCTTCTTTGCCATGTGAGTTAAATATAGTTGATATTGTCTCCTTTTGAGCAAACAGAGCTCTTCTAAAATACATCTAATGGAAAACTGTACTGTTTCTGTGTCTCACATCACCATAGAGCAGCCTTACCCGTCTTCTACGAAGGACAGGGTCAACGTGCGTACCAACCCTAAGTTCATGCCCAAGGTCCCATTGGGATTTGTACTTAAACCTGTCTTTTATTTTTAGAAACATTTCTTTTAATTAATATTTGACATTTACACTTGAGTACAATCTGACCGAAAGGGATCCTCATTATTATGGTTGTCCGATCTAAGGTTCAGTTTCAGTAATAAATTGACAATAAGTAAAAGAGTAAATCCCATCTACCGCCCTCACATCTCTCACCCTCGCTGGCCAAACGCAGTTATCCACAGTTTGTTTACCAAATGTCACCTTGATGTGAGCAAATTATTGATAATGTGTTGACCTTACCACTAGTTGTTTGCTCCATTTTCCAGAGCAAATACCGGCACTGTGTCCCCAGAGCCGTTGCCCCACTGTGACTCCCGTTGTCCGGGCTGATAACCTAAGGACCCCAAGGAATTTGGGGGCATATTTAGGAGCCCATAGTGCCACTGGAGAGTCACTTTTCATGAAGCTCTGGTGGTGCTAAGCACTGCTCCATATTTACACGGAGGTGTAACATCACTTTTTGTGTCATTACGTCTCCTTGTAAATATGGGCCCCTCCGACACAATTTTCTGCATCAGAGTGGCGTGCAATGGGTTTTTCTCTGGGCGTCCACCACAACACCAATTGCTTTTGATGCTGCCTCAGAGTTGTTAGTTGTCGTAAACCTGAGGCAGTGCCAAAACCTAACGCCATCCCACGGGTGGTGTTAACATGATAAAACAAGGAGGAATCGTTTTATTCCGCCTCGTTGTTTGCTTTTTCTATATGTGCTGCATTGTGCAGCACACATAGAAAAAGCAATATACCATGTACTATTGTTTACGTGCAGGAAGGGACACCTTCCTGCAAATAAACAATCTATCCTCTCAACATGGTGCAAGGATGCCTGTGTTGGCGCTATAGAGTTTAATTCAGAGCCAGCGCAGGGGGAAACACAGGAGTGCGCCTTATTCCTCTAAATATGGAGCACCCTTGTGTTTCTAAAGTGGTGCAGCACGGCGCTGCAATTTGTGGCGCCACAGCACGCTGCGCCTCTTTAGCATAAATCTGGGCCTTAGTGCATAAAAGTTCCTTGAATTCAGTTGAAATAAACAATAGGCAGAATCCCCATCGAGTTATGATCGAGCAATCATGCTGTCTTCCTTGAAGTCAAAAGAGACTGCTTTGCCGCCATCAATTAGGCTGAGAGAGTAGGTGAGACGGTCTGATACCCCAATACTATATACATGGGAAATCCCGATAGCTTGGTTTAAAAAATGAAGTCAGTGTCATCTAATACCTCCGCCCTAAATGTTGTGAGCTTTCAGCGGTGCCAAAGAAGGTCAAGAAACATGCCTGATCCATCACAATGCCGCCATGCACGGAGCCTCTGGTGTTTAATTCCAATATAGGTATATTTTAATTAGTGTTTCTCTGATGGAGGTGCTAGTGTAGGTGACTGTTACCCTCTGATAGACGGAGGACCATTCTGTTGAGATGAGGCTTCGTCCCACCTCCCTCTGCCATCTCTATGTATAAAACATTTTTTTTAAAGAATGCAAGATAAAAATATTATGAAACAGATCATACATAACCATTCACTGCATTTTAGGGAGTAGATCTACAGAGCTGACAAAGCCGGTACCCTTATATCTCTTCTGATCCTTAGAGATTGCCGAACATAGCTAATTACTGTATAACATATTAGTTCTGAGTCGAGAGGCTGTAAAAATTGGAGGCTCGGCCTGACATATCTAAGTTTATTTGTGCGCAAAATGGAGTGTAAAAATTGAATTCTGGGAGTAATATAAAATCCTCCGAAAAACATAAAATTAATGAGATATTGCTAGCTAATATTGTCACAGGGACAGCATGGCAAAGAAGAGAATCCAGGGCCCGGTTGTAGGAACACTACCAGGATATGGACTGCACAACCTTAAACAGGTTACTTAGAATCTATGTTCAGGGTTTGGGTCCAAACTAGATAAGGTTCAGTCCGTTCAGTAAATGTAATATCTATATAAGGTCAGACAGTGCCCAGCGCCTGGATCTTGCTATTTCTTGTCTATGATCTGTGGTTTTGAAAAAGGGATTTAACCAAGGCCTGCAAATTATTATCTATTTCATTAGGTTAATAAAATTAATTGGGGACACCAAGTTCTGTAAATGTTCTTCTGATGTAGGCTAGCCAGGGGATATGAGCCCAATTATCTAATTTGCACAGTCTACAAGAACCTGACATGAGAATTTAGTATGGGAAGAGTGCCAGATTATCAACCATAATAAAAGTGGTGCAATTTTAATCATATCATCTATATAAGGAAGACCTGCGTCAGTATGGGTTTTGATGTGAGCAGTACTCTTTGGAACTGTGAACAGTCTTTGAAGGAATTTTTTTCAATGGTTTTTAGGCATCCTGATTCCACATAAACCCAAACACCAGCCCCATATGTGCCCAAAGAAAGGCATTTTGCATTAAATAATAAAATTAATTCTTTAATAGGCTTTTGGCCAGTTTCCTAGCTAATTTAAAAATATTATCCACTGCTCCTCCCATTTTGAGAGCACTCTGAGACAGAAGCTTATCCCATTTGAAATTAACATCCTTCAAGATCCCAAAGTAATTAAACTTCGGAACCTTAGTAATAGGAGTCTTGTCAATAGTGAACCTGCGACAGCATGTATTTCTAGGCCCATAAGTCATGATGTGTGATTTCAGATGATTGGTCTTTCAGATTCAAACCCCCATACAGTTGTTAAGAGAATCTAATAGTAGCTGTAGCCCGTTTGCAGTGTGAGAAATAAGCACTGCGTCATCTGCATAGAGAAGGGCAGTCACCAGTTGATCCCTTATCATAGACAGGTCCCTCCCTCTGGCCTGCAGCACTTGATTGAGAGAGTTATTATAAAAGAGGAATACAAATGGGGCAAATATACATCCCTGTCTCTCTCCCTTTTCGATCTTAAAAGGCAGTGTACATTCTCCATCCAGGCCATACCGAACTTGAGCAGAAGTGTCCCAGTGGAGGGGTTTAAGAAGTTCTGTCAAAGAGGCTTTTACCCTTGTCTTGCTCATTAAGGGGCATATTTCTACTTGCTTTGCGCTGATATAGCGTAATTTATTTTGACGCTAATTCAGCGCAAACCAAACGCTAGACCTGTCTAGGGTTAACATTTTGATGTTAACGTCATTTTTCGGATGTGTTAAACCTCCTTGCGTTAATGAGATGCAAGGTAAGCGTTTCCATCCCAAAAAAATGACTCAAACACCCTAGCGCTGTATTTAACCACCTAGCCAAAAATGACGCACGGGTGGGAGGCGGACACAAAAAATGACATTATCTCAGATTTGCGCCAAAATTTAACGCCTGGGTCAGGGCAGGCATTAAAATTAGGCAAACACACCACTACTAAAGGAAAACACACAGAAGCAACATTACAACCCACAGGAGAAGATGGAGGTGATACTGATACAGCTTGCTAGATGGCACAGAGGACAGGAACAACTCCTGCGCACACAAAGGCAACGCAGAAGGCAGGAGAGAGTCTTCAGAACCAGGACAACCCTCCTTGGCCATAGGGACCTGAACATTATTAGGACCTACAGACTCCACCGGCAAGCCATACTACACCTGCGGCACCACATTGAACCACAAATTTCAGCCAGCCTGGAGACCCCACACAACATACCACCTATCACAAAGCTGCTTGCTGTCCTGCACATGCTGGGAAGTGACTCATTCCAAACAATGGGTGCCCTGGTTGCCGCAGTCTCACAGCTGTTGTTCTCTTTGTTCCAGCCAAAGGTGTTAGACGCCATCATCTCCCTGACACCCTGCCACATCAGCTTCTCCAACACCCAACAAAAGCAGCAGGAGAACAAACAAGGGTTCTATCAAATCCATGGCTTTCCACATGTGCTAGGTGCAATTGACTGAACCCATGTCTGGCTCGTACCACCTGCAGCAACAGAGCACTTATACCAGAATCGCAAGCACACGCATTCCATTAATGTACAGGGCATAGTTGACCACCGCAGAATATTCATAAACATTTTTGCCAAGTATCCTGGCAGTGTCCGTGACACCTTCATATTCCGGCACAGCAGGATCAAATCAAATCAAATCATTAACATTTATAAAGCGCGCTATTCACCCGTGCGGGTCTCAAGGCGCTAGGGGGAAGGGATTACTGCTGCTCGAAGAGCCAGGTCTTGAGGAGTCTCCGGAATACGGAGTGGTCCTGGGTGGTCCTGAGGATGGTGGGGAGGGTGTTCCAAGTCTTGGCCGCCAGGTAGGAGAAGGACCTCCCACCCGCTGTGGAGCGGCGGATGCGGGGGACGGCGGCAAGAGCGAGGCTGGTGGAGCGGAGAAGATGGGTGGGGGCGTAGAAGCTGAGGCGGCGGTTGAGGTATTCTGGTCCCTTGTTGTGGAGGGCTTTGTGTGCGTGGGTGAGAAGTCGGAAGGTGATCCTTTTGCTGACGGGAAGCCAATGCAGGTGTCTCAGGTGGACGGAGATGTGGCTGTTGCGGGGTATGTCGAGGATGAGGCGGGCGGAGGCGTTTTGAATTTGTTGCAGACGTTTCTGGAGTTTTGCGGTGGTCCCAGCATAAAGGGTGTTGCTGTAGTCCAGGCGGCTAGTGACGAGGGCGTGGGTCACGGTCTTCCTGGTGTCGGCGGGGATCCAGCGGAAGATCTTACGGAGCATGCTGAGGGTGAGGAAGCAGGAGGAGGACACGGCGTTGACTTGTTTGGTCATGGTGAGAAGAGGGTCCAAGTTGAAGCCGAGGTTGCGTGCGTGGTCTGAGGGGGTCGGTGCGGTGCCAAGGCCCGTGGGCCACCAGGAGTCGTCCCAGGCAGACGGGGTGTTACCGAGGATGAGGACTTCCGTTTTGTCTGAGTTCAGTTTCAGACGGCTGAGTCTCATCCAATCTGCGACGTCCTTCATACCATCCTGCAGGTTGGTCTTTGCGCTGGTGGGGTCCTTGGTGAGGGAGAGTATAAGTTGAGTGTCGTCGGCGTAGGAGGTGATGATGATGCTGTGCTTGCGTACGATGTCGGCGAGGGGGCTCATGTAGACATTGAAGAGTGTCGGGCTGAGCGAGGAGCCTTGAGGGACGCCGCAGATGATCTCGGTGGGGTCTGAGCGAAAAGGTGGGAGGTAGACTCTTTGAGAGCGGTTGGAGAGGAAGAAGGTGATCCAGTCCAGGGCCTGGCCTTGGATCCCGGTGGAGCGGAGGCGGGTTATTAGGGTGCGGTGACAGACGGTGTCGAAGGCAGCCGAGAGGTCGAGGAGGATGAGGGCGACTGTTTCACCGTTGTCCATCAGGGTTCTGATGTCGTCTGTGACTGAGATGAGGGCGGTTTCAGTGCTGTGGTTGGCTCGGAATCCGGATTGAGAGGGGTCGAGAAGGTTGTTGTCTTCAAGGAAGTTGGTAAGCTGCTTGTTGACGGTCTTCTCTATGACTTTGGCAGGGAAGGGGAGGAGCGAGATGGGGCGGAAGTTCTTCAGGTCGCTTGGGTTAGCCGTAGGTTTCTTCAGTAGGGCGTTGACTTCAGCGTGTTTCCAGCTTTCGGGGAAGGTAGCAGACGAAAACGAGGAGTTGATGATGGTCTGGAGGTGCGGGGCGATGATGTCGTCGGCTTTATTGAAGATGAAGTGTGGGCAGGGGTCCGAGGGGGCACCGGAGTGGATTGAGTTCATGGTGGTTTTGGTTTCACTGTGTAATTCTGCTCTGCAGAGAGTAGTTTTTTAGCCAATAAGCCACTAGGTGAAAACAGCCTGTATCAGAGTCACGTTGAGAAAGGACACCTCCCACTGCTATCTGGAAGGCATCTGCTTCCTTGAAAAAGGGGTGTGAGGGATCAGGAGGATGAAGAATTGGCGCTTGAGTAAAGGCCTCCTTGAGATGTTGAAAAGCGTCTTCTGCTTTCTGGTCCCAGTGAAAGGTCAAAACTTTTTGCAGTAAGCAGGTAATTGGGGACACTACTGTGGAAAACTGGGATATGAACCGCCAATAAAAGTTGCCGAACCCCAGGAACTGTTGAATCGCTTTCACAGACTTTGGGCTCTCCCAGTTTAGGATGGCTTGCACCTTAGATTTATCCATGGAAATACCTTCTGGTGCAATAATGTAACCAAGGAAATCGATTTTCTGAGCATGGAAAACACACTTTTCTAGTTTAGCTAACAGCTGGTGTTCTCATAACCACTGCAGTACAGCTCTTACAAGTTCAAAGTGTTCTTCAGTAGAAGCAGAAAAAATAGGAATGTTGTCTATATAAACTATAATACAGGCATCAAGGAACTCCTGCAACACCTCATAAAAAAAAATTGAAAACTGCAGAAGCGTTGCAAAGGCCGAAAGGCATGATGCTGTATTCATACAGCCCGAACTTTGTCCGTAAGGCAGTCTTCCACTCGTCGCCTTCATGCACACAAATTGAGTGGTAGGCCCCTCGTAGGTCAAGCCTGGTGTATATAGTTGAATTGCGTACTTGATCCAGTAGTACCGGTATCAACGGAAGAGGGTAGCAATGCTTTACCATGGCCTTGTTCACTGTGCGATAGTCAATGCAAGATCGCAGTTCACCATTCTGTTTTGGCATGAAAACCAAAGGCGAGGAAACTGGGGATGTAGAGTGACGTATAAACCCCTTAGCCAACAGATCATCAAGATATTCTAGAAGATATTGAGGACCATATTCATACTTTTTTGCACTGCATTTGTGTCACTTTTTGACACCAAAGTGGCGCAAACTCACAAAATACAATTATATATGGGCCTGAGTCTCTAGTTCAGAAAGGGCATAAACCCTACAGCATGGCAAAGTTACCCCTGGAAGTAAGTCTATACGGCAGTCATATGACCTGTGGGGTGGTAACTGAGTAGCTTTCTGCTCACAGAACACGTCATGAAAATCCTGAAAGGGTGCTGGTAGTATCTGTGGCTCAATCTTTGTTGGAATTAGTGATTATGCGTAGTGCAAGGTGGTAATCAGAATAGGAGATTCTTGATAACATCAATGCCAACAATGTTTGGAATCCAGGGTTACCTTTCTTGTGACCTAATCAATCTTGGGGTTGTGTAGTTGTGACCACAGAATGCCCAGAATTTCTCCAAAAACGTAATTAAGTCAAATTGAATCTGCTCAGAGTGACCATTAGCGCAAACCATGGTTAATGGATTAGCTTGACAAAATGATAAGACCAGAAGACAATTCTGATCCATCCAGAGCTCGGACTGGTTCTGGGGTTTCTTTTCGCAGCATGGCGATGCCTAAGGGTTTAGCTAAACTGAAGTCAAGGAAATTACCCGTAGCTTCTGAGTCTAGTGAAATAGGAAGAACTTTACAAGCTTGAGGTGAAACGGTCAAAGTCACAATGAGGGTAAGGTGACGAGATCCAGGGGTCATGGTGTTTACTAATTGGTGTGAGACCATCAGGGAGGAGTAGCCCGACAAAGTGGCCTCTGTTCCCATCATCGCTTCCCACTGCTTTCTTGGGCAAACTGGGTTTACTGGTGCAACTCTTGGCAAAGTGTCCTGCCTTACCACAATAAAGGCACAGAGTCACTCTTCTTCACTCTTTCTCTTCTTTTGACAATGGTCCCTGTACCTCCCCTATTTGCATGGGCTCAGAAGTATCATGAGAAGAGCTCTGGGTGTCTTTTCTTTCTGCTTTTACTACTAGAAGATGTGTGTCACCACTGGACTTTTCACCTTTACGTTCCCCCAAGCTATTGTTTGAGCGAACCTAAATAAATGAACTCCGAACAGTCGGTGGGAGAATCATTAATCTGTGCCAAAACATCCTTCAGATTATCCCAAAGGCCACGATAGAACAGAGGAGTTATTTTCTCCTCAGGCCACTCGGTTTCTGCCACCAAGGGGTTAAAGGATGTAATATAGTTCAACAGACCCTTGTTTCCCTGCCTCAAATTTAGCAACTAGCCTGTGGAAATAAATGTTTATCAAAGAGTTTACAGATAGCCTCCTCAAAGTGATCACAATTATACAATAGAGGGTCACTACGCTCAACCAGAGGGACAGACCAAAAGGCAGCATTCCCACCCATCAAGGAAATTACGAAGGCAACTTTAGCAGCATCGTTGGGAAATGCAGCAGGTCGAAACTGGAATTGCAACTGGCACTGGTTCAGGAAAACATTAAACTTAGCGCTGTCACCAAAAAAACACTCAGGGGGCTAGAGGAACTAGTGTAGTTGTGGTTACTGAAAGCTGCACTGGCTGAGGAGTTGCAGAAGCAGCAGAACCAGTGTGATTGGTTGAACCACTTGTAAAAAACTCAAAATGAGGTGGCTGCATAATTGGGCCTTTTATTCTACCCTTGGCGTTATCCCACGTAGTATCCTGAGGCATGTACCTTTGTATTTCATGTTGCAAGGACTAGTTTTCCTGCCGAAGGAAAGCTACTTCATGTTGTAAACAAGCTAAGGCCCTTATGACCTCTTGTAGGGAAGAAGTGTCCTCAGAAGATTGTAGGGCTGGGGAAAGACCCTCAAAAGGAACCCCCAGGGAATCCATCACCCAGGAGCCCTGTATTGTTGTGGCTTGGCTTTATATAAATGCCTGGCCACTCACCTGAAAGGCAGGTTGTCTGAAGGGGCGATGACTGTTCCCCCGTCCTTCCAGGACACCTCTCAGTACTGCCAACATAATATGGGAGTCCTGGCAAGTGTCCCCAAAAGGGTGGGGGGATTGGATGAATGAGAGAGAGAGAAGAAAGATATTGTCTCTGCTGCCTGTCCAGCCGGGCTCCAGATGCTTTGAGGTGCAGGTAATTGCTGTCAGCGTTAGTTGTTGAGTGTCCAGAGCTATAAGGGATGAGTGATGTGTTGAGGGCACTCTTGTACAGTATTTATGCACACAGTCTATTATCTCAGTTAATCACCTGCCACTCAACACGTTCCTCGCACTTCCTCTTCTCTCAATTGGGCTTACAGGAATGCGCCATCATTGCCTGGATCTTCTCTCTGTCTCACACTGCTTAGAGTATTTACTCTTGGTGTAGTTGTTCACACTGAAAACTTATAGCACACGAACACACAACAAAAACTCTTTCCAAAAAGGAATAAACGTACACTGATTTATACAGTCAAGTGAAAACCTGCGTTTTCTGTTTTTGAGAAATCACTAACATCAATTCTAAACAATACTAAAAGAGTTCCTGCAAAATGAGGATCGTTGTCATAACAAGAGACACACACATAATTAGCAAGGTCACACACAATTAAGGTTGTTCATCTCAGAACACTCTCTTTGTGTGGTGATGGCTTTTCCGATTTTAAAATGAATCAACAAGGCAGGGTACAGATACACAATAAATGTCAAAGCTTTAAGCTTTTCCGTACACTCTCTTGCTTCCTCCACTTAGCTTATGTAAACAGCTGCCAACATGCAGAGGCTGAAGAAGTTGTTTCCTTTCTTGTTGCAGAGTAACGATACAAAAGCTTTGAATTTCCAGGAGCAGGCTCTTGATCTCAGCTTCAAGAAGAACCGGAACAAAAACACACGCTGACTAATACCTGTGAGGCTTTTTATAGTTTGCGCAGGAATGAGTCATGAGTGTTGAGTCATGATTAGCACATGGCTCTTGAAACATGAGTCATGAGTGATGAGTCATGATTAGCACATGGCTCTTGAAAACACGAGTGCTGCCTAACAATCAGATAAGGCATCTGTACAGCAACTTGAAGGAAGTCAGGTGCTTCTAATTAACCCCGTAGGTGCTCCAAAGAACCTTGTGGAGGTTGAGTAAACAAGCCTTGATAAAATCAAGCAACACTGTGTAAACAAACCTTGGTAAAAACATGGTGTACATATTTTTCAATCTACAAAGGCAACAAACTTTGGCCAATTAACTGTAAACATTACACCTTAACATAACTACCACAGCTGAACATGATCAAGCCAACAACCCGGTATAGGGAGATACTAGAGCAGTCACAACCACCTCATTAAATAAACACTTCTCATGCTAAAGAGAAGTGCTTCTATATGTGTGTGTAAGTACAAAGGACTCAATCTGATATTGATACATCCCATCAAGTGGCCAAGAATTGTCTCACTTGTTCATCAATCAGAGTTCGCTTGGCACCAATTTTGAGATTTAGAAGAACTGATAAGTCATCATTACTCCTCCAAAGAGTTATCAAACAACTTATGAGAGGATTTCCTACGGTTTTCTCTCGCATAAGGTGCCCTTCTTTGCCATGTGAGTTAAATATAGTTGCTATTGTCTCCTTTTGAGCAAACAGAGCTCTTCTAAAATACATCTAATGGAAAACTGTACTGTTTCTGTGTCTCACATCACCATAGAGCAGCCTTACCCGTCTTCTACGAAGGACAGGGTCAACGTGCGTACCAACCCTAAGTTCATGCCCAAGGTCCCATTGGGATTTGTACTTAAACCTGTCTTTTTTTTTTAGAAACATTTCTTTTAATTAATATTTGACATTTACACTTGAGTACAATCTGACCGAAAGGGATCCTCATTATTATGGTTGTCCGATCTAAGGTTCAGTTTCAGTAATAAATTGACAATAAGTAAAAGAGTAAATCCCATCTACCGCCCTCACATCTCTCACCCTCGCTGGCCAAACGCAGTTATCCACAGTTTGTTTACCAAATGTCACCTTGATGTGAGCAAATTATTGATAATGTGTTGACATTACCACTAGTTGTTTGCTCCATTTTCCAGAGCAAATACCGGCAATGTGTCCCCAGAGCCGTTGCCCCACTGTGACTCCCGTTGTCCGGGCTGATAACATAAGGACCCTAAGGTATTTGGGGGCATATTTAGGAGCCCATAGTGCCACTGGAGAGTCACTTTTCATGAAGCTCTGGTGGTGCTAAGCACTGCTCCATATTTACACGGAGGTGTAACATCACTTTTTGTGTCATTACGTCTCTTTGTAAATATGGGCCCCTCCGACACAATTTTCTGCATCAGAGTGGCGTGCAATGGGTTTTTCTCTGGGCGTCCACCGCAACACCAATTGCTTTTGATGCTGCCTCATAGTTGTTAGTTGTCGTAAACCTGAGGCAGTGCCAAAACCTAACGCCATCCCACGGGTGGTGTTAACATGATAAAACAAGGAGGAATCGTTTTATTCCGCCTTGTTGTTTGCTTTTTCTATATGTGCCGCATTGTGCAGCACACATAGAAAAAGCAATATACCATGTACTATTGTTTACGTGCAGGAAGGGACACCTTCCTGCAAATAAACAATCTATCCTCTCAACATGGTGCAAGGATGCCTGTGTTGGCGCTATAGAGTTTAATTCAGAGCCAGCGCAGGGGGAAACACAGGAGTGCGCCTTATTCCTCTAAATATGGAGCACCCTTGTGTTTCTAAAGTGGTGCAGCACGGCGCTGCAATTTGTGGCGCCACAGCACGCTGCGCCTCTTTAGCATAAATCTGGGCCTTAGTGCATAAAAGTTCCTTGAATTCAGTTGAAATAAACGATAGGCAGAATCCCCATCGAGTTATGATCGAGCAATCATGCTGTCTTCCTTGAAGTCAAAAGAGACTACTTTGCCGCCATCAATTAGGCTGAGAGAGTAGGTGAGACGGTCTGATAACCCAATACTATATACATGGGAAATCCTGATAGCTTGGTTTAAAAAATGAAGTCAGTGTCATCTAATACCTCCGCCCTAAATGTTGTGAGCTTTCAGCGGTGCCAAAGAAGGTCAAGAAACATGCCTGATCCATCACAATGCCGCCATGCACGGAGCCTCTGGTGTTTAATTCCAATATAGGTATATTTTAATTAGTGTTTCTCTGATGGAGGCGCTAGTGGAGGTGACTGTTACCCTCTGATAGACGGAGGACAATTCTGTTGAGATGAGGCTTCGTCCCACCTCCCTCTCCCATCTCTATGTATAAAACATTTTTTTTTAAAGAATGCAAGATAAAAATATTATGAAACAGATCATACATAACCATTCACTGCATTTTAGGGAGTAGATCTACAGAGCTGACAAAGCCGGTACCCTTATATCTCTTCTGATCCTTAGAGATTGCCGAACATAGCTAATTACTGTGTAACATATTAGTTCTGAGTCGAGAGGCTGTAAAACTTGGAGGCTCGGCCTGACATATCTAAGTTTATTTGTGCGCAGAATGGAGTGTAAAAATTGAATTCTGGGAGTAATATAAAATCCTCCGAAAAACATAAAATTAATGAGATATTGCTAGCTAATATTGTCACATGGACAGCATGGCAAAGAAGAGAATCCAGGGCCCGGTTGTAGGAACACTACCAGGATATGGACTGCACAACCTTAAACAGGTTACTTAGAATCTATGTTCAGGGTTTGGGTCCAAACTAGATAAGGTTCAGTCCGTTCAGTAAATGTAATCTCTATATAAGGTCAGACAGTGCCCAGCGCCTGGATCTTGCTATTTCTTGTCTATGATCTGTGGTTTTGAAAAAGGGATTTAACCAAGGCCTGCAAATTATTATCTATTTCATTAGGTTAATAAAATTAATTGGGGACACCAAGTTCTGTAAATGTTCTTCTGATGTAGGCTAGCCAGGGGATATGAGCCCAATTATCTAATTTGCACAGTCTACAAGAACCTGACATGAGAATTTAGTATGGGAAGAGTGCCAGATTATCAACCATAATAAAAGTGGTGCAATTTTAATCATATCATCTATATAAGGAAGACCTGCGTCAGTATGGGTTTTGATGTGTGCAGTACTCTTTGGAACTGTGAACAGTCTTTGAAGGAATTTTTTTCAATGGTTTTTAGGCATCCTGATTCCACATAAACCCAAACACCAGCCCCATATGTGCCCAAAGAAAGGCATTTTGCATTATAAAATGAAATTAATTCTTTAATAGTCTTTTGGCCAGTTTCCTAGCTAATTTAAAAATATTATCCACTGCCCCTCCCATTTTGAGAGCACTCTGAGACAGAAGCTTATCCCATTTGAAATTAACATCCTTCAAGATCCCAAAGTAATTAGACTTCGGAACCTTAGTAATAGGAGTCTTGTCAATAGTGAACCTGCGAGAGCATGTATTTCTAGGCCCATAAGTCATGATGTGTGATTTCAGATGATTGGCCTTTCAGATTCAAACCCCCATGCAGTTGTTAAGAGAATCTAATAGTAGCTGTAGCTCGTTTGCAGTGTGAGAAATAAGCACTGCGTCATCTGCATAGAGAAGGGCAGTCACCAGTTGATCCCTTATCATAGACAGGTCCCTCCCTCTGGCCTGCAGTACTTGATTGAGAGAGTTATTATAAAAGAGGAATACAAATGGGGCAAATATACATCCCTGTCTCTCTCCCTTTTCGATCTTAAAAGGCGGTGTACATTCTCCATCCAGGCCATACCGAACTTGAGCAGAAGAGTCCCAGTGGAGGGGTTTAAGAAGTTCTGTCAAAGATGCTTTTACCCTTGTCTTGCTCATTAAGGGGCATATTTCTATTTGCTTTGCGCTGATATAGCGTAATTTATTTTGACGCTAATTCAGCGCAAACCAAACGCTAGACCTGTCTAGGGTTAACATTTTGATGTTAAAGTCATTTTTCGGATGTGTTAAACCTCCTTGCGTTAATGAGATGCAAGGTAAGCGCTCCCATCCCAAAGAAATGACTCAAACACCCTAGCGCTGTATTTAACCACCTAGCCAAAAATGACGCACGGGTGGGAGGCGGACACAAAAAATGACATTATCTCAGATTTGCGCCAAAATTTAACGCCTGGGTCAGGGCAGGCATTAAAATTAGGCAAACACACCACTACTAAAGGAAAACACACAGAAGCAACATTGCAACCCACAGGAGAAGATGGAGGTGATACTGATACAGCTTGCTAGATGGCACAGAGGACAGGAACAACTCCTGCACACACAAAGGCAACGCAGAAGGCAGGAGAGAGTCTTCAGAACCAGGACAACCCTCCTTGGCCATAGGGACCTGGACATTATTAGGACCTACAGACTCCACCGGCAAGCCATACTACACCTGCGGCACCACATTGAACCACAAATTTCAGCCACCCTGGAGACCCCACACAACATACCACCTATGACAAAGCTGCTTGCTGTCCTGCCCATGCTGGGAAGTGACTCATTCCAAACAATGGGTGCCCTGGTTGCCGCAGTCTCACAGCTCTTGTTCTCTTTGTTCCAGCCAAAGGTGTTAGACGCCATCATCTCCCTGACACCCTGCCACATCAGCTTCTCCAACACCCAACAAAAGCAGCAGGAGAACAAACAAGGGTTCTATCAAATCCATGGCTTTCCACATGTGCTAGGTGCAATTGACTGAACCCATGTCTGGCTCGTACCACCTGCAGCAACAGAGCACTTATACCAGAATCGCAAGCACACGCATTCCATTAATGTACAGGGCATAGTTGACCACCGCAGAATATTCATAAACATTTTTGCCAAGTATCCTGGCAGTGTCCGTGACACCTTCATATTCCGGCACAGCAGGATCAAATCAAATCAAATCATTAACATTTATAAAGCACACTACCCACCCGTGCGGGTCTCAAGGCGCTAGGGGGAAGGGGTTACTGCTGCTCGAAGAGCCAGGTCTTGAGGAGTCTCCGGAATACGGAGTGGTCCTGGGTGGTCCTGAGGATGGTGGGGAGGGTGTTCCAAGTCTTGGCCGCCAGGTAGGAGAAGGACCTCCCACCCGCTGTGGAGCAGCAGATGCGGGGGACGGCGGCGAGAGCGAGGCTGGTGGAGCGGAGAAGATGGGTGTGGGCGTAGAAGCTGAGGCGGCGGTTGAGGTATTCTGGTCCCTTGTTGTGGAGGGCTTTGTGTGCATGGGTGAGAAGTCGGAAGGTGATCCTTTTGCTGAAGGGAAGCCAATGCAGGTGTCTCAGGTGGGTGGAGATGTGGCTATTGCGGGGTATGTCGAGGATGAGGCGGGCGGAGGCGTTTTGAATTCGTTGCAGACGTTTCTGGAGTTTTGCGGTGGTCCCAGCTTAAAGGGTGTTGCCGTAGTCCAGGCGGCTAGTGACGAGGGCGTGGGTCACGGTCTTCCTGGTGTCGGCGGGGATCCAGCGGAAGATCTTACGGAGCATGCTGAGGGTGAGGAAGCAGGAGGAGGACACGGCGTTGACTTGTTTGGTCATGGTGAGAAGAGGGTCCAAGATGAAGCCGAGGTTGCGTGCGTGGTCTGAGGGGGTCGGTGCAGTGCCAAGGGCCGTGGGCCACCAGGAGTCGTCCCAGGCAGACGGGGTGTTACCGAGGATGAGGACTTCCGTTTTGTCTGAGTTCAGTTTCAGACGGCTGAGTCTCATCCAATCTGCGACGTCCTTCATACCATCCTGCAGGTTGGTCTTTGCGCTGGTGGGGTCCTTGGTGAGGGAGAGTATAAGTTGATTGTCGTCGGCGTAGGAGGTGATGATGATGCTGTGCTTGCGTACGATGTCGGCGAGGGGGCTCATGTAGACATTGAAGAGTGTCGGGCTGAGCGAGGAGCCTTGAGGGACGCCGCAGATGATCTTGGTGGGGTCTGAGCGAAAAGGTGGGAGGTAGACTCTTTGAGAGCGGTTGGAGAGGAAGGAGGCGATCCAGTCCAGGGCCTGGCCTTGGATCCCGGTGGAGTAGAGGCGGGTTATTAGGGTGCGGTGACAGACGGTGTTGAAGGCAGCCGAGAGGTCGAGGAGGATGAGGGCGACTGTTTTGCCGTTGTCCATCAGGGTTCTGATGTCGTCTGTGACTGAGATGAGGGCGGTTTCAGTGCTGTGGTTGGCTCGGAATCCGGATTGAGAGGGGTCGAGAAGGTTGTTGTCTTCAAGGAAGTTGGTAAGCTGCTTGTTGACGGTCTTCTCTATGACTTTGGCAGGGAAGGGGAGGAGCGAGATGGGGCGGAAGTTCTTCAGGTCGCTTGGGTCAGCCGTAGGTTTCTTCAGTAGGGCGTTGACTTCAGCGTGTTTCCAGCTTTCGGGGAAGGTAGCAGACGAAAACAAGGAGTTGATGATGGTCTGGAGGTGCGGGCGATGATGTCGTCGGCTTTATTGAAGATGAAGTGTGGGCAGGGGTCCGAGGGGGCACCGGAGTGGATTGAGTTCATGGTGGTTTTGGTTTCACTGTGTAATTCTGCTCTGCAGAGAGTAGTTTTTTAGCCAATAAGCCACTAGGTGAAAACAGCCTGTATCAGAGTCACGTTGAGAAAGGACACCTCCCACTGCTATCTGGAAGGCATCTGCTTCCTTGAAAAAGGGGTGTGAGGGATCAGGAGGATGAAGAATTGGCGCTTGAGTAAAGGCCTCCTTGAGATGTTGAAAAGCGTCTTCTGCTTTCTGGTCCCAGTGAAAGGTCACAACTTTTTGCAGTAAGCAGGTAATTGGGGACACTACTGTGGAAAACTGGGATATGAACCGCCAATAAAAGTTGCCGAACCCCAGGAACTGTTGAATCGCTTTCACAGACTTTGGGCTCTCCCAGTTTAGGATGGCTTGCACCTTAGATTTATCCATGGAAATACCTTCTGGTGCAATGATGTAACCAAGGAAATCGATTTTCTGAGCATGGAAAACACACTTTTCTAGTTTAGCTAACAGCTGGTGTTCTCATAACCACTGCAGTACAGCTCTTACAAGTTCAACGTGTTCTTCAGTAGAAGCAGAATAAATAAGAATGTTTTCTATATAAACTATAATACAGGCATCAAGGAACTCCTGCAACACCTCATTAAAAAAATGGAAAACTGCAGGAGCGTTGCAAAGGCCGAAAGGCATGACGCTGTATTCATACAGCCCGAACTTTGTCCGTAAGGCAGTCTTCCACTCGTCGCCTTCACGCACACAAATTGAGTGGTAGGCCCCTCGTAGGTCAAGCCTGGTGTATATAGTTGAATTGCGTACTTGATCCAGTAGTACCGGTATCAACTGAAGAGGGTAGCAATGCTTTACCATGGCCTTGTTCACTGTGCGATAGTCAATGCAAGATCGCAGTTCACCATTCTGTTTTGGCATGAAAAACAAAGGCGAGGAAACTGGGGATGTAGAGTGACGTATAAACCCCTTAGCCAACAGATCATCAAGATATTCTAGAAGATATTGAGGACCATATTCATACTTTTTTGCACTGCATTTGTGTCACTTTTTGACACCAAAGTGGCGCAAACTCACAAAATACAATTATATATGGGCCTGAGTCTCTAGTTCAGAAAGGGCATAAACCCTACAGCATGGCAAAGTTACCCCTGGAAGTAAGTCTATACGGCAGTCATATGACCTGTGGGGCGGTAACTGAGTAGCTTTCTGCTCACAGAACACGTCATGAAAATCCTGAAAGGGTGCTGGTAGTATCTGTGGCTCAATCTTTGTTGGAATAAGTGATTATGCGTAGTGCAAGGTGGTAATCAGAATAGGAGATTCTTGATAACATCAATGCCAACAATGTTTGGAATCCAGGGTTACCTTTCTTGTGACCTAATCAATCTTGGGGTTGTGTAGTTGTGACCACAGAATGCCCAGAATTTCTCCAAAAACGTAATTAAGTCAAATTGAATCTGCTCAGAGTGACCATTAGCGCAAACCATGGTTAATGGATTAGCTTGACAAAATGATAAGACCAGAAGACAATTCTGATCCATCCAGAGCTCGGACTGGTTCTGGGGTTTCTTTTCGCAGTATGGCGATGCCTAAGGTTTTAGCTAAACTGAAGTCAAGGAAATTACCCGTAGCTTCTGAGTCTAGTGAAATAGGAAGAACTTTACAAGCTTGAGGTGAAACGGTCAAAGTCACAATGAGGGTAAGGTGACGAGATCCAGGGGTCATGGTGTTTACTAATTGGTGTGAGACCATCAGGGAGGAGTAGCCCGACAAAGTGGCCTCTGTTCCCATCATCGCTTCCCACTGCTTTCTTGGGCAAACTGGGTTTACTGGTGCAACTCTTGGCAAAGTGTCCTGCCTTACCACAATAAAGGCACAGAGTCACTCTTCTTCACTCTTTCTCTTCTTTTGACAATGGTCCCTGTACCTCCCCTATTTGCATGGGCTCAGAAGTATCATGAGAAGAGCTCTGGGTGTCTTTTCTTTCTGCTTTTACTACTAGAAGATGTGTGTCACCACTGGACTTTTCACCTTTACGTTCCCCCAAGCTATTGTTTGAGCGAACCTAAATAAGTGAACTCCGAACAGTCGGTGGGAGAATCATTAATCTGTGCCAAAACATCCTTCAGATTATCCCGAAGGCCACGATAGAACAGAGGAGTTCTTTTCTCCTCAGGCCACTCGGTTTCTGCCACCAAGGGGTTAACGGATGTAATATAGTTCAACAGACCCTTGTTTCCCTGCCTCAAATTTAGCAACTAGCCTGTACAAATAAATGTTTATCAAAGAGTTTACAGATAGCCTCCTCAAAGTGATCACAATTATACAATAGAGGGTCACTACGCTCAACCAGAGGGACAGACCAAAAGGCAGCATTCCCACCCATCAAGGAAATTACTAAGGCAACTTTAGCAGCATCGTTGGGAAATGCAGCAGGTCGAAACTGGAATTGCAACTGGCACTGGTTCAGGAAAACATTGATCTTAGCGCTGTCACCAAAAAAACACTCAGGGGGCTAGAGGAACTAGTGTAGTTGTGGTTACTGAAAGCTGCACTGGCTGAGGAGTTGCAGAAGCAGCAGAACCAGTG
Organism: Pleurodeles waltl; assembly: GCF_031143425.1. Lineage (NCBI taxonomy): Eukaryota > Metazoa > Chordata > Amphibia > Caudata > Salamandridae > Pleurodeles > Pleurodeles waltl. The sequence goes on from NC_090443.1 coordinate 501,312,218, forward strand.
TGATTGGTTGAACCACTTGTAAAAAACTCAAAATGAGGTGGCTGCATAATTGGGCCTTTTATTCTACCCTTGGCGTTATCCCACGTAGTATCCTGAGGCATGCATCTTTGTATTTCATGTTGCAAGGACTGGTTTTCCTGCCGAAGGAAAGCTACTTCATGTTGTAAACAAGCTAAGGCCCTTATGACCTCTTGTAGGGAAGAAGTGTCCTCAGAAGATTGTAGGGCTTGGGAAAGACCCTCAAAAGGAACCCCCAGGAAATCCATCACCCAGGAGCCCTGTATTGTTGTAGCTTGGCTTTCTATAAATGCCTGGCCACTCACCTGAAAGGCAGGTTGTCTGAAGGGGCGATGACTGTTCCCCCATCCTTCCAGGACACCTCTCAGTACTGCCAACATAATATGGGAGTCCTGGCAAGTGTCCCCAAAAGGGTGGGGGGATTGGATGAATGAGAGAGAGAGAAGAAAGTTAATGTCTCTGCCGCCTGTCCAGCCGGGCTCCAGATGCTTTGAGGTGCAGGTAATTGCTGTCAGCGTTAGTTGTTGAGTGTCCAGAGCTATAAGGGATGAGTGATGTGTTGAGGGCACTCTTGTACAGTATTTATGCACACAGTCTATTATCTCAGTTAATCACCTGCCACTCAACACGTTCCTCGCACTTCCTCTTCTCTCAATTGGGCTTACAGGAATGCGCCATCATTGCCTGGATCTTCTCTCTGTCTCACACTGCTTAGAGTATTTACTCTTGGTGTAGTTGTTCACACTGAAAACCTATAGCACACGAACACACAACAAAAACTCTTTCCAAAAAGGAATAAACGTACACTGATTTATACAGTCAAGTGAAAACCTGCGTTTTCTGTTTTTGAGAAATCACTAACATCAATTCTAAACAATACTAAAAGAGTTCCTGCAAAATGAGGATTGTTGTCATAACAAGCGACACACACATAATTAGCAAGGTCACACACAATTAAGGTTGTTCATCTCAGAACACTCTCTTTGTGTGGTGATGGCTTTTCCGATTTTAAAATGAATCAACAAGGCAGGGTACAGATACACAATAAATGTCAAAGCTTTAAGCTTTTCCGTACACTCTCTTGCTTCCTCCACTTAGTTTATGTAAACAGCTGCCAACATGCAGAGGCTGAAGAAGTTGTTTCCTTTCTTGTTGCACAGTAACGATACAGAAGCTTTGAATTCCCAGGAGCAGGCTCTCGATCTCAGCTTCAAGAAGAACCGGAACAAAACGACACGCTGTCTAATACCTGTGAGGCTTTTTATAGTTTGTGCAGGAATGAGTCATGAGTGTTGAGTCATGATTAGCACATGGCTCTTGAAAACACGAGTGCTGCCTAACAATCAGATAAGGCATCTGTACAACAACTTGCAGGAAGTCAGGTGCTTCTAATTAACCCCGTAGGTGCTCCAAAGAACCTTTGTGGAGGTTGAGTAAACAAGCCTTGATAAAATCAAGCAACACTGTGTAAACAAACCTTGGTAAAAACATGGTGTACATATTTTTCAATCTACAAAGGCAACAATCTTTGGCCAATTAACTGTAAACATTACACCTTAACATAGCTACCACAGCTGAACATGATCAAGCCAACAACCTGGTATAGGAGATACTAGAGCAGTCACAACCACCTCATTAAATAAACACTTGTCATGCTAAAGAGAAGTGCTTCTATATGTGTGTGTAAGTACAAAGGACTCAATCTGATATTGATACATCCCATCAAGTGGCCAAGAATTGTCTCACTTGCTCATCAATCAGAGTTCGCTTGGCACCAATTTTGAGATTTAGAAGAACTGATAAGTCATCATTACTCCTCCAAAGAGTTATCAAACAACTTATTAGAGGATTTCCTAGGGTTTTCTCTCGCATAAGGTGGCCTTCTTTGCCATGTGAGTTAAATATAGTTGCTATTGTCTCCTTTTGAGCAAACAGAGCTCTTCTAAAATACATCTAATGGAAAACTGTGCTGTTTCTGTGTCTCACATCACCATAGAGCAGCCTTACCCGTCTTCTACGAAGGACAGGGTCAACGTGCGTACCAACCCTAAGTTCATGCCCAAGGTCCCATTGGGATTTGTACTTAAACCTGTCTTTTATTTTTAGAAACATTTCTTTTAATTAATATTTGACATTTACACTTGAGTACAATCTGACCGAAAGGGATCCTCATTATTATGGTTGTCCGATCTAAGGTTCAGTTTCAGTAATAAATTGACAATAAGTAAAAGAGTAAATCCCATCTACCGCCCTCACATCTCTCACCCTCGCTGGCCAAACGCAGTTATCCACAGTTTGTTTACCAAATGTCACCTTGATGTGAGCAAATTATTGATAATGTGTTGACCTTACCACTAGTTGTTTGCTCCATTTTCCAGAGCAAATACCGGCACTGTGTCCCCAGAGCCGTTGCCCCACTGTGACTCCCGTTGTCCGGGCTGATAACCTAAGGACCCTAAGGTATTTGGGGGCATATTTAGGAGCCCATAGTGCCAGTGGAGAGTCACTTTTCATGAAGCTCTGGTGGTGCTAAGCACTGCTCCATATTTACACGGAGGTGTAACATCACTTTTTGTGTCATTACGTCTCCTTGTAAATATGGGCCCCTCCGACACAATTTTCTGCATCAGAGTGGCGTGCAATGGGTTTCTCTCTGGGCGTCCACCGCAACACCAATTGCTTTTGATGCTGCCTCAGAGTTGTTAGTTGTCGTAAACCTGAGGCAGTGCCAAAACCTAACGCCATCCCACGGGTGGTGTTAACATGATAAAACAAGGAGGAATCGTTTTATTCCGCCTCGTTGTTTGCTTTTTCTATATGTGCTGCATTGTGCAGCACACATAGAAAAAGCAATATACCATGTACTATTGTTTACGTGCAGGAAGGGACACCTTCCTGCAAATAAACAATCTATCCTCTCAACATGGTGCAAGGATGCCTGTGTTGGCGCTATAGAGTTTAATTCAGAGCCAGCGCAGGGGGAAACACAGGAGTGCGCCTTATTCCTCTAAATATGGAGCACCCTTGTGTTTCTAAAGTGGTGCAGCACAGCGCTGCAATTTGTGGCGCCACAGCACGCTGCGCCTCTTTAGCATAAATCTGGGCCTTAGTGCATAAAAGTTCCTTGAATTCAGTTGAAATAAACGATAGGCAGAATCCCCATCGAGTTATGATCGAGCAATCATGCTGTCTTCCTTGAAGTCAAAAGAGACTGCTTTGCCGCCATCAATTAGGCTGAGAGAGTAGGTGAGACGGTCTGATACCCCAATACTATATACATGGGAAATCCCGATAGCTTGGTTTAAAAAATGAAGTCAGTGTCATCTAATACCTCCGCCCTAAATGTTGTGAGTTTTCAGCGGTGCCAAAGAAGGTCAAGAAACATGCCTGATCCATCACAATGCCGCCATGCACTGAGCCTCTGGTGTTTAATTCCAATATAGGTATATTTTAATTAGTGTTTCTCTGATGGAGGCGCTAGTGGAGGTGACTGTTACCCTCTGATAGACGGAGGACCATTCTGTTGAGATGAGGCTTCGTCCCACCTCCCTCTCCCATCTCTATGTATAAAACATTTTTTTTAAAGAATGCAAGATAAAAATATTATGAAACAGATTATACATAACCATTCACTGCATTTTAGGGAGTAGATCTACAGAGCTGACAAAGCCGGTACCCTTATATCTCTTCTGATCCTTAGAGATTGCCGAACATAGCTAATTACTGTGTAACATATTAGTTCTGATTCGAGAGGCTGTAAAAATTGGAGGCTCGGCCTGACATATCTAAGTTTATTTGTGCGCAGAATGGAGTGTAAAAATTGAATTCTGGGAGTAATATAAAATCCTCAGAAAAACATAAAATTAATGAGATATTGCTAGCTAATATTGTCACAGGGACAGCATGGCAAAGAGGAGAATCCAGGGCCCGGTTGTAGGAACACTACCAGGATATGGACTGCACAACCTTAAACAGGTTACTTAGAATCTATGTTCAGGGTTTGGGTCCAAACTAGAGAAGGTTCAGTCCGTTCAGTAGATGTAATCTCTATATAAGGTCAGACAGTGCCCAGCGCCTGGATCTTGCTATTTCTTGTCTATGATCTGTGGTTTTGAAAAAGGGATTTAACCAAGGCCTGCAAATTATTATCTATTTCATTAGGTTAATAAAATTAATTGGGGACACCAAGTTCTGTAAATGTTCTTCTGATGTAGGCTAGCCAGGGGATATGAGCCCAATTATCTAATTTGCACAGTCTACAAGAACCTGACATGAGAATTTAGTATGGGAAGAGTGCCAGATTATCAACCATAATAAAAGTGGTGCAATTTTAATCATATCATCTATATAAGGAAGACCTGCGTCAGTATGGGTTTTGATGTGTGCAGTACTCTTTGGAACTGTGAACAGTCTTTGAAGGAATTTTTTTCAATGGTTTTTAGGCATCCTGAATCCACATAAACCCAAACACCAGCCCCATATGTGCCCAAAGAAAGGCATTTTGCATTATAAAATGAAATTAATTCTTTAATAGGCTTTTAGCCAGTTTCCTAGCTAATTTAAAAATATTATCCACTGCCCATCCGATTTTGAGAGCAGTCTGAGACAGAAGCTTATCCCATTTGAAATTAACATCCTTCAAGATCCCAAAGTAATTAAACTTCGGAACCTTAGTAATAGGAGTCTTGTCAATAGTGAACCTGCAAGAGCATGTATTTCTAGGCCCATAAGTCATGATGTGTGATTTCAGATGATTGGCCTTTCAAATTCAAACCCCCATACAGTTGTTAAGAGAATCTAATAGTAGCTGTAGCCCGTTTGCAGTGTGAGAAATAAGCACTGCGTTATCTGCATAGAGAAGGGCAGTCACCAGTTGATCCCTTATCATAGACAGGTCCCTCCCTCTGGCCTGCAGCACTTGATTGAGAGAGTTATTATAAAAGAGGAATACAAATGGGGCAAATATACATCCCTGTCTCTCTCCCTTTTCGATCTTAAAAGGCGGTGTACATTCTCCATCCAGGCCATACCGAACTTGAGCAGAAGTGTCCCAGTGGAGGGGTTTAAGAAGTTCTGTCAAAGAGGCTTTTACCCTTGTCTTGCTCATTAAGGGGCATATTTCTACTTGCTTTGCGCTGATATAGCGTAATTTATTTTGACGCTAATTCAGTGCAAAACAAACGCTAGACCTGTCTAGGGTTAACATTTTGATGTTAACGTCATTTTTCGGATGTGTTAAACCTCCTTGCGTTAATGAGATGCAAGGTAAGCGTTCCCATCCCCAAAAAATGACTCAAACACCCTAGCGCTGTATTTAACCACCTAGCCAAAAATGACGCACGGGTGGGAGGCGGACACAAAAAATGACATTATCTCAGATTTGCGCCAAAATTTAACGCCTGGGTCAGGCAGGCATTAAAATTAGGCAAACACACCACTACTAAAGGAAAACACACAGAAGCAACATTACAACCCACAGGAGAAGATGGAGGTGATACTGATACAGCTTGCTAGATGGCACAGAGGACAGGAACAACTCCTGCACACACAAAGGCAACGCAGAAGGCAGGAGAGAGTCTTCAGAACCAGGACAACCCTCCTTGGCCATAGGGACCTGGATATTATTAGGACCTACAGACTCCACCGGCAAGCCATACTACACCTGCGGCACCACATTGAACAACAAATTTCAGCCACCCTGGAGACCCCACACAACATACCACCTATGACAAAGCTGCTTGCTGTCCTGCACATGCTGGGAAGTGACTCATTCCAAACAATGGGTGCCCTGGTTGCCACAGTCTCACAGCTGTTTTTCTCTTTGTTCCAGCCAAAGGTGTTAGACGCCATCATCTCCCTGAAACCCTGCCACATCAGCTTCTCCAACACCCAACAAAAGCAGCAGGAGAACAAACAAGGGTTCTATCAAATCCATGGCTTTCCACATGTGCTAGGTGCAATTGACTGAACCCATGTCTGGCTCGTACCACCTGCAGCAACAGAGCACTTATACCAGAATCGCAAGCACACGCATTCCATTAATGTACAGGGCATAGTTGACCACCGCAGAATATTCATAAACATTTTTGCCAAGTATCCTGGCAGTGTCCGTGACACCTTCATATTCCGGCACAGCAGGATCAAATCAAATCAAATCATTAACATTTATAAAGCGCGCTACTCACCCGTGCGGGTCTCAAGGCGCTAGGGGGAAGGGGTTACTGCTGCTCGAAGAGCCAGGTCTTGAGGAGTCTCCGGAATACGGAGTGGTCCTGGGTGGTCCTGAGGATGGTGGGGAGGGTGTTCCAAGTCTTGGCCGCCAGGTAGGAGAAGGACCTCCCACCCGCTGTGGAGTGGCGGATGCGGGGGACGGCGGCGAGAGCGAGGCTGGTGGAGCGGAGAAGATGGGTGGGGGCATAGAAGCTGAGGCGGCGGTTGAGGTATTCTGGTCCCTTGTTGTGGAGGGCTTTGTGTGCGTGGTTGAGAAGTCGGTAGGTGATCCTTTTGCTGATGGGAAGCCAATGCAGGTGTCTCAGGTGGGCGGAGATGTGGCTGTTGCGGGGTATGTCGAGGATGAGGCGGGCGGAGGCGTTTTGAATTTGTTGCAGACGTTTCTGGAGTTTTGCGGTGGTCCCAGCATAAAGGGTGTTGCCGTAGTGCAGGCGGCTAGTGACGAGGGCATGGGTCACGGACTTCCTGGTGTCGGCGGGGATCCAGCGGAAGATCTTACGGAGCATGCTGAGGGTGAGGAAGCAGGAGGAGGACACAGCGTTGACTTGTTTGGTCATGGTGAGAAGAGGGTCCAAGATGAAGCCGAGGTTGCGTGCGTGGTCTGAGGGGGTCGGTGCGGTGCCAAGGGCCGTGGGCCACCAGGAGTCGTCCCAGGCAGACCGGGTGTTACCGAGGATGAGGACTTCCGTTTTGTCTGAGTTCAGTTTCAGATGGCTGAGTCTCATCCAATCTGCGACGTCCTTCATACCATCCTGCAGGTTGGTCTTTGCGCTGGAGGTGATGATGATGCTGTGCTTGCGTACGATGTCGCCGAGGGGGCTCATGTAGACATTGAAGAGTGTCGGGCTGAGCGAGGAGCCTTGAGGGACGCCGCAGATGATCTCGGTGGGGTCTGAGCGAAAAGGTGGGAGGTAGACTCTTTGAGAGCGGTTGGAGAGGAAGGAGGCGATCCAGTCCAGGGCCTGGCCTTGGATCCCGGTGGAGCGGAGGCGGGTTATTAGGGTGCGGTGACAGACGGTGTCGAAGGCAGCCGAGAGGTCGAGGAGGATGAGGGCGACTGTTTCACCGTTGTCCATCAGGGTTCTGATGTCGTCTGTAACTGAGATGAGGGCGGTTTCAGTGCTGTGGTTGGTTGGAATCCGGATTGAGAAGGTTGTTGTCTTCAAGGAAGTTGGTAAGCTGCTTGTTGACGGTCTTCTCTATGACTTTGGCAGGGAAGGGGAGGAGCGAGATGGGGCGGAAGTTCTTCAGGTCGCTTGGGTCAGCCGTAGGTTTCTTCAGTAGGGCGTTGACTTCAGCGTGTTTCCAGCTTTCGGGGAAGGTAGCAGACGAAAACGAGGAGTTGATGATGGTCTGGAGGTGCGGGGCGATGATGTCGTCGGCTTTATTGAAGATGAAGTGTGGGCAGGGGTCCGAGGGGGCACCGGAGTGGATTGAGTTCATGGTGGTTTTGGTTTCTTCTGTGTTGATGTGGATCCAGGCGTTGAGGGTGATGGCTGGGGGTGTGGGTTCAAAGGATCAATGAACAATTCCAGGATGGACAATTTGGAAATGGCCTACTTGTGGGTAAGTCAACAAATCTAGTAATGTACACACCAACCCTGTCGGACACACAAGACATACACCACAACAGTAACATATGTCCAGGGTAACACACATGTGCAGGTGATAACACATATGCACCATGCTGCAGTACAGCACAATCAGTGCCTAACACACCCACAACTTGACAGGCACACCACGGGAAGGACAGGTGTAGCCATGTACCCTCAGACAACAGCAGAACTACACAGACCACTACAAGTGCCCTCAGGTTACCCACTACCTCCACATCACACACACTACACCAAACAAGGAATAGCACAGAAATGTTGAAGGCACACACCATGCGCATGTCATGTAACTTCCAAATAGGCACAGATGCCTCAAGCCATGGCATGCAAATCACTGACAGAATAAATATCAAACAACTGCATCTCATCAACACATACCTAACTTACCTGTAGTGTGCAGAGACATCTGCCTGACGCATTGACTCACACATATAGAAATACAAGATCAATGCCCATCACATACCATGTGCCAGATGTATCAGAAGTGGTACCACACCTACTGTAGTGGAACCTCACCTTCAATACTGACTGACTCACAACACCATCATGTCTGTACCAGATACAATAAATGGCCTAACAGGGGGCAGAGACACAGTGAGAAAGTGCAGATCATGGATGTCATAGTGGGACCCAGTAGGAGTAGAGAGGACATAACTGACCTCACATTCACTGTGCCAAGGGACACATTTGCCAATTAGCTGAGCTCCATCCCAGAGCCTGCACTGTGCATGTGTCAACAGAATAAATGCACATTCATGTTTAGAAAGATAGGAGAGACACTGCTAGTTATGTTGATCATCCTGTGACAATGGGATACACACCCTTGGACACCTCATGGCTGACACAAACATTACTTGCCACTCAGGAACACCAAGAGAACAATGTAATAGCCCACAGTTCCATATTCATGGTCTGCATTGTACGTACATCATGGCAGATGACCATTTCATAATGACTTCAAGCCACAGTGTAAATTGGCCACCCTCCCATGCTGTATGTATTGTGGAAGGGGTGTGCAATGTTTCTCGCTGCAGGTCTGTCACCACAAGATACATAGCATGACGATGCAGACTCACATGTAGCTGTCCACAAAAACCTGAGGAAGTGGCAACAACAAATAACACCCAAGGGGTGCCGTATGAAGGTTGCAAAAAGTAGACTGTGCTAAGAACTCAGATGAATGTGGCACAAATGCATGCTGTACACTGCTGCACACACTTAAAGAGCCAATTGGCCATCTAAAAAGTATATGTACAGGGCAGTGTACCATCCTGCACAGATACATCCACCTGCACAAGGCAGCTAGCCAAGTACCCTGGTGCAGGGTAGGTAGTGTTGGTGCAGGCTGCACATGAGCAACTGGCGCAGGGGGCAACAAAGTTTTGCCAAGTAACATGTCACACATGGGGCATTCTTGCATAGTTTAAATGTTGCAGGACAGTGCAGCCTGTTTTGGAGACATGTAGTGCATTCTCACTAACCAATTTTAAAGGCCCATAGTGTCACACCTCATCTTCAATGACACATGTCAAAAGGGATGGGATGTCCAGGCTCTGTAGTGCTACCATGTTTCAACCATATCTGACCACATTGTGTTATGAGGATGTGTCATGTCCCCTCTAGTGATAGCACACTGATACAAAGGTGCACTACACAACGTATGGTACATACATAATGAAGAATCAGTGTGTAATCCAAATCATATCAAAATATGGTGAGACTGTAATGTTTGAACAGGGCACTAACACAACTCAGTATGAGAGTTGCAATGACTGCATGGATGATGTGTGACAAGGGGTGGACATCATTGGTGACAATGCTCAACGTGATTAGTCCAGGTATGACAAGAAATAGGAGAAATGGATCCTGCACAGTAAATCCATGGAAATTACTCCTGCCACTGCCATGGGGCACAATCCTGTCACAGGGTACACATGACCTCACACTTTGGACGGACACGTCTGTGGAAAGGACATCATAATGAATGAGAACATATGCAGCTAGGGCTGCAGGTCCACCACACATTTATATTTATTGCAATGCAAAATGTCATGATTTTAAACTGTCTATTGTGTTAAATACATTATATGTTTGGAATGTAGGCAGAGTGTGTCAATCACAGTATGTAACAAATATGTACACATGTCCAACATATGTGTAGTCCACACACTTCACTCATATACTCGAGCAACATATGGAGACATTTGTAGGGTAACAGTTGCCAGACTGCATTCATCAGCCATCATCAACAATGCCTGAGCTGTGCATGTCGTCTGAAATGTGATGCTCTGTAAGACAACAACACATAGCACATAAGTAAACACAATTCACAATCACATACCATGACTCTTGCATAGTACTGACGGCCATACATATGTGGATACACTGTTGTCACACATACATACAAATGCATGACGTGTACACATTTGCATGCTGTTGATTCTGTAACACACACATTGGTGTAACAGACCAATCACACACAAATCACATTGTTAAATTTGCTACCACATGTGGCCATACACAAAATGCCAAACTGCAGACCTGCCCATTCAATTATTATGTTGATACAGGGTGAATCTTTTAACAATTGCCAAAATCACGCAATCAGGAATTGAGTAAAAAACAAATGATGCAAATGGGTCAAAAACATCCACAAACGCAAGGTACATGGCTCGTGGGTCCTTAGCGTGATGCACACCTGTGCACGCATTTCAATGCTGATTTACTGTAAAATCTACACATAAAGGTAATGCGTCATTATAAAAAGACGCACGTAACTAATCCGTCTGAATAAATCACATAAATATCAGATGCGCCCAAAAAATTCACGCATAACAGAGGGCACAGGAAGTGATGTAATAGGACATACTGTTTACAGGCATGGTACAGTGGGTATACTTTCACTTTCTCTTTACAGTCTGTGCCTCTTTTGACTGTGTGGTTGTGTCTTGGAGTTGGTGGTGTCTTCTTGCTCTTTTTTGTATCTTGTGGTGTCCCTCCTGTTGTGTTTTCTGTTGTATTCGATTGTTAGGTGTCCCGGTGTCTGTGACTTTGTGTGCCAACTGTATTTTACCTTGCACCTGTGCTGTGGGGTGTCTGTCTGGGTTAGTTGTATAGGCGGGTTAGTTTGGTTAGTTATTTTTTGGGTGTTAAGTTTCCTTTCCTTATTTCTGTTTATTACTACGACATTTTACTTTTCAACCTGTACCCCAGTGCAATGTCTGGCAGGGGGAGGCAGACCAGAATGGGGGAGGAGAAGCTGGGAGGCTTCGTGTGCCTGGTAGCCCACTACCTCACGTTGATGCTGGAGATGGGTGGGCGTTTGATCAGGGCTACCGTACGGACGCGACTGCTGCGGTGGGGCAAGGTGCTCCATCACCTGAAGAGGGTGTACCACAGCAGTTGCAACGACCACCAGCTCAAGCTGGGCTGATCTGGTGGCCTGGGAGCAGGATCTTCTGGACCATATTGATGTGATTGGTGGCCCTGTTGGTGAATCCCCCATTGGCAAACTAATTACTGTTCACTGCACTTGAATGACAGTAGCAGATGTGTTGGTGGGCTGCATGCAATGCTTGTGGACAGGTTGCATGCAACCAGAATGAAGTGTCCCTGTGCCTGTATAGACATGGGCTTCACATATCCAACCATTTTAACAATGCAAGTCAGATGTTAGGTGAGTCATGCACATCCATCACTAAGTCACACATTTCAGGGGCCATGGCAACATCTGTGCCCCAGCATTGTGTCATGTATGATAAGCCAAGACACCGCCAGCATCCCATACCATATGTAAGTGGATTGTGATAATGAAGTACGACAATCCATGTATGGTGCAACATTGTCAGATTTTTACATACACCTTTCCTGCAATTATGTTTACAAAGGGGGTATACCCACCTTATGGGGCACTGGCAATGGGGCATTCGATGCATCACCTAACTGTGACACGTCAGTCATGGATTACTCAATGCATGAAAATTGCAGACTAAAAAAGTTAGCAGCTTGTCCTCCACAAAGTGCCTCTGTGTGCCTTGCAGGACAAGCCAGAATACTTGAGTCAGTTGTCTTGCCAAGCACAAGGGTAGTGTCATTTATCTGTCACACAACTCTCCCTCATTCCATGGAGTTCTATCTTCTACAGATTGGCCACAAATGGTTGTTGCAGGGTGTAGCACTACACGAGTCTCAGGCACAGTGTAAGAGTGCAGAAGTATGGCTCTCACTCACCTGAGTGTCAGTCTCATTGTAAGTTTGCAGTGGTGTGTCTGTTGCACTGTCCACAACATGGATAATTACCTCACTCCTCTGAAATAGTATATACTGCCATATGTTGTCCACTAGTAGTGACAGTGAAGTGATGCTAACCATGGTTTTCCATCCATGTCTTTCAGGTGGACCTGCCCCCTACACCATAGGCGAAGTGGCAAGATTTGAGGAACCAGATGTATCCACTAAGTGTGATTTTGTCTGTCCTGTGTAGTGTTGAAATGTTTTGTGTGAGTGAGTCATGCATGTTGCATCCAATGCTAGAAGTGATGAGCGGTAAAATGATCAGAAATCAAAGTAGGCTGAATGGTGACACTTTGTCACATTTAAGTGGATCCCCATGCATGTGCAGAGAGACATATCTTGTGAGGCTTGTGGCACTCAATGGCTAGCATTGTGTAAACAAGGTGATGACAAGCCACATGTAGCTTCATATGTGTCATAGATGTGCATCATTGTGTAAATAACGGCATGGAACACACACTCATTCCCACAACACAGTGATGCACCATTTCGTAGACAAATTGGTGCATCCCTGTATTGTAATGTACATGTAGGACTGGGTGACCAAATGTCCCCCAGCATGTACAACTATTTTTTTACTCCACTTATTTGACACTTATATGGAATGTAATAGGCGTCCATGCAGGTCAAGTCCAATTGTGTGCTGGCATGGTAATGGGTGTGTAAGGAATGATATTGGCTGATCAGGTATTGATGGGTGTCTACACCTGGACACATGAATGTAGAAGTGATAGATTTATGAATACCAGCTTCATTTTTGTCATCACCTAACATATGGTCCATTCCCTGACTCCATATATGAGTGGGCATGCATTGGTGGATGACCTGGACAGTTGAGATGTTGATCTGCATGGCCATACCCCCTGAGGCACAGGTGGTGGGAACAACAAATGTGTAGGTAGATGTGATGCTCTAGTATAGGTGACAGTCATTTTGATCAGGCTTTCATGTGTACTTATCAACACTGAACCCTTATGGTTACCAACAGCATCCCATACTCCCAATAACATGTATGATGTATGTTAGAAACTTTGACACAGATGATGAGGAATAGTGGCCCTGATCAATGTTAATTTGATGCTGCCTTAGTATTGTCACACACACATGGTACAAAATATAAGCAGATCTAACTTGGTTTGTTTCATTATCTTGTTGTGGGTGGCTATGGTGGCAAGGAAATGGTGCTAAGGCAGCGTTGTCATTTCATCCATGAGGGCCATTGTGTCCTCCAGAATGTGAGTAGGAGTGCATGTGCAAATCGATGTAGATAGTAATTTACTGTACATACGTCACACAATGCTGATACTGATGGTTGCCTGTCTATTTAACAACTGCCAACATGAATAATGACCAACTCCGTGCCTTTCAGAAGAGGGCAGTGCGCTATAGGCACATATTGGCAGTGGAATCTAGGTTCAGGAGGATGGCACGCCGCTATAGCTCGGAGCGATCCACTGGTGAGTGGCAGGCATTCAACCAAGGGGGACCCTTACTGCCCACACAGGCTGGACCAAGCACCACAGCTGTGCAGGGGCCTACAGCTGCCAACATAATTACTGCTCCAGCTGCTGCACCCTCCACTACCATCCCACAGCCAACCACACCATCTGCCATGGACATGAGTACCATCACAGATTTACAGAGCGATGTACAACAGGTCCTCAAAAAGGTGGACTCCATTGAAAAGGAGGTGGCAAAAAATAATAAGGCCCTCAAGAACATTAAGAGGAGACTGAAGAGGGCCAACCTCTGAATGGCATGATGTCACTCCTCCCAAGTTCACTCCCCTCCATCCTCTTTTTTCAAGTTTTTTTGTGGGTGTTAGGGTGTTAGTTGTAGGTTAGAATAGGTTTGTGGGTTAGTTAGGATAAGTTGGCTTGGGGTGGTTTTTCTTTTCTACTTTTCATGTTTTACTATGTGGGCGGGTGGGGGGTGATATTGGGGCTTTTATGTGTTTATTAAAAAAATTAAAAAATTAAAAATTAAATAAAATAACCCCCAAAATATTTGTTTAGTCATAGATAGTAAATGTGTAGTTTAGTGTATGTTGTCCTGCAAGTGCCCTGTGATTTAAAGGGGGTGGGAGGCAAATGTTTAGAGTGTCGTTAAATGTGCATATATATATATGTGTATATATATATATATATATTTATATATATATATATATACAGTATATATATATATAGTTAAGAGTCAATCATGGTTGTATGAAGCGTAGGAAGAATTTCCTCTTGACTGTCTTATAATTACTTTTTTTGTCAAGAATAAATTATATGCCTCTTTGAAAAAATGTTGTATTAAACTTCCTTCTGTAACTTTCTTGAACTCCTGTTGTTTGTATATTGATGACTAGATGATCAAATTTGTTGTTAGTATGTCTTAGTATTCTCTGAATGTTCTTAACAGTCCATTCTAGCCAGAGACTCTTTAATGTACTCGAAAAAACCTTCAGTCTCCGTAAGTGCTTTTACACAATGAAATATTATTATCTGTGGTTAACTCGTTTGTCTGTAAAATACATGCCAAGTCAAGTTTTCCTCAAAAAAGACGTTTACCTCACAATACGCTCTCTCTGTGCATCTGGATTCCTGTCAGGTCACTGTTGAAGTGCGAAGCTCTCAAGCTGCGCTCACGTGTCATAGCATCAAAATTTAGTGCAACACTAGAACTGCAACTTAAGCTTTGGACTTCTCACCAGCCATTTTGGATTTCTTACTTCTGCATTTTCTTTGCAACGTGTGCAGCACAACTGGCAAACCTTCTTCCAACAGAGACGTCGCTGTCTCCACTGTGGACACTTCTTTGTCCGCACTCTTATTGCTTTTCTTTTACTTTTCACTGTTACTACGTGGCAGGTTTGAGTGTTCTTGACAGTACTCACCCTCATGGAACAGTTCTCCAATTTAGTTTTTTTTTAGATAAGTTTTGGGGAAGTTATTTATTAATCTTGAGGCATGCACAATATTATGAGGTTCCCAAGATCGTTCTTCTGTACCATAACCTTTCCAATCAATTAGATAGTATAACTTGTCCTTTCTTATCTCGGAATCTAAAATTTGATTGACCTCATGCTCTTCTGCAGAGCTAATCTGGATAGGACTCGGAGGAGTGTTTAAACACAAATTTGGAGGACTGTTCTTTAGCAATGAAACATGAAAAACTGGATGTACTTTTAGATGTGATGGCAACTGTATTTTAACTGCCACAGGATTCATCATCTTGTCTACTTTAAATGGACCTATGAATCAAGGCTGAAACTTCGATTTCCTTTGAGATGTAAATGACGAGTGGAAAATCAGACTCTGTTCCCTCTTGTAAAAGTTGGACTTTCTCTTCTTTTCTTATCTGCCTGAGCTTTATATGAGATTTTTGCTCGAGTGATGTTTTTTGTAGCGCTAACTAAGTTGGTCTGTAATCTCTTTATTATTTCTTCTACTGCAGGCTCTGTGTCATCTTCTTTACCTAAAATTACATTAGGATGCCTGACTTCATTTAGATAAAAGGGGTGAACCCAGTGGTGGAATGCACAGCATTACTATAAGCAAATTCAGCTGCCCAAACCAACTCTGGCCATTCCTTCTCTTGATCAAATAAATAGAGTCTTAAATATTGTTCTATTTCTTGATTCACTCCCTCTGTCTGCCCATCTCTTTCTGGATGGTAACTGGTAGATAAACGTGACTCAATTCCTAATCGTTTAGTAAAAGCCTTCCAAAAGTGGTAAACAAATTGGGATCCCCTGTCAAAAACATGAATTTTTGGAATCCCATGAGCATGTACTATATATTGTGTAAACAACTGGGCAACTTGTGGGGCTCAGGGAATTTCTTTTAATGGAATGAAATGTGCCATTTTAGTGAAAGTGTCAACAAAAACTAAGATAGTGTTAAAACCTTGACTACTAGGAAGATCTACAATGAAGCCCATAGTAACAGTATGCCAGGGATGGGGTGCTGTGGGTAACGGTCTTAAAAGACCTTGTGGAGCTGTTCTGTTGGATTTTCATTTTTGACACTTTTCACAAGTTGACACATAGGCCCATATTTATACTTTTTTAGTGCCGCATTTGTGCCGCTTTTTGATGCAAAATCGCAGCAAACGTACAAAATACAATTGCATTTTATAAGTTTGCGCCGCGTTTGCGTAAAAAAATGCGGTGCTAAAAAAGTATAAATATGGGCCATATTGTCTTATCTGAGTTTTCATTTGTGGCCACCAAAGATTTTGCTGTATCAGATCTTGAGTCTTTTGAATCCTTTTATGTCCAGCCAATTGATCATCATGGCAGGCCAGACGTACCTTTTCTTGTAATTCTAAAGTCGATATACACAATGCATCTTTATAATATGATAGACCATCCTTGATCACTCTTTCTGGGGCTTCTTTGGACCACTTCAGCATCTTTTCGGGTGTTAAACTTTCTTGAATTTCCTTGGTCAAATCTGCTTAATGAATGGTTAATATAAACTTCTCTTGTGGGATGATCAGACCTTTTTCTGGAAGTTCTTTAGATGCATCAACATCAATTCGAGACAGAGCATCTGCCTTGCCATTAGCTTTTCCAGGTCAAAAAGTGATGGCAAAATCGAAGTCTGCAAAATAAAGGGAACAATGCAATTGTCTTGCTGTTAGTGTACAAGCTGATTTCAAAAACTGTAAATTTCTATGGATGGTGTAAACAGTTACTTTATGTTTAGCTCCCAAAATATAATGTCTCCATTCACAAAAGGTTTCTTTGATGGCCAAAAGCCCCTTATCAGCAATTGAATAGTTTACCGCTGGTGGAGTTCATTTTCGTGAGAAAAAGGCAACTGGATGAAATTGCCCTGTATCTTTATGATGCTGTGAGAGAATACCGTCTACAGCGACATCTGAAGCATCTGCTTCCACATAATAAGGCTCATCTGGATTGGGGTGTAGTAATATTGGAGCTGTGGTGAAGGAGTTTTTAAAAAATTTAAAAGCATCATCTGCTTCTTTTGTCCATTCAAACCTCACTCTTTTTTTTAACAAACGAGTGATGGGAGAGACTATTCGAGAAAAATTGGGTATGAATCTTTGATAAAAGTTGGTGAATCCCAATAAACTTTGGATTTCTTTAACATTGCAAGGAGAAGGCCAATTTTGAACTGTCTTTATCTTAGTTGGATCCATACTAACTCCTTCTGATGACACAATGAATCCAAGGAACTCTACTCTTTCGACATGGAATGCACACTTTTCCAATTTCACATAAAGATTGTGCTCTTGTAGTCTCATAAGGATGGATCGAACATGTGAAACGTGTTCTTGCAGATTGTCAGAAAAAATCAAGATATCATCTATATATACACGGCAAATCTGTCGAGAAATTCTCGTAATATATCATTTACAAAATGCTGAAAAGCTGCAGGAGCGTTACATAATCCATATGGCATCACCTGGTATTCAAATAATCCATTAATTCATATCGAGTTCGAAAGGCTGTTTTCCATTCATCTCCAGATGCCACTCGTAGCAAATGATAAGCCCCTCCCAGATCTAATTTGGTGTAAATGTTTGCATTTTTTACTTGATCTAAAAGAACTGACACCAAAGGCAGCGGGTATCGATTCTTGATGGTAACCTGATTGAGGGCTCGATAATCTATGCAAGCCTGGAGACCCCCATCCTTCTTGGGTATGAAAAACAGCAGGGAGGAAACCGGAGATTTAGAGGGGCAAAAAAAAGCATTAGCTAGATATTGATCGAAATACTCTTTCAAGTATTGGTTCTCCACTTCGGTTAATGCATATATTCAACTACATGGCAATATTGCTCCTGGCTCCAATTCAATTTTGCAGTCATATGGTCGATGTGGTGGCAATTTCTCAGCCTCTTTCTTGTCAAAGACAGTCACCAAAGCTTCATATTCCATCAGAACTTCTGTTGTTTCAAGAGCATAGATCTTCGGAGAATGTGATGATAAACAAACCACCTGTGACTTTGTGAACGTTTCTACTTGACCATGAAAACTATTCTCTTTACAATAGGAAGAGCTCATTTCTAAATTCTTTTACTCCAATCAATTTGAAGATTATGCTCAGTAAGCCAGGGCCGACCCAAAATTAATTGAAACTGAGGAGCATCTATTAAATTAAAAATGATCTGTTCCTGATGTCCACCAAAGCCTTGAAATTGAATCGGTTTGGTCTCATGAGTAATTGCGCCTAAAGAGAGACTGGTGCCATCTACTGCTCTTACTACTTCCAAAGTTGATTTCATAACAAATCAAATTGGCATCTTATGACCACGTTTGATGTCAAAAAAATTGCCTGTAGCTCCAGAATCAATCATAGGTGATATTCCTTGAATTTCCTTCTCAGGAGTCTTGACTGTCACAGTTTGTACCAAATGTGGTGCTGCCGTCTGTAAAGTATTTGCTACTCGTTGTTCTGAGGGAGTTGTCTTGGTTTCTGCTTTCATTAGGGCAACTCCCCCTACTGATGAAGCTGACATTTTCCTGACTGCCCAGTCTTTGGTTTCATGGGACATTCTTTAACAAAATGCCAAGATGCACCACAGTATAAACACATTTGATTCATTCTTCATTTTTCCTTTTCTTCTTTAGGTAGCGGTCCTCGAATTGAACTAATTTGAATTAGTTCTTCCAATGTTACTCCCTCTCCTACTCTCATATGATCATTTTTTACTCAATCGAATCTCGGTGGGAGTGGCCAATAATCTCTTCTCTTTTCTGCTCTCCGTTCAGTTAACCGATGGTCAATTTGTAATACAAGATCAATTATTTCTGAAATTTCAGTGGGTCTATTTGGAACTCGTGCCAATGCATCCTTCAATTCATCCTTCAACCCACAATAGAATATGGCAGCCCTCTTTGATTCTGGCCACTTATTTTCTACTATGAGTTTTTTAAAATGAGCTAGATAAGCTACTAGATCTTTATTACCTTGCTTAATTTCCAACAGCTGATTATCTGTGGCCCAAGCTGCAGTTCGACGATCAAATATTCTTAAGAACTCTTCTTTGACATTTTGAAAATTATATAAAACTGGATAATTTCTCAAAACATGGACCATGCAGCTGCATCACCTGTCAGATAAGACAATATAAATTCCAACTTGAATCGGTCTTCAGAAAAAATGATGGGTCTACGTAGAAAATGCAATGAGCATTGAGTTAGACAAATTTGTGCTTTATTTGGATCTCCACCAAAACGCTCAGGTTGGTCCAAGTGAATTATAGGGGAAAAAGCATGAATTACTTGAGTAGATATACCTGTGGACTGTGAAGTAATAGGGGTATCGGAAAACGCTGAGTTACTAGACTTGGAAGTATTTCCTAACTCATTTCGTCCTTGTTTTATCTGTACTGTTTCTTCTATGGTATTGTTTAATTGCTTCTGCAATCCTTCTAAGATGGTGGCTAATGCCTTTACATCAATTCCTTCGGCCATTCTGCTCAGGAGGCAATCTGACTTCCCAGTAAATTAGGGAGGGCACTTCAATCTGTCAGAGTACTTTAATTTGATTCCCTCAGGAGCAGAAGATAAATCCTCAGTCCCAACCCAGACTACTTGCAACAAAATAGATTCTCTGTATTGAGAACCCTGGAAGGGAAAAGGGGAATGGGATTTAGAGAGACTGTCTCAGAGAAGGTGTTTCATCAAATACTCAGTTTGCAACCTCACTTCTTGTTTGACTGGATAATGGCACCTGAAAGATCACAATTACAATTACTAGGGACACACTATTGAATTATATTATTCTTTCTCATTGACTAACAATTAATTTCACTGACAAAAATATCACACTCACTTACCCTGAGTTCCCTGAGGAATTGCCTCTCTCTTTGTGTGTAAATGTTTGATATTGAACAATAGGTAATGAGTTTCTTAGAAATTGTTCTCAGTTTAACAAGAAGATTAGTCTGCTTCTCAACCTTTGTGATAAAATTAAAATTTTGAATTTGTTTGTCCACTCGTTCTCAATTATTTAGAATCGTTGCTATATATATATATATATATATATATATATATATATATATATATATATATTGTTAAGAGTCAATCGTGGTTGTATAAAGCGTAGAAAGAATTTCCTCTTGACTGTCTTATAATTACTTTTTTTGTCAAGAATAAATTATATGCCTCTTTGAAAAAACTTCCTTCTGTAACTTTCTTGAACTCCTGTTGTTTGTATATTGATGACTAGATCATCAAATTTGTTGTTAGTATATCTTTATTCTCTGAATGTTCTTAATAGTCCATTCTAGCCGGAGACTCTTTAATGTACAAAAAAAAAAACTCCTGTGTCCGTAAGTGCTTTTACACCATGAAATATTATTATCTGCGGTTAACTCATTTGTCTGTAAAATACATGTGAAGTTTTCCTCAAAAAAGACGTTTACCTCACAATATGCGCTCTCTCTGTGCATCTGGATTCCTGTCAGGTCACAGTTAAAGTGCAAAGCTGTCAAGCTGCGCGCACGTATCATAGCAACAAAACTGAGTGCAACACTAGAACTAGAACTTAAACTTTGGACTTCTCTTCAGCCCCTTGGATTCCTTACTTCTGCATTTTCTTTGCAACGTGTGCAGCACGACTCCGCAAACCTTCTTCTAACAAGGACGTCGCTGTATCCACTATGGATACTTCTTTCCCCGCACTCTTATTGCTTTTCTTTTACTTTTCACTGTTACTACTTGGCAGGTTTGAGAGTTCTTGACAGGTGGTAGTGGCAACTGTTGTCAATGTGGAATGCCCCATGGGCCAATGGCCTGGACATGGCAGGTTACCAGCAGCTTACAGACTGGCTATGGCATCTGTCCTGTGACACCAGACCAGTGATACGTTCAACACTATCCTCCAGGTCTGTTTCCACATTTCCACCAGCCTTTGCATGGTGGTGTAATCCTCATGAAATGGTTGTTAGTGATGTGGTGTGGTGTGCCCCTGGGTACCCCTGCACAGCCCATGCACTTGGCATGGGCAGTGCAGGGTGACCCATACCTTAGCCCTTTCCACTGCCTGATTTGTAGGGCTGAGTGCAGCGTGTCCTCTTACACCTAATGCAGGCCAAAACTGGCACTGACTCTATTTGATCCATCAATAATGTTTAGTGAGTGCCCCACAGAGCTACCATGTGCAGACAGATTTCCAGCCGCCCATCCCCAACGTGTGACTCATACTGCCAAGTGCAAAGGGTACACTGCACTGGCAGTCTTACCAACAGTGGGCTTGCTCATGCGTGTTGATGTGGAATTATCTGCCATTATGTATACAGCCATACCCCATGTGTTGTATGTGTGTGTTTATTTTCCCTTTTCCATGTGTCTGACATAGTTGTGTCCAAATAGTTGTTGTGTCAGCCTGTGAATATTGTGACCTAATGGTTGCTATCTGTGGTACATGTTTTCTATAGTGGCACTTTTCAGTTCAGCATCATTATGTGTGGTTGAACACAACTTCAGTTTAGTTGGTCTGGGTAGTGGCATGTTACCAATGATACCGGTCCAGCCTGTTATTACCCCAGCACCTGTTGAGTTATTGTTCCATGCACCCAGGGGACAACCTGACTCCATGATGTAGGGATGGCTGCCTCATGTGCATATGTTGTCTATGTGCAGTGTGGTGGTGCTACCGGCACATGCCTGGGTACTGTTGGAACAGTTGCAATGACTTGTGTGCTGTGAGATGCAGCACACATGTATTTGAGCAATGAGCCAAGGCAGTTGCAAAGTGTTACTGCAAGGGACACCACTATGAAGTAACCCCAGGAATTGTGTTGACTGACTACCCGGTCTCTGATGTCTTGGTTGTGTTAGTGGTGTTGATGTGATTACATGCAAGTGATGTTGTGATGTCACAACCAGTGGCACAGTGATTATTCATGCCATCCATCCCATGTGGTGCATTTGTACGTGTAGGTATTTAGGCATGGTGTTCTAAATATGTCCAGGTTGTGTATGTGTCAATGGTGCATGGCACTTCCAAGGCATAGGTACATGTGTAGCTTATGTTGGCATGCTGCAACTTGCTTAATGTGCATTGTATCCCTCTGCGCTCTTTTGACATGCATTGTGTGAGTCCTATGTGCCTCCCCCTTCTTGCACTTTACATTTAGACATATATTTCCCCCATGGAACTTGCCCTAAATTTGTGGTGTTTTCTGGTATTCTGCACTGTCCTGTCCTTGTATCCCTGTGATGATTTCCTCTGGGATAACTGCTGCAACCATCTCCTCCATCTCGTCTAAGTTGTGTTGCGGTGCTGGACTCCCACCTCCAGTTTGCAGTGCTGCCTTCCTGTTCCATGCCATTTTTTCATCGGTCCTTCTCTTGCAGTCATGCCAGCGTTTCTTGCACTCAGTCACAGGTCTCCTGACCTCTGCCACACTGTTGATCTTGTCTACAATCTGCTGCCAGATTGCCTCTCTCCTTCCAATTGGCAATTTAGAGGTGACGGAGAGTTGATTTTGATGCTCCGTCACCTCTATCACAAGTATTTCATGCTCCTCTGCGCTGAAACAACACTTCCTCTTTTTCTTCTCCCTCCCCTGGGTCTTGTCTGTGTCCTCCTGGCTGGTTCCTGGTTGAATCGGGTCCCCCCGGGATCTCTCCTGGCTTCCTACATCCATTTTGGGGCTCCTTTGCACTGTTCTCTCCGTTAGCATCTATATTTGACGCAATTGCGAGCAAAAATGGTGCATTTCCATTTTGCGACATGTTTACATGTTGTAAACCGGATTAGAGTCATTTTTCCTCCGTTAACGTCATTTTGCCTTCTGACAAGTCACCATGGTTAATGGCGGAAAAAAATACTCTAAAAATTTTTTTGCGCAACCCAGCGTCAAAGTATCAATTTGACGCCAAGTGGCATTAAAAAATGGTGCTAGTCAGCGCTAACCTTTTTGACGTTAAACTGCGTTAGTGCAGTTCAGCGTCAAAAAGTATAAATCTGGCCCTAAGTCCCATAACTTCACCCTGTCCACCAGATCGAAAGTACTAAAGAGATCCATAAAAGCTAAATGTAAAGAACCTCCCCTGGCTCTAACCTTTTTTACGATGAGCAAGTGCATATAAAGGGACTGTTTGACAGTGCCCACTCCTGGGCGAAAACCAAATTGTACTTCCAGGAGGAAGCCTTTTTCTTCTGCCCACTCTTCTAATTTCTGGAAAATCACCCTACCTATATTTTTAGCAGAGGAATCCAAAAGAGAAATCGGGCGGTAGCATGTTGGATTCCCTGTATCACATTTCTTAAAGACAGAACTATGGTGGATTTCTTCCAGAAACTGGGGATTTCAACTTTAATTGTGAAATGAAGCACATGCATAAGCAGAGGGGCCCAGAATGCTGGGTTTTGTCTGAAGACATCTATATACATATATCTTGCTGGCAGGGCTCTTTAAAATGGCCAGGGTTACATGGCTTATGTCAATAAAATAAGCAGGGGAATTTGCACTGCCTGAGACTATAAGATGCACCTGGGCAGGATTTATTAGGGGACTCTTCTTCAAAAATTCTTGAAAAGTGGAATACCCAATGGCCTGGGGAAATATAACATTCTTCTGTAGACGTTTTATATTCTGAAAAGTAAGGCTGATTAAAACATTCCAGAAAGCCTTAGAATCTCTAAGTTCTGCAGCTGCTTTTCGGTGCTCCCATGCCTTCTCTCTAATTTCTCTTTTCCTCTTTTCTAGGGCCTCCTTATAATTTTGCCTTGCTCACCTAATATCATCAGTGTTTCGGGGTAAAGTCTTAATTGCAGATTTTAACCTCATAGTGGTGGCAGAACAAGCATGGTTAAACCATCTGCATATGATGAGTTCAGTATGTATTTTCTTACTAAATGTCAAGTTGGTCATCATTTTAGAAGTTCAGTAAAACTTCCCAGAACTGCTTGTGGCTCAGCTTCATCTGATAAACAGCACATCACCTCTTCTCTCTTTCCAATAATTAGTTCCTCAAAAACTTGCTACTGTCCAAATTCTCCCATTTGGAATCTATCCCCTTATTTTATAGTACAAATTAGGGGAACAAACAGAATTCACTGTTTAGGTGGCAGGACAAATTATACAAATGGAGACTGGGTTGTCGTTGCTAATACTAGAAGGTCTAGTTTTTGATTCCAGTACTAGGGGAGATAAGTGAAGAGAATAAAATCAATGGTAGACCCCACTACCTTCGCCTGTGAAAGTTGGGGGGGGGCATCACACAATCATTGAATAAATTGTTGAAGTAACATCATCCAGACAAACCTCTGTTATTGAGTTCTTATTTATAAGTTTAATGTATTTTCAAAAGGACGGACCAGTGTTAGGTTGTTCTGGTATCCTGAACATACAGTTACTCCAGTATTGGAACTTTCATAGATTCACATGCTTGAATCATTCCCCGTCATTAAGATGGGAGTCCCTGGGACCTTTAAAAAAGTAGTGTCAATATGGAAATAACATATAGGCCCTGGTCCTTTTGGTTTAGTTCCATTTCCTAGTCATTATGCAAAAAAGGACTAAATTTAAAGATCAACCAATCAGGTGACACCACCCTGTAGAACCTTCCTGAGAGAAGCTCCAGTGCCTCATATTTTCAACGGCACATTGTGCTAGGGAGTCTTCACTGGGCTCTGCTCAGTTTTATTCCTCAGACTCCACCAAATTATCTTTGCTAATTGTCTACTGATTTTTTAAACAACTTCTCACACATTTGCCCTGTATATTGGTATTCTGTGTTTTTTGGTGTCCTACACTGATGAGTTAATTTGTCAGAAACAGCTAAAAAAAGGGGTTTTCTAGACCCTATGGCACTTGCAGGACAAAGAGGCTCCACATGGATACCCTCACATAGACTGCATTTACTACTTCTATCTGGATCATAAACCCAAAGAATGCAAGGTATGTTGCACTTTTTCTAATAAGACATTAAAGAAGGGCAACTCCTTCTGTGGCTCCAGACTTAAGTCAAGAGACAATCCTGTCTCTGAAGAAGAGAGCAATCCATCATCTCTATCCTCTCAAAAGAGACCTGTTAAAAGACGTACAGAGGAGTCCACTGCTCCTTCTTCTGAGGAACAACCGAAGAAAGCTTCTCAAAAGTCTCAGGATTCTCACAGACACAGAGGATGTAAGTCTCCTCAGGAGAGCAAGATGGATTCTGCACCTAAAGTTGAGGTAAAGGCTTCAAAAGCTATCAAAAAATCTACCTCTGAACCTCCAACACCTCTACCTCAAATTATACATACTTTTCAAAGGCCTTATTCGGCACTGCCGACAGATAGTTTGTTGTCGACTCCACCGTCGATGAGGAAATCCGACAATGACCATGTTGCTGAAAGCAGTGACAGCAGCAATGGTGATGTATACTGCAAACACTATCTCAGTTTCCATAGCGGTATCCTCCTAGTTGACGACGGCATCCTGAGCTACTTTCACACCTATTTCACTGGCACTCAAGATAACCTCCTTGTCAACGACGGCGCACCGGTCGACAATGACAGTCCTGTCGACACTGACCCTGTCATCCATGGTACCACTGACAACGGCGCCCACATCTACAGACATGGACCCATCGACAGTGCTCACCTTATCAACGCCATCATTGAAGAAAAAAATTTACGTTTAGACTCTCGACATCCAAACCTATCTGAAAACAAAGAAGGGAAAAAATTATCACACCGGCACACACTTGACCAAGTAAACTGCCTTCATTGGTACAATCCCACCTCCTGGATGAAGACTCAGACGAGGACAGTATTTTTGGAGCAGCTCTTAGCCCATCACAATTGCACGTAAAATGCCAAGAGTATTCTAATGAAGGAGGAGGCAATGAGCAGCAGTATTATGACCAACCACATTACCAGTAACAACACCAATATCAAGAACAAATGGTATGTTTGTCATCAACTTTGTTAACGGATCTCCAAATGATGTTCTCAGCCTATAAAAGAGTTTTCAATCAACTGCAGACCCTGTTCAACACAGTTGTGTCCCATCTCCACCGTCAACTCCAGCATCTTCCCACCCGTTGCCTTTTACTCCATGCCTGCCACATTCCCCACAGATCACAGTTAGATGATCCCGCATCATCTGAGGGAGGCAGAAAGGAAGGGGAGATTCAGGACCTCCAGGATGAATGGGATGATTACTTATTGCCAGCACCATCATCTCCTTCTCCAACACCAACTGACTCTCCCCCAGAAGATATAGGAGGTTTACATTATACACTAGAGTGAGCAGCACTTCAATTTGGGCTTCCAATTCTGAAAAAACAAAAGGACTGTTGTCTTTGTGATTTTTAAGAACCTTGCTGTGCTATACCCATTATCGATTATATTTGGGAAGAAGAGTCTGAAAGTAATGCGCAATCCAGGCCCTGGAGGATGCCCCAGCTTGCCTGACGGTGTAGGAAGCTGGCCTGGTGTGTGGTGAGCACCTGTGGTTTTATCACCTTATACAAGGTCCAGGTATTCCTTATTAGTGAAGTGTAGGCAGTGTCTAGGAAGCCAGGGCCCTCTTGAGGTAGCTGTGGATGTGCAGCCAAGACTTATCTAGAAGACATGTAAAGCTTATGCAATACCACTAAAGCCACACAGCACTTACACACAAGAAAGAACCACACAGTGCTACAAAAATAAAGAGACTTTATTATAGGAACACAAATACTAAAATACTGAATAGGCGATACTCCAATAGGAGGTAACTAAACACACTGTTATGTACACATTAGAAGCCAGTGATTAGCATAGAAAGCAATTGCAAATAGTAAAAACAATAGCAAATACTGAAAACCCTCGGGGGAGACCAAACCATATACTAAGTTAGTAGAATGTGAAATACAGTCCTCCAACCAAGGAAGTGGAATCCGTAGAGGGGAGCTGGAGGAACGAGGGGCCAGATGTAGCAAAGTGTTTGCGCCTCGCAAACGGCGAAAATCGCCGTTTGCGAGGCGCAAAAGCCACTTTGCCATTCAGAAATGCATTTTGCGAGTCGGCTCCGACTCGCAAAATGCATTTCCGACTCGCAAATAGGAAGGGGTGTTCCCTTCCTATTTGCGACTCGCAGTGGGATGCAATTCGATTTGCGAACGAGTACGCGGACGCAAATGGAGTCGCAGTTACCATCCACTTCAAGTGGATGGTAACCCACTCGCAAATTGGAAGGGGTCCCCATGGGACCCCTTCCAGTTTGTGACTGGACCCCAAATTATTTTTTCAGGGCAGGGAGTGGTCCAAGGGACCACTCCCTGCCCTGAAAAAAAACCGAAACTGTTAGGAAAACGGGCTACACTTCAAAAAAAAAAAAACTGCTTTATTGAAAAGCAGGTCGCGAACATGGAGGTCTGCTGACGACAGCAGGCCTCCATGTTAGCGAGTGCCTATACTCGCAATGGGGCCGCAATTTGCGACCCACCTCATGAATATTCATGAGGTGGGTCATTGCGACCCCATTGCGAGTCGCAGTCGGTGTCTGAGACACCGTACTGCATAGCAATTTGTGACTTGCAAATTGCGAGTCGCAGGGACTCGCAATTTGCAAGTCGCAAATTGCCGACTTGCTACATCTGGCCCTAGGGTCCCCACAAGGTAAGTACCAGGGTGCCTCCCACCAACCAGGAGAGAAGGAGTACCTGATTTTCCCCCATACCCACAGGATAACTTTGGAAAAGGACTGTGCAAGACCCAGACAAGACTGGAAGAAACCAAAGGTGGATCCTGACAGAAGAAGACCTGCAAAGGAAGGGGACCAAGTCCAGTTTGCGTTGTAGTGTCTGGTGGTGGCAGGAGCCACTACCCACCCTTCTGTGGATGAAGGACCAGATTGAAGGTGGCCGAAGAGAGTCAGCAGTGCAGCACAAGAGCAGCAGAGGAGTTCCAGAAGTAATGCAAGTGATGTCCCACGTCGATGGTCTGTAGTGCTGCAAAACCACCAACAAACCTTGGCAAATGCAAGAGTTGGAGAAGAAGGTTTTGCAGGGCTGAAGAGGACCAGCAAGGCCTAGGTGACTCAACTCAAGGAGGGGAGTCTGAGGTGACCCTCAGCAGCTAGGAGAGTCACAGGAAGTGGAGGCAGCCCCCACAGGCGACCCACGGGCAGCAGGCACCTAAGTCGCAGTGAGGCCCACTCAGCACACCTGGAGAAGTGTCCCACGTCACGGGAGCAGGAGACTGTGAATTGCAGGAAGAAGTGCTGGGGGCCGGGCTACACAGAGGAGGCACAAACAAACCTTGGTAGCTGCAAGAGTCACAGTGCACAGGGGTACTGTCCTGCAAGGAGAAGCAAAAGCTTACCATCTCTCAAGTTGGACAGCTGGTAGAGAGAACCAAAGGGACCACCACCTGTGATGCAGGATCCACGCAGCTCCGGAGAAGAGAAGATCCACGCAGCCGGTCGTCATTTCAGTTGGTTCCTGCGGATGCAGGGGAGTGAGCCCTTCACTCCAAGGGAAATTCCTTTTTGCTTCTTGTTCAGGCTAAAGACTCGCGACCCTCAGAGGATGCACAGCCGGAGAAATGTTGCAGTTGCTGGAAGGAGCCGGAGAAACAATGTTGCAGAGTGGAGTCCTTGCTGGAGTTGCAGATTGTAGTCGCAGTCCTGGTGGCCAAGAGATTAAGTAAACGATGCAGAGGCTGGAATCGTGCACGTTGAATCTGAGGACCCATCCAAGAGGGAGACCCTAAATAGCCCAGGAAGGGGGATTGGTCACCTAGCAAGATGACCACCTATCAGGAAAGGGCAGTGATGTCACCTGCCTGACTTGGCCACACAGATGCTCCCGGGGGCCTCTGCCCATCTTGGATTCAAGATGGCAGAATCAAGTGCCCACCTGGAGGAGCTTTGTGCACCACCCCCGGGGTGGTGATGGACAGGGGAGTTCTCACTCCCTTTTCCATTGTCCAGTTTCAAGCCAGAGCAGGGGCCAGGGGTCCGTGGTCTGGTGCAAACCGGTTTATGCAAGGAGGGCACCAAATGTTCCCTTTAAACATAACGGTGGCTTGGGGAGGGTACCCCTCCTAAGCCATGTAACACCTATTTCCAAGGGAGAGGGTGTTACTTCCCTCTCCAACAGGAAATCCTTTGTTCTGCCTTCCTCTGCCTACGCTGGTCAAGCAGCAGGAGGGCAGAAATCTGTCAGAGGGGTGGCAGCAGCATGGGCTGCCTGGAAAACCCCAGAAAACTTGTAGGAGTAATGCTGAGGGTCCTCTAAGGAGTCCCAGAGTGCATGGAATCATACAACCAATACTGGCAACAGTATTGGGGTATGTGTCCAATGTGTTTGATACCAAACATGTCCAGGTTCGGAGTTATCATTATGTAGCTGGACACAGGTAGTGAGTGACCTGTGTCCAGTACACGGGTAACATGGCTTCCCCACACTTACGAAGTCCAGTGTAATGGGAATGGAGTGCGTAGGGGCACCTCTGCTTGTTCAGGAGTGATATCACACACAGGGACCTGCACTCTGCCCTCTAGGCTAGGAAGGCCTACAATAGGGGTGACTTACAGTGACCTGGTACAGTGACTTGTAGTGAATGGGTGCATGCACCTTTTCACGCAGGCTACTATGGCAGGCCTGCAGACACATTTTACATGCGCTCAAATGGGTGTCACGATACATGCTGCAGCCCATTGGGAACCCCTCGTGCCCCAATGGCCTGGGTACCTAAGTACCATATACTAGGGACTTATATAGGGGCACCAGTATATAAATTGGGATGTGGAAAGTCCTCAGCAACTACATTTAGAGGGAGAGAGCACAATCACTGTAGTCCTGGTTAGCAGGATCCCTGTGAAAACTGTAAAAACACTCTGACAGCAGGCAAAAACTAGGGGTAACCATGCCAAAAAGAGGCTACTTTCCCACAGTCGGGTCATCGAAGACCAGATTCTGTGGTCTCTGAGGCAGCCCAGAGAAGGTCTAGGAACCCTTCAAAACTTCTATCAGTGCCCCCAGATAAGACGTAGTCATCTAGACAATACAGGAAAACGCTTTTCAGCAATATTGTCGTTCACAGTCAGAGCTGCAAATTCATTGGCACTGCTGGGTACATACGACAGACAAATATAGTCCGATGTGGCACAGTATATAGACAAACTTCCTGATGAGATGAAAGAGCAGGCAAAAAAGATTTTAGCAGGTGGGGAGCGCACTTCTTCAGAAATCATTGACTGCACGACGGACATCGCTATTACTGGGTTCAGGCAGCTGACGGGAGCAGCGTTTTTACGCGTAAAGGTTGGTTCAAAGCTATCTTGTTCAGGCCCGAGGTACAAGCCAAAATACTGGATCCTATGATGGACAAACTTTGTTTGAAAAGCATGTCTACAACACTCCCCACACAATTAAGACAGTTACTGACATGGGCCAAGTCACTTGGCACATTATAGTAGAGCCATTGTGGAGCCAGAAGAAGAGGACAAGTATCGTAAATAGGGGAATACCAACAATACCATTTTCCATCATACCTCTGTTCAACCCAACAATTTCTGAGCCAATACCAACAAAGATAACCACCATCAGCGGACCATGTCAGACCTCCACCCAGAGGAAAATCTGGTCGGCAAGGCAAGGACACCACTCCTCGACAATGACTTGTGCCTGCCGACGGCTACTCCCCTCAATGTTTCTTCCAAAATAGCTGGAAGAAAAAACCCATTATCTACACCGTTGGAGGCAGATAACAACGGAAAAATGGGGTTCCATACCTAGTCACGTTCGGACACACATTGGAATTTATATAGACACAATCTCCAATGCCCCCACAACTTTTTTTCCAAAAACATCTGCGTATTCTCACAGGGGAAGTCAACAAAATGATCACAAAATGAGCTATAGAAAAAGTACCCCTGTCACAGAGAGGAAAAGGTTTCTACTCCTGTTTTTTTCTTAGTATGGAAGACGTCAAAGCAGTGAAGACCAATCTTGGATTTAAAGACTCTCAACAAATACCTCAAGAAACAAATGGTCACATTGCAAGATATTCTACAGCTCCTCAACAAGGGAGACTAAATGGCATTGCTAGATCTTCAAAATGCATATTTTCATATCCCCATCCATCTAATACACAGGAAGTTCCTCACGTTTTCAGTAGCTGGCAGCCACTATCAGTTTCGAGTATTACCTTTCGGTCTCAAGTCTGCTCCTTGAATCTTTGCAAAATGCCTCTCCCTGGTAGCAGCTTTCTTCAGGCGGCAATGGCATCAAATATTCCCATATCTCAACAACTGGCTTCTCAAGGCATCTTCCAGCCACTCAGCAAAACTGTCCACCATGGCTTGTATACGCTTGTTCCATGAGTTAGGTCTCACACTCAATCAGACATCCATCGCAACCGAGAACGTTCTTGGGAGCAGTTTTAGACACGAGAGAGAACAAACCATATTCAACAGACAAGAGATAACAAAAGTTGATCAAGCTGGCAAAAAATAATACAAAAAAGAAGATCACTTTCGGTTCGCCTTTACAAATCTCTTTTGGGCATGATCGCTTCCTGCAGCCATCTAATACCCACTGCCACCTACTCATGCATCATCTTCAGGAAGAACTGGACACCATATGGGAACAAGCAACAGGAAGCTTCAACGACATTGTCCAGGTGACTCTAACAATAGTCAATTTGTTAGCTTGGTGGACGCAACCAGTCACTCTCTCACGCGACCTACCATTTCTTGCTCCAACATCACCCCTGGTGATCACCACAGACGCTTCCTTGGATGGCTGGTGCGCGTTTCTTAAGGACCTCCAGATCAGTGAAAAATGGCCACTTTCCCATTAAGGCCTTTATATCAATCTTCTTGAATTAAGAGCAGTGCGCCTGGCCTTGCAAGCCTTCCTTCCCAGAATTTAACAATCCTTGGTGCCTGTACGAACAGACAATACAATAACAATGCACTATATAAACAAACAAGGCAGCCAGCTAATTTGGAAACTGTGCATTTGCCACAAAATACATCTGATGGCAGAACATCTACCTGGAAAAGAGAACAACTTAGCAGACACTTTAAGCAGACCATCTTGCCATGAGTGGAAATTGAACCAGCACATACTTAAACTGGTCTTTAGTTGATTTGTAACCCCTCACAATGCAAAATGCCAGGTACTTCGCAAGGTGGCATCCCCATGTGTGAACGTGGGGGAATGCATTTTCGATTGCATGGTCTGGCATATTTGCCTGCACCTTTCCTCCAATTCCCCTCCTTCCAAAACCCATCAGGAAGATCAAGTCTGAGGCCTGCAGGATGATACTCATAGCCCCAGCATGGCCGCATCAGCACTTGTTTATGGAGCTTCTCCTCCTCTCAGCACAACAGCGCATACTACTCGAACCGATTCCATCTCCATTGACAATGAACCAGGGTCAAGTTTAACATCCAGACCCAAGTCTCTTCGGTCAATGGCCTGGCTCCTGAGTTCTACAAATTTGGGCACTTAAACATTCCTACAGCTGCAGGGAAATTCTAGCTAGGCCAAGAGCAGAAAGTACTAACAGGACATATCATTTGAAATGGAAGAGATTTTGCATATGGTGCCAAACATCAAATATTAACCCTTTCTCTTTGTCACTAGAGCAGATTCTGCCCTGCTTACTACATAGGGCTCAGTCTGATTTATGATATTCTTATATAAAAGTACACCTTGCAGCCATCTCTCGTTTTAGGAGATCGCCAAAAAATCCATCTCTGTGGTTGGTGAGGCTCATTAAGAAATTCCTTAAAGGATTGTTTGGCACAATCCCACAGTAAGACCTCCTCCTCCACAGTGGTAGCTAAACACAGTTCTTTCACAGCTAATGAAACCACCTTTTGAACCTATCCACAAAGCAGATATGAAGTATCTTTTCTGTAAAGTAGCTCTCCTTCTTGCCCTCACGTCAGCTAGACAAGTAAGTGAAATACAAGCTTTCATCATCCACGGACCCTTCCTTCAATTCAGAGACGATTGGGTTGTACTATGAACTAACACTAAATTCATTCCTAAAGTCCCGTCAGATTTCCATCTCAATGAACCCATGGTATTTAAGTCTTTTTTCCCAAATCCTCAGACTTTGGCGGAAAGGTCAATGCACACTCTAGATATTAAAAGGTGCTTAAAGGTTTCTCTACACAGAACAAGACATTTTTGTAAATCTAATCAATTCTTCATTCCATATAGTGCACCTAGAAAGGGATTTCCACTAACTAATCAAAACATTTACAGATGGATCTCTAATGTCATTATATTCTGTCACCAACAAGCTGGTAGACCTTTGAATACAAAAGTTCGATCTCATTCCTCTAAAGATGCATCCACATCCATGGCTCTGTTTGCTGGAGTATCATTACCAAACATATGCAGAGCAGCAACATGGACTACTGCTCATACCTGCTCATACCTTCACTCAGCTCTATTGCTTGGAGGCACAACTTCTCAAGTACCCAGCAGTAGGCCAAGCAGTTCTATGGCACCTGTTTCAATAAAGATGAGCCAGTTTTCCTCCATCTCTGTGAGAAAGTAGCCTCTTTCTACCATGGTTACCCCATTTTTGGCCTGTTTGTCAGTGTTTGTTAGTGTGTTTTTACTATCTCACTGGGATCCTGCTAGTCAGGACCCCAGTGCTCATAGTGTGTGTTCTACATGTCAGTATGTTTTACTGTTTTGTCAGTATGCTTGACTGTGTCACTGGAGTCCTGCTAACCAGAACTCCAGTGCTTTTGCTCTCTCTGATTAAAAATGTATACTTACATACAGGTAACCCAGTTTTCCACTCCAAAGTGGCATACTGGATCCCTGGTATATGGTACCTTGGTACCCAGGGCATTGGGGTTCCAGGAGATCCTTATGAGCTGCAGCTTTTCTTTTGCCCCCCATAAGGAGCTCATACAAACACTTCTTCAGGACTGCCATTGCAGCCTGAGTGAAATAGTGTAAGCACTATTTCGCAGCCATTTTCATTGCACCAGGCCACTTATAAGTCACCTACATATCTAACCTTCAGACCCTGAAGGCTAGGTGCATAGTACCTGTGTATGAGGGCACCCCTGCTCTAGCAGAGGTGCCCCCATGTCATCCAGGCCCATTTTCCAAGTCTTCGTGAGTGCGGGGACACCATTATAAGTGTGCAGTACATATAGGTCAATACATATATGTAGCTTCACAATGGTAACTCCGAATATGGCCATGTGAGGTGTCTAGGATTAAGAAATTGTACCCCCAATCTGATTCTGGTATTGGGTGGTGCAATTCCATGCACCCAGCGGGCTCCACCATGGACCCCCAGTACTGCCATACCAGTCTTTTGAGGTTTTCACTGCAGCTCCAGCTGCTGCCACCTCACAGACAGGCTTCTGCCCTCCTGGGGCTTGAGCAGCTCAATCCCAGGAAGGCAGAACAATGCATTTCCTGTAGGAGAGGGGTGTTACACCCTCTCCCTTTGGAAATAGGATTTACAGGCATGGGAGGGGTTTCATCCCAGAACCTCTGGAAGTGCTTTGAAAGGCACAGATGGTGCCCTCCTTCCATAATCCAGTCTACACAGGTTCAGGGACCCACAGTCCCTACTCTGACACAAAATTGGACAAAGGAAAGGGGAGGACCACTCCCCTGTCCATCACCACCCTAGGGGTGGTGCCCAGAGCTCCTCCAGAGTGTCCTGGGTTCTGCCATCTTGTTTTCAGGATGGTCAGGGAACTCTGGGAGCATCTGAGTGGTCAGTACCTGCAGGTGACGTCAGAGACCTCTTCTGATAGGTCCATACCTGGTTAGGTGACCAATCCCCCTCTGAGGGCTATTTAGGGTCTCTCCTGTGGGTGTTTCCACAGATTCGGTTTTGCAAGATTCCAGTAGGACCCCTCTGCAACCTCTGCTTTACCTTCTACCGTTGGATCAACTGCAGAACTGCACCAGGAACTCTACAAGTGCAACAAAGTATGCAAGAAAGCTACTGCTGCTCTGTAACTCCAGCTCCTGCCAGCAACTGCAACAGTTTTCAGGTTATGTACACTCTGAGGACTCCCTGTCTTAATCCTGCACTAGAAGGACCAAAGGAATCTCCTGTAGAGTGACAGAGTCACTTCTCTGCTTCAGCCAGCACCTCTCTGCAGTAACAACTGTTACTCTGGGACTCCTCTCCTGTCAACGAGCATGATCCCTGGAACACAGGTGGTGGACTGAAGTGATCCTGACTGTCCAAAGTCCAGCTGTCTGAATTTGGTGGAGGGGAGGGCTTGCCTCCCCGATCCAGGCAGTACCCCTGTGCACAATATGTTTTGCAGCTCCTAGGGCTTCTGTGAGCTTCTTCCAGAAATCCTTCATACACAGCTTAGCCCAAGTCACCAGCACTCTACCCTGTGATGCTCAGCTCCCTGATTTGTTCTCCGGTGGCGTGGGATCCCTTTGTGTAGTGCTGCAATGACCGCATTCTGCAACTCCTTTGTCCCTGTGTCCTGGGACTCCTGTGGGTGGTGCCTGGTCTTCTGATGGCTCTCTAAAGTGCTCAGAGCCCCCTCTGTCTCCTCAGTCTGAGTTGAGACCCCCAGGTCCCTCCTGGGCCCAGGTAGTGCCTTTGCCCACCAATCGCAACATTTGCGTGAGCCAAGGTTTGTTGATGGACTCCCACGACGAAAACCTGCCTGCATCCAACGACTCAATGTGGGACATCTCTTTCGCCAAGCAGGAACCTGCAGCTGTCTTCTTTGGTGCATTTCTGACTTTTTCTTCCAACCAGAGAATCCACTTTTGCACCTCTATCTGGGTTAGCAGGGGCTCCTGTTCTTCCTGGACTCTTCATCTGTTCTTGGACTTGGTCTCCTCTCTCCACAGGTCTTCAGGTCCAGGAATCCAGCGTTGGTGTCTTGCAGTATTGCTTGGTTTTTGCATAATCCTTTACCACGACTCCTAGTGTGTTCTGAGGAAACTTGCTGTACTTTACTCCTGTTTTCCTGGGCTCTGTGGTGGAGTACTTTACTTACATTTGGTGTTTTCTTACACCCCCAGCACCCCTCTACACACTACTCTTGCCAAGGTGGGGGACAGACTCTCGCATTCCACTATTTTAGCATATGCTTTGTGTTGCCCCTAGGCCCATTCTAGCCTATGGAGTTTTTCACTATTTGCACTATTTTATGACTGTGTACTTTCCTGATTTTAGTAACTAGGGTATATATTATGTGTAGCACTTACCTCCTAAGGGAGTATAGCCTCTAAGATATTTTTGGCCTTGTGTCACTAAAATAAAGTACCTTTTTTTTTGGTAACACTGAGTATTGTCTTTCTTGTGTGTGTGTACTGTGCGACTACAGTGGTATTGCAAGAGTTTTGCATGTCTCCTAGTTCAGCCTTGGCTGCTCTACCTACAGCTCCCTCTGGACAGCCTGGCTTCTAGACACTGCCTATATTTCACTAATAAGGGATAACTGGACTTGGTATAAGGTGTAAGTACCTTAGGTACCCACTACAAACCAGGCCAGCCTCCTACAATCCCACCATCTGTTTAATTCTTCCACACATTTTATCCTCTATTTTCAAGGATATATATATATGTATATGTAGAATAGATATACATATATATATATATATTTATATATATATACATATATATGTATATATATATATATATATATATATATATATATATATATATATATATATATATATTTATTTATTTACATATACATAGTTTACTGTTTCAAGTATTATTTATCAACTGCAAAATGTGCTCAATACTGCTATCTATTCTGATTCAAGCATGTGAACAAATGAAAGTTCCAATACGGGAGTAAGGAATAAGCTACTTACCTGTAACTGTAGTTCTCCAGTATTGGAATTTTTCATAGATTCACATAAGACCCACCCACCTCCCCTGAGAGGCTTACCTTTCTTTTCTCATTAGTTATTCTGGTACGCACTAGTTCTGCGAAAATCTGTGGCACTGGAGCTTCTCTAAGGAAGAATCTACAGGGTTGTGTCATCTGATTGGTTAATCCTTGAATGTAGTCCCTTTTTGCATAATGCCTATGATATGGTATTAAAATAAGAGGCACAGGGCCTATATTTTATGTCCATGTTGACACTACTTTTTAAAGGTACCGGGGACTCCCATCTCGATGATGGGGAATGATTCAAGCATGTGAATCTGTGAAAGATTCCAATACTGGAGAGCTACAGTTAGAGGTTAGTAACTTATTCCTTACAGCTTGCTGTGTCAAGGCTTTTTCAAAGTCCCCCACCCTCCGCCACCACAGACATGAAACGTTTCTGGTATAAAGGCACCAGAAATGAGATCTCATCGACCAGTTGTTTCACCAGAGACTTGGCAATTATTTAAGGGTCAGAAATAATCAGAGAGATTGGGTAGTGTGCACCCCTATCGCCCACTGCTGCCCTTGGCTTGGGTATCCCAATAACTGTTACAATGGTTAGGTCATCAAACAGCGTTTCCATCTAGGATGTGTCCTCTATTGCCTTTTGTAAGTATTTTATTACTATTTTTTGTGTTAGCTGTTTTGCCATTGTTCATGGTTCAAAGTGCCTCTAACAGTTGTTCTAGGTTCAGGAAGTCTCACTCGCTCCGTCTTTTGATCAGGATTTCTTGCTTCATCTCTTCCAATGACCTAAAGATCTCTAGTCCTCTATAAATTCCGATAATAATCTGCAAACCGATCTGCAATGATTCTAAGTCACTTAGACTATCTTCCTCTTCTTTTTACAGCTCAGAGACTATAGTATTGTGCTCTCTTTTGTTCACCACTCAGTTTATCAGTTTTTCTGCTTTATCGTCAGATTAATAGTTTAGGACCTAAACTTTAGGCTTTGTGAGTCTATCAACACTGCATTAGCTGTACATAAAAGACTTTGAGAGTCATACAGGTCATCTCCATTGGCCTGAATATTTGTTCAGAGCAGGTATGTTGGTGTTCACTTTTTAGCCTGTCCAGTAGAGTGTCTAGTTGCCCCCTAGGTGTACCATGCTGCGAATATGTTTCATAAGGGGCACATATGGCAGGGAAAGGAGTGCACCAAGGGCCACAAGGACAGTAGTGATGCACTTTGTGCAGAATCACTTTCCTTAAATATGCCCCTTTGTGTCATTGGCCAATGTCATTTAAGGGAGCTTGACTACGCACTGGGTCCATACAACTAGCACTTTCCTCTTCCTGTGCATTGTGTATCATCTACACACCCAAAATGTATCTGTTACCCCACACACGTGCTGACTTTGTACCACAGACCTGCCTTGTCTTACAGACAGTATGAGGCAGGCCTGCATCTGTACCAGCACTAGCAAATTACTCATAAACCTTCACCAACACAGGCATCCTTGGACCACAGAGCAAGTCTGTGTTGAGGCAAATGTCTATGCACACGTTGGTATCCCTTCCTGAAGAATTAATGGATTACCATGGCAACAATAGCTGGCCACACAGGATTGGCAAGACATCC
Organism: Pleurodeles waltl; assembly: GCF_031143425.1. Classification (NCBI taxonomy): domain Eukaryota; kingdom Metazoa; phylum Chordata; class Amphibia; order Caudata; family Salamandridae; genus Pleurodeles; species Pleurodeles waltl. The sequence continues at coordinate 501,350,768 of NC_090443.1, forward strand.
GTAATTTCAGTCAGTCAATGTGCAGGTAGGAACAACTAAATACACATAAGTAAACTGCCATGGCATAATAGCTCAAATATGTGTGCCTTATAATGGCACACACACATATTAGAAACTTGAAACAAGGATGTATCAAAGCATTCCTCAACACTTTACAATACTCACATAACCCCTGGACAGTTAGATGTCTTCAACATCTGGGGCAGGCTTAAAAGCTATGGGTGTCATAATGGGAAGGGCACTGCAACAACCATTGCATGCCCCTCAGATGCAAAATACTGTGTCATGCAGTCCCATATTGTCATGGAGGTGTAAAGCAAAAAAACACCCACATGAGAATTCCATGTACATATGGTGCAGTTAAATGCACTACAGGAGTGTCAGGAAAAGTGATGCTTTGTAGGTGCCATGGTCTCCATTATCTGCCACAATGTCTGACTGACAGATTATGCATGTTTGACAGTTGGTCTGATCTACCACTGACTTGCTCACTCAGCTTAACAAGTTGATTTTAAAACTAAGGTCCATGCACAGAAATGTCCAAATATCACCCTACACCAGTAAGTGTCACCTTTTCCATCACGTGTGGCAATCCATGTTTTTGTGTGAGACTGTCTGATGTGTGCAATGCAATGAATAAAAGCTTTGTGTGGCCAATGCTATGATACCATCAGAGTTAGGATGGTGACCTCATGCCTGATGCAATATTGAGAATTGCTTGATTGTTGCACAAGAGGCAATGTGTGCTGCTATGGAATTGTGGGTGTTAGGAAATGGAAAGCATGGCCACATATACATTGATGTCAATCATGATAGGTGTCAGAGTTGTTGTTTATGTGATTAGCGTGACTGTTGACAAAAACTTTGTCACAGCACTTTTGACAGAACTGTCTATTGTCTAAGTGGCACAGACTGGTGCTATTGGGTGGTTTTCCTTGTGAACGTTGCTCCTTCCACATCTTCATCCTCTGATGTGTGTTTTGCCTCATGTGCCATAAATCATAAGTTGTTAAAGTACATTAAAAGGAAATTTAAAAACATGTGAAGTGGCAGAGCCACAACCTCACAGATCCTTCCCTCTCCCTTTTACAGTTAATAGATATTTATATTGGGTTTTAGATGGGTAGTGTTAGGTTAGTGAAACAATGGAAGGTAGGCATAGGTTAGAGAAAATATAGTTGAGGGTGGGTTTTAGTACTGTTTTTATTTGGGGGATTGGGTGGGGGGTTATTTTGGGGGTATATATGTATAAGAAGTTTAAAAAAATGAAAATAAATTTAACAATTTAAAAAAAACTTTAAAATAAATATTTGTTTAGGACATAAGTTAAGTAAGTACACGTATAGCCTTAGTTTATGTTTTCCTACTTGTATCTTGTCTCTTAAAGGGGTGAGGGGACAGTGTTTAAAGTGTGGCGTTTCATGTGTAAGATTAGTTTAGAAAAGTTAGATAGCTATAGGTATAAGCTAAGTTAAGTTAGTTTAGTTTAGTTTAGTATAGGATAGTTTTTAGGATAGGTTTAGGTATGAAGTTTTAAATAATTTTAAATAAATCCTGTTTATGTTAGACTGTTTCTTCTCCATGTTGATTGACTGTCTGGGTGTTCACATGTGTGGACTGGCCAAGTAGGAGGAATGGCACATGTACAAGCTATTTTTGCTAAGGTGGCATTTCAATGTGTGCTGCAAGATGCAGCATATTAGAAATAGGGTATCTATTTGGCAGTCGGTTTGCACCCTGTACAAGTAGTGACCCTCACTCTAGTCACGATAAGGGAAGTACCCAGCTCAGATAACCCCTGCTCACCCCCTTGGTAGCTTGACACGAGCAGTCAGGCTTATCTCAGAAGCAATGTGTAAAGCATTTGCACATAACATGCAGTTAAACAGTGAAAACACTACAAAAGGACACCACACCAGTTTTAGAAAAATAGCCACTATTTATCCATGTGAAACAAGACCAAAATTAGAAAAACCCAACATACAGTAATAAAGATATGAATTTTACAAGACTTAACATAAAAATACAGTTCCTTGAAGTCAATAGCTCCGCCTGGTGCTATCACAGCAGCGTGTCCAACAAATCCAACAGTTCAGGCTGGCCAAGGCGTCGCGTAGTCGTCAGGGATGACAAGGCTGCGGTGCAGCAAGGCGATGCGGAGTGCAGGGCCCACAGGTCACAGTGCAAGCAGCTGCTTGGTGACAGCATGAGGTGGCGGCGTCTGTGAGACTAGGGTTGCAGTGCGACGTGGTGGTGGTTTTTCTTCTGTTGCAGCACAGAACACACAGTTCCCAGTGCTGTGGGCAGATGAAGCTGAAGACTTTAATATCCCCGGGACTTCCAACAGGAGGCAAGCTCTACTCCAAGGCCTTGGAGAAACCTCACAAGCAGGATACACAGCAAAGTCCAGTCTTTGCCCTCTTTAAGGCAGAAGCAGCAACTGTAGGTCAACCCAGCAAAGCACACACAGCAAAGGGGCAGTACTTCTCCTCCAGTTCTTGAGTTCTTCTTCTTGTCAGAGGTTCCTCTTGATCCAGACATGTTCTAAAAATCTGGGGTTTGGGTCCCCTACTTATACCCCTTTCTGCCTTTGAAGTAGACATACTTCAAAGAAAGGTCTCTTTTGCTGACAAGATCCTGCCTTGCCAAGGCCTGGCCCCAGACACATGCCAGTGGGGGTCAGAGACTGCATTGTGTGAGGGCAGGCGCAGTCCTTTCAGGTGTAAGCGACCACTCCTACCTTCACTCCAGCCCAGATGGCCCATCAGGATATGCAGGATACACCCTAGCTCCCTTTGTGTCACTGTCTAGAGGGAATTCACAACAGCCCAACTGTCAGTCTGACCCAGACGTGGAATACACAAGCAGGCGGAGGCATAGAACGGTTTAAGCAAGAAAATGCCCACTTTCTAAAAGTGGCATTTTCAAACAGACAAATTTAAAATTCAACTTTATAAAAAAATGTGTTTTTAAGTTGTGAGTTCATAGACCCCAAACTCCACATCTCTATCTGCTCCCAAAGGGAAACCTCATTTAAAAGTTATGTTAACCTATGAAAGAGATAAGCCATGCAACAGTGAAAACCGAATTTGGCATTATTTCACTGTTAGGTCATGTAAAACACATCAGTACATGTCCCACCTTTAACATAGACTGCACCATGCCCATGGGACTACCTAGGGCTTACCTTAGGGATGCCTTACATATATAACAAGCATTTGCAATAACAGTGTCTTTTACCCATGTATTTTGGTTTGGAGTGGATGTATGTGATGTGTAGTGGAATTATGTGGGTTGTATTGAAATAAAAACATTCCCAACACCCTCCAGTTCTTTTCTTTGCCAGAGCAGTGTCATATCACCATGCCTCAAACACAATAAGGCTCTGTACCTCTCATGAGCGCCCCTACAAAATATTAGGACGGCCTGCATGATTGATTAATAATTGCCCATAAAATGATTGTGACCCTAAATCTTCCCAAATGAATTTCACTGAAAAGCTACAGTTAACACAGATTTCACCTAAGTTAATAGAAATGCACAGAATGATAAATATTTCTTGATGCAAAAATATGTAAAATTAAATGCCCTACATTCCCTGCTCATTACAATTCATCTTCATCTTTCTAACCCTGCTTATGGAGCTACACACCTAAAGCAGTCATGCAACATCATTCTTTTCAAACGTTTCTCTAAACCAATCTTCCAAAGTTTGGACTGTGAGGTTAATGACTATGAACGTGTCCTATAATGTAACTGGTGCTAATGTAAGGCGCTCCAGTACCTTCGGGTAGAGTTCGCGCTATTTAAAACTACAAAATAAAAATGGTAGGTGCACTTCTCCTTCGTGATTTACCATTTGTTTTGTTAGGGAACAGCATTGGGCCCCTTCAAAGCTTGGGAGAATCTTGTGAGGTCATAGCCTGTAAAATGTGGATCACAACATGCACATATGGGCCTAATGGCACCCAAGTGTTCTTACTGATCAGTTTAAATCGAGTCAAGCTGTTGTTAGAGAGTCTGCACAGCTAACAGAGACCCTCAAAGTCCCATCAGCCTTTGCACTTCTTCTTCCTCAACCCTAAGGGCTGCAGCCGTGGAGACTTTCGCTGCATAAAAGACGAAGGCCACAAGTGTGAGCACGGCAGCTATGCTTGTTATCTCAGAACATACCATAGATGTTAAATTGGGAAAATAAATGCACGCTGTACAACAATCAGTCATGTTTTAGATGCTATCATAAATCGCATATGATAAAAGATCCTATCATCTTAAAATGGTCGCTATATTTCACCAAAAGATTTTACTTTTGTGAGGGGACCTTTGAAAAGCAGGCAGTCTTTTGTTTTCTGCAGTAAACTAGGCTCCAGCTTGCATCATCTTCACATCAGAAAGGCCTAAGCTGCTCTTCAAATAAATACTTTGTGTAAGAGGCCATGGCCTTTTGCTTGGAAGAGTTACATGGTTTAGGTGTGTCCCGGGTGCCCCTGCTCATTGTCAGTGTTTACTAGGACTCGCTGAACTTGGAGAACAGTCCCCAGGAGAAGTGACATGGGACCACAGTTAGAGAGAAGCCAGCAAGAGACTGTCTGCCAAATGCACACCTCTCTTTGCTTTAGATGCCGCAGAAGTGGTAGGTGAAAGAAGAAACACAGGCAACTTTACAAATAGAACGATGGGCAGGAGGTGGTGCGGGAACTGTGCCGCACTGAGACATTAACTAAATTGCGACATGAACAGGAAACGCAGCGATGGGAGGTAGTGGGGGGGACGGCACTGCGAGCAGAGTCAAAAGAAAACAAGCACTTGAAATGCAATAGGTCTCATGTTCGCTCGAGTTTCAGCTATTAGCGTTTTCTTGCCACAAACTGAAAATAAAAAGTAAAACAGTTGACATAAGCAGCCGGTTCAAAGCGCTGCTGTGAGCTCGCAGAGACAAACAAAAGGAACAAGCATTTGTAATGCAAGAACAGAAAATGTGAGAGGGAGAGTAAGGAATAATGGAATAAACAAAGCCACACATCACTGCAGATGAAAGTAAGTAATAGACTAGAGCCCTGTTAACAGAAACAGACTGGGGCCACTGAAGCATCCAGCGCTCTGGTCAAATGCTATTAGCCTACGAAAAAAGTCATCCCTAAGCACATGCTACATAGGCACAAGTGGAAGGGTACAAGTACTTGGGCCATGCTCCAGGGGAGTGTACAACTGTGGAAAAAGAGCAAGGATTGGCCACTAGCAAGCAAGGATGTTTTAAGGACACTGAAACAAACCATTGAAATAGCAGAGACCCCACAAAGAAGTATAGAAGTATATACTAAAGTATATACAAGAGGTCTCAAATGCTCGACCTAAAAAGGGAAGGTTTGGGCCTGCAAGTGGGTACACTTACCAGGTCGAATTGGCAGTGCAAGACTCCCCACACAGACACTGCAGTGGCAGGCTTGAGACATGTTTACAGGGCTACTCATGTGGGTGGCACAACCAGTGCTGAAGGCCCACTAGTAGTATTTGATTTACAGACCCGGGGCACACATAGTGCACTTTACTATGGACTTACCAGTAAATCAAATATGCCAATCATGGATAAACCTATCACCAATACAATTTACATAGGGAGCACTTGCACTTTAGCACTGATCAGCAGTGGTAAAGTGCAGAGACAAGCGAGTCCAGCATACAATAAAAACAGGCGGTCAGAAGACAAAAAGACAGGGGAAACACGCCAAAAAATGCCAGGTCTAACAGCACACATGAGAAGGGCAATGAGACAAGGAGGAAGGGAAGCATTTTGTCCTGTTATGCCATCCTGACACCACCCCTCGGTGGTATTGACTTCAGTCCTAGTCTCTGATGTGCAAATTGTGTTGGATCTGGGGCTATGACAATATGAAAAGGGTGTTGTTGTGGCACAGCCACACTAATTGCACGTCACTTCCAGGCAATGTGATGCATATTTACTTGGTGGAGTATAGCCATAGTGAGTGGCTTATGTCCAACATTGTGTATGTGTCAGAGTGCATTGCGCAACCAGAGTGTCAGATCCATTGTGGCTTGGGTGGCGATGGGGTGTTTTGATTCAGGGCCTATAAGTCCCAGTGCATTCCTTTAGCATGCTTTGAGTGTGTCCTATGTGCCTCCCCGTTCTGCCACTTGTGAGAATCCAGATATTCCCCCCTGAAACTTACCCTGCATATGTGTTTGTTCTTGGTAGTCTGTGCTGTCCTGTCCTGCGATTCCAGTGACTAGCTCCTCTGAGATGAACGCTGCGACCATCTCCTCCAGCTCATCCAGGACTTCCACCTCTAGTCTGCAGTGCTACCTTTTGGTTCCTGGCCAGTTTCTCCTTAGTCCTGCACTTGCAATCGTGCCAGGGCTTCTTGCAATCAGTGACAGTCCTCCTCACCTCTGCCATGCTATTGACTTTGTCTACTATTGCCTACCATATCGTGTCTCTCCTACTTACTGGCAATTTGGAGGTGATAAAGAGCTGGTGTTGAGGCCTCCATAACTTTTTTTTTTTCAGATAAGGTATCCACTCCAAATTTCCATTCTTTTTTCCAACATCCTGCTGAGAATTTCAAAAGTACCCAGGATTGTGGATCCCCCCAGAGGGGACAGAGAAAGTAGCCAAAATATAGCTATGGTTTGGCGTTTTCGGGAAAAATAGGATAAAAGTGCTCTACAAAAAAAGTGTGTTTTTTGCGTAAAAATGGGATCAATTAAAGCTTTCCCGTGCTAAAGTCAGCATTTTCCCGGCTCTCAGGCACATACAGAGCTGAATCAAATAACCTATTTTTGTAACCACAGTTTTGGCTTTTTTCAAAGAGGTAGCTTAATTTTCCTAATTTTGTGCTTTCAACCTACTTTAACTTTGTAGTGGAAACCGGGGTGAAAAGCAAGGGTGAGGCCAGAAGGCTATAGATTTCTGATAAGAAGACAAAATTATGAGTTCATCAAGGCGTCATTTGTGTAGACCCCTCACGGTTTTCCAAACGAAACCAACTGTTGAAATAAAAACTATTGAAAATGAGTAGGAAAAAAATGTCCATGTGTTACAACGTTTTGATTTGTAACTTCCTTTCATGATGGCCGATTTACAAAAGCAATACACCATTATGTCTTCTAAATCTTTCTGGTTGCGGGATATATAGGGTGTGTAGCTTTTTTCAAGAACCCCAGGTACCCAGAGCCAACAACTGAACTGCATCTTTTAATGGTTTTTCATTGTGTATCGGGTATAGAGCAATTCATATGGTAAAAAGACTGTAAATTGGGTATCAAGGAAACCTATGTATTTCTGAAAGATACACCAGATAAGGACTTTAGGAGCAGTGGTTAGTTGCACATCTCTAAATTTGCGAGCACCCATACTAGCATGTGATTCAGAGGGCATTTTTCCAAATGTCTTCATTCTTGCACTGTGGCTTACATTTGGAAGGCTCAAAAGCAGAGAAATACAATTGATAATTACACATGTTCTACTGTTCTATATTTCCACATGTCTTCTTATAAAAGTGGTACCTCACTTGAGTGGGTAGGACATAATGCCTGCGACGGGAGAGGGCTCAAAACATAACATGGCCATATCATATTTTTCCACCGAAAACCAACTATTTTTTGCAAGCCTGTACATTGTTGAAAACTAGACACTTAAGGGAATCCAGGATGGGGTGGCTTGTGTGACTTCCACCAGGGTTTCCGACCCATAAGCCCTTGCAAACCTGAAGGTTTGACTAAAAACACATATTGTTCTCACATATCTGTGTGGCAAAACTTCTGCAATCTGTAGGAGCCACAAATTTCCTACCATTCAGCATCCCTCAAAGTCTCTCAATAAAAATGGTACCTCATTTTAGTGAGTAGGGCTAGTGCCCGCGCTAGGAAGGGACCCAAAACACAACATAAACACTTCACATTTTTCGACTGAAAACTGACACTTTTTTTGCAGCTGTGGATTTGGGCCGTAGCTCAGTCGGCATTTAAGGAAATCTACTGAACCTGCACATTTTTTAAACTAAAAACCCAGGGAATCTAAGACTGGGTGTCTTGCATGACTTTCTCCAGGTGTTCTTACTCAGATGCCCTACCAAACATCACATTTTGACTAAAAAATAAACTTTCCTCACATTATGATGTAAAGTTCTGGAATCTGGAGGGAGCAACACATTTCCTACCACTTACCATCCTCACAACTCTCCCAATAAAAATAGACTCTCACTTGTGTGGCTGGACATAGTGCCCATGACAGGAACATATCAAACCAGGGTCAATGAGTGTCCCTTTGCTAGGACTCCCACTGATCTTAGTTTGATCCATTCCTGTCATGGATACTAGGCCTAGCCACACAAGTGGGGCAGCATTTTTACTGGGGCACGTGGGAAATGCTGCGTGGTAGAAATTTTGTGAATTCCTTCTGAATCTGTAAGAATATGTCATAGAAATACATAGTGGGTTTTCAGGATATTGTGTGTAAGAAAACTTTGAGGGATCAATGGGAGGCACACCAACCTGTACTCTCCTGGGTGTCGTGGTTTCAGAAATGGGTGGTTGCCGAGCCCAGACTCAAAAACTCCAGAAACACTGTTTGTTGATTTTGCCACATTGTGTCTTGGACCCAGCCCTTTTGCATGCACTAGGTCCACCCACACAGATGAAGTACCATTTCTATCGGGAGACATATGAGAACTCTGGATGGCAGGAATATGAAGAAAAGTTGTGCATGAGAAAAAAGTGTGTTTTTAGCCTATGTTTGAAGATTGAAAGGGATTCTGGGTAAGAAAACATTGTGGGATCTATGCAAATCACACCAGCCTGGAGTCACCCTTGTGTCTAGTTTATGAAAATATCTGGGGGTTGGTAGAATTTCCCTTGAGACAATGTACATCCTAGCAGAGAACGACAGAAAAGACAAATATTATTGCACCATCCACTACTCAGGTACACACACCTAATGGCTGGGTTTGGCATGAGGGCGAGTGAAAACTTCAAAATGTAAATTTTATTAACAAAAGACTGCGTGAACATTAAAGTGCAGAATTCACTGTTAATAAGTATATTTAAAGTTAGTACTATTGAACCAGTGACTCAGCTCTGGAGCTGTAAAGCCACAACAAGGCACCAACCGCTTTACAAGCCATTCACATACCTTTCATGTGTCACAGACACAACCTGGTCACCCAGCCAGCAATAGGTCCAGCACATTACAACATTCACATCAACAAACAGCACCATTCAAGGGCCCATCACCTTCACATGCCAACAAGACTGACACAGCAATCATATCAGCAGACAGGGTGTGTGGTCTGGTGTTTGGCTGTCTGTGTGTGTGCAGTGATGAGCAGCAAGTCACTAAACACACACATCACCAGCCAAATGCCACTTCACACACTCTGCCTTCCAGCCAGACGGCAGCCAGACGGCAATCACAACACCTGGCATTTGGCAGAATGTGTGGACTAGCTTTTTGCTGTTGTGTGTGTGGGTACTGACTTGCTGCTGATCATGGCATACACACACTGGCAGCCAAACGTCAGGCCACACACACCACTAGCCAGATGCCTGCAACATACACCGCTGCCCAAACACCATTCATATATCACTATGAAGCTCCACACAACTTGAATTTCTAAAACACTTCAGCAATGAACGGAATACACACACAAAGCACAGACAGGAAAAAATAAAGCATCCAACTAAAAACAGCACATTTTTTTCATCTAGCAAGAACCAACCTACTGGTAGAATATGAAATACCAACTATGACCGCATACACTACATGATCAGAGGTGCCGTAACAAACTCCGGTTCCAATCCACTGGACTTTGTAGGTGCTGGGAAGCCATTTTGTCTATGTACAGCTACATAATGGTAACTCCGAACCTGGGCATGTTTGGTATCAAACATGTCGGAATCATACACTAATACTGATTCCAGTGTTGGCGGCATGATTCCATGCACTCTGGGGGTTCCTTAGAGGATCGCCCAGTTCTGCTCCCGCCAGTCTTCCAGAGTCTGTGGGCAGCCCTCCCTGCTGCAGCCCCCCCCAGACACAATTCTGCCCTCCTGTTGCCGCCTGACCAGCTCCTTCAGGGGACAGAAGAACAAAGGATTTCCTGTAGGAGAGGGGTGCAACCTCCTCCCCTTTGGAAATACGTGTTACTGGGCTGGGGAGGAGTAGCCTCCCTTTGCCACTGGAGTGCTTTGAAGGGGACATTTGGTGCCCTCCTTGCAAAATATGGTATTCATACGGTTTGCATATGGTCACAAAACACACAAAGGAAAGAGGGGTGTCCACTCCCCTGACCTAGTCCACCCCTAGCTTGGTGCCCAGGGCTCCTCCAGGTGGCCACTTGGTTCTGTCATCTTGAAATTAGGGTGGGCAGAGGCCTCTGGGACCATCTGACTGGCTAGGTCAGGTAGCTGATGTCAGTGACCCCTCCTTATAGGTGGTCACCCCAGAGAGTGATTAAGCCCCATTGAGGTTAGGTCCTTAGATTTGTCATGCAAGACACCACCAGAAACTCTCTGCAAAGATATCTTCTGCCGCTGGCCTTTGGAACCGCTGTTGGGCTACACAGGAACCCAACAAGACTGCACTGCCTGAGAGGTCCTCTCCTTACAACATTGTTTCTGCAGCTCCTGTCAGCACTCTGCAACATCTCCATGGCTGTGCATCCTCTGAGGCCTGCAAGACTTTAGCTGCACCAAGAAGCAAGAAGGAATCTCCCTTGGAGTGAAGGAGTCACTCCCCTGCATCCACAGGCACCTAAGGCTACAATGTCTGGCTGGTGGGATCTTCTGTCCTCTGGATCTGCGAAGATTCTCAACACAGGTGGTGGTTCTGAGGGATCCTCTGGGTCCTCTTTACCTCCCTTCCAATATGGGAGACAGTGAGCCCTTGTCTTTTCCACTGGGACAGAATCGCTGTGCACCATGACTGTTGACCCAACCAAGGCTTAGTGACTCCTACTTGAGGGATATTCAGGCCCCAAGCAGCCCGGCCCCCTGCACTCTAACTCTGCAAGGACAGTCTCCTCTCTGCTGCTCCAGCCACGTGGGACTCCTCTTCAGGTGTGCCGACTCAGCCACACTGCGACTTACTGTGCCTGCTGCCAGTGGATCATCTGTGGGGGCTCCAACTGCTTCTGCTAGCTCTCCTGCCTTTTGGGGATCAGCATGTAATCCCCTCCAAGGATCGAGTCCCCAGGACCTTTCTGGTCCTCTGCAGCTCTGCAAAACCTCAAATTCCCTTCTTTTGCATTTGCCTGTGCTTGTTGGTGGTCCTCCTGTCCACTGACCCATCTGCAATCTGGTGACCAGAGAGGGACAGCACGTAGGTGACTTCAGGGACTCTTCTGCAGCTTCTGAAACCCACAGCTGGACTTCCATCACCGTTGATCCGGATCTTCAGCTACAGAAGGGTGGGCATTGGCTCCTACCCCACCTGGAAAGTCCTGCATGAACTTGACTCTGTCCCCTTCTTTTGCAGGTCTGCTTCACCTGGAACCTGCCCTTGGCTTCGATTGGTCCTGTCCTGTTTCTGCATTCTCCAACCAAAACATCCTCATGTTAGCCTATGAGAAAACCGGGTAATTTACCTCTCTGCACCTGGCTGCTGGGGATTGCCTAGGTGCTTACCTTTTGGGGTTCCATTCTTTCACAGCCCTTGTCTAACTAAACCATACACTCTGGTGGGGGACACCCATTCGCATTCCATTGTTTAAATGTATGGTTTGGCCCCCTATGTGGCCCTTGCTAATTTATGCTTTTGCTCAGTACTTACCAGTGTATGAATTATGTAATCATACCTCTAGAGGGAAGTATACCAATGATAGTCTAGCTTGGTGTGCCTATAATAAAGTACCTTTATTTTTACAACACTGTGTGGTTCCTTTCATGTGTGATAAGTTACTGTATCACTACTGTGGTATTGCAAGTGCTTCACATGCCTCCTAGATAAGTCTTGGCTGCTCACCACAGCTACCCATGAGAGCCCTGGCTGTCTAGTGTTAGAAATGGGGTCTCTAGTTGGCAGTCGGTTTGCACCCTGTCCAAGTAGGGACCCTCACTCTAGTAAGGATAAGGGAGATAGCCGCTCAGATATCCCCTGCTCACCCCCTTGGTAACTTGACACGAGCAGTCAGGCTTATCTCAGAAGCAATGTGTAAAGCATTTGCACATAACACACAGTAATAAGTGAAAACACTACAAAAGGACTCCACACCAGTTTTAGAAAAATAGCCAATATTTATCTATATAAAACAAGACCAAATACAATAAAAATAAAAATATACAGTAATAAAAATATGACTTCTGCAAGATTTACTCAAAAATGCAGTTCCTTGAAGTCGATAGCTCCACCTGGGGCTATCACGGCGTCGTGATCAGCATAACCAACAATTCAGGCCGGCCGTGGCATTGTGGGCCAGTTACGGTGTCAGGAATCCAAACAGTACCTTGGATTTGCAAGGCATCGTGATCCTCACGGTGAGCTCCAGAGAGCGGCGTTGCTGACGTCGCGGTGTCGGTTCTGGAGTCAGTGCAGGAGTTGTCGGCCCCTTGAGGTCACACGTGTTGCAGATTGAACTCCAGGCTGATGAAGTCAGGTGCGCCAGCGTGCAAGGCGTCAAGGCTGCAGTACGAAGCGGGACGATGCGACGTGCGGTGCCCACAGGTCACGGTGCAGGCAGCGGCTCGGTGACGACGTCCAGCGGCGTCGGTGAGACCAGGGTTGCGATGTGAATCGGGGCGGTGCGACATGCAGTGTCCACAGGTCATGGTGTAAGCAGCAGTGTCATCGTTGCTGAAGCGCTTTCGTCAGTAGGCCCAGGCCAGCGGGATGGGATGGTGCTTCGTGTACCTCACGAGCGGTGTCTACAGGCCACAGTGCAGGCAACAGCGCCGGTGTCAGCGGGAGCGGCGTCATTGGGGATGCCCAGGCTGTGGTGTGAGCAGGTGATGCCAGAGTGCGGGGTTCACAGGTCGCGGTGCGAGCAGTGGCTCAGTGAAACCGTCCAATGACGGCGTCGGTGAGACCAGGGTCGGGGTGTGAAGCGGGGCAATGCGACTCTGTGTGGCGTCGAACAGGTCAAGGTGCAGGCCAGCGGCATCGTTGCTGGCGTCGCAGTGGGTTCTCCTCTTGAACAGCACAAAACACACAGTTTCCAGTGCTGCAGGTCGAGGAAACTGAAGTCTTTGGTGTCCCTGAGACTTCCAACAGGAGACAAGCTCTACTCCAAGCCCTTGGAGAATTTTCTCAAGCAGGACACACAGCAAAGTTCACCCTTTACACTCTTTTCAGGCAGAACAGCACCTGCAGGCCAGTCAGACAAAGCAACACAGCAAAGGGACAGTACTCCTCCTTCAGCTTTTGAGCTCTTCTCCTGGGCAGAGGTTCCTCTTGATTCCAGAAAGAGTCTAAAAGTCTGGGGGTTTTGGGTCTTCTTCTTATACCTGGTTCGGCCTTTGAAGTTGGCAAACTTCAATGCAAAGTCTCAAGTGTTTGCAAGATTCTTCCTTGTCAAGCCCAGGCCCCAGACACACACCAGGGGGTCGGAGACTGCATTGTGTGTGGGCAGACACAGTCCTTTCAGGTGTGAATGACCACTCCTCCCTCCTCTCTAGCTCAGATTGCTCATCAGTATATGCACGCTACACCCCTGCCCCCTTTTGTGTCACTGTCAAGAGAGGTGCAGAACAGCCCAACTATCAAACTGACCCAGAGAGACAATCCACAACCAGGCAGAGTCACTGAATGGTATAAGCAAGAAAACGCATACTTTCTAAAAGTGTTGTTTTCTAACTGACAATTTAAAAACCAACTTCACTAAAAGATGTATTTTTAAATTGTGAGTTCAGAGACCCTAAACTCCACATTTGTATCTACTCTCAAATGGAGTCTCCGCTTTAAGGATATTTAAAGGCAGCCCCCATGTTAACCTATGAGAGAGACAGGCCTTGCACAGTGAAAACCAAATTTGGCAGTATTTCACTGTTAGGACATATAAAACACACTAGTATATGTCCTACCTTAAACATACACTGCACCCTGCCCCTGGGTCTACATATGGCCTAACTTAGGGTTGCCTTACATGTAGTAAAAGGGAAGGTGGAGGCCTGGCAAGTGGGCACACTTGCCAAGTCGAATTGACAGTTTAAAACTCCACACACAGACACTGCAATGGCAGGTCTGAGTCATGTTTACAGGGCTACTAATGTGGGTGGCACAACCAGTGCTGCAGTCCCACTACTAGCATTTGAATCACAGGCCCTGGGCATCTCTAGGGCACGTTACTAAGGACTTATTAGTAAATCAAATATGCCAATTATGGATAAACTAATCCACAGTACAATTTAAATGGGGGCACTTGCACTTTAGGACTGATTAGCAGTGGTAAAGTGCGCAGAGACAATAAACCAGCAAAAACAGAGTCCACAACCAGGAGGTCAGAAGGCAAAAAGACAGGGGAGACACGCCAAAAAGCTGCCAGGTCTAACATATAGACACTGTAACACTAACTAATTGGGGTTTGCTTGGACCCAGTATAAGGTGTAACACCATTGGTGTCCACCACACACTGGGCCAGATTCCTACATTGGTGCAGCGGTGAGATAAGACGCTTGCAATTGCTTTACCACTCCGACACCAGTGACTTTCCACAGGAAAGGTCACTACTAGTCCTTGGAGATAGACTACACTTTAATAGCAGGGATTTCTAGACTTTTATGTAGGTACGTTGAGGGTCTAGCACAGCCCTTCCTCTACATTTTTAGGAAGTCTATAACCTTAGAGTAGGTAGGTGCACTCACACTACTCTAGGTAACATGCCTTCAGCACAGAACACAACCCGGGCTCAAGAATCTAAGTATGAGGGCCTCACTTTTCAGGAACTGAGAAAGCTAATGTGCCTCTAGAAAGCTGAAGACAGGGAGAAATTGCAACAAAACTCTACTCCTGGGATTGCTAATTCAATGTGATCTCCAAAACACAGAGGGCCAGGAAGAGCAGGAAGTAGAGACTGACCCTCCAGTGTTAGACAGAAGAGATTTAGATCCCACTGAGAAGGGTCAGGAGGATTCTGGGGAACACCATAGTCCTCTAGGGAGCACTCATGGTAGTGAAAAGGAAGGACATACAAGTAGGCCCACTTTTTCTCCTAGGGGGTAGGTGCAAAGGGTCCCCAGGAGGAGGGATAAATCCTCTGCATCTGTCCACACCCAAGTCGCAGCAGCTTCTGATGAGGCTGACCACTCTAGTTCAGGGGGACTTGCTAGATAGGGAGTTCAGTAGACTGAAAGTAGAACAAACCAAACTGAGGCTGCAACAGTTAGCTCTAGAAAGGGTGTCCTTGGCAGTGGAGAGGGAGAGACAGAATTTGGGGTTGGCACCCCATGGTGGCAGCAGCAACAGCTATAGAGAGACCAGGGTCAGGGAAGATTCCTATAATTCTAAGAGTCTTAGAAAAATAGTCCCACCTTATAAGGTTGAAGATGACATCCACAAGTGGATTACTGCTTTGGAGAGGGCCTGTAGAGTTCAGAAGGTCCCTTAGAGGCAGTGGGCAGCCATCTTTTTACTTTCCTTTACTGACAAGGGGAGGGACAAACTCCTCACTGTCAGAGAGGAAGATGCAGACAATTACCAAGTGCTTAAGGATGCAATCATTGATGGGTTTGGGTTGGCCACAGAAGAATATAGGATCAAGTTTAGGGAAACACATAAAGAGTTCTCCCAAGACTGGGTAGATTTTGTAGCTCTGTCACGGCTCTGGAAGGCTGGTTACATGGTAGCAATGTGCATGACTATCAGGGCTTGTATAATCTTATCATGATAGAGCACATCCTTAATAACTGCTATTCTGACAAACTGCATCAATATCTGGTCGACTCAGATCTGATCTTTATCCAAGAGTTGGAAAAGATGGCAGAAAAATGGGTTTGCACCAGAGTGAGTAGGAAAATTCACACTGGGGGTGACCAGACGAAGAAAGATTCTTCCAAGAATCAGGAGAAAGGTGGGGACAAAACCAAAGATAAAAAGGAGTGTTCATCAGGCCCATAAAATATTTCTGGGGGCGGGTATTTCTTCCTCATCCCACAATAAGAAACCTTGGTGCTACTTGTGTAGACCAAATGGCCACAGGGCAGGTGACAGCAGCTGACCTAAAAAGAGCACCAAGCCTGCTACTACCACTACCACTTCTACTCCTAGTGCACCTATGTGAGAAGAGGCCTCTTTTTTGCATGGTTACTCCCCACTTTTTGCCTGATGTTGATGTGTCCTAGAAGTTGGTAGTGCCCAGGGCCCCTGCTAACCAGGTTCCCTGGGCCAGAGCTCTTTCCCTAAATCTGTTGTGATGCTTGGCACAATTGCATACAGTCTTACATATTACTGTAAGTCCCTAGTAAATGGGTACCACAGTACCCAGGGCATGGGATAGAAGGAGTCGGGCCCTGAGGACAGCAGCACGATTGTCCCACCCTGTAGGGTCCTGCACCTAGATACACCCAGCACTGCCAGTGCAGGCTGAGTGTACTGGGGCAAACTTAAAAAGGCAAACACTCCCTGTATGCCCTGTCCACCCTACACTGCATATGATATGGGTAAGTCACCCCTCTGGTAGGTCTTACAGCCTTAAGGCAGGGTGCACCATACTATATGTGAGGGCATAAGTTCATGAGCAATATGCCCCCACTGTGTCCTTGCCAAACCTGGGACATAGTGAGTGAACAGAGCAGCCATTTCAAATACATGTACTGGACACTGGTCAAACACGAGTTCCCCAGTTACATGATGGCCACTCTGTACCCTGGGTTGTTTGGTATCAAACAACTCAGAATATTAAATCCAAACTGGTACCAGTATTGGATTAACCCTAAAGGTACCCAGGGGTCACCTTAGAGGTGTCCCCTGCAAAAGGTAACCTAACTGGCATAGTTGCTGACTGGTTCCATCCATCCTGCCGCTTCCAGACAGCCAATATACAAACCTGGGGGAGTGCCATGGCTCTCTGGTTTGTAAAACAACGCCCTTCCTGGGTGAAGGAGCTAAAACCCCCTCCCTCAGGAATGTGCAATACCCTGGCAGTGAGCTTCAAAGGGCTGCTGCCCCTGAAACTCAAGCCTCCAGGCCTGCTGCTAGCAGCAGATGGCTTCCACCTTTGCAAATCCCTTTTGGCAGGAGCTAAGGCGGGAAACCAGATAAAGGGTAGATGGAGTGGCCTCATTGAGCCTGGACTACCCCTAGGGGCTTGCAGGCGAAGTGGACCCTCCATTTCATTTCCCTCCATGTTGGATGGTAGGAAAATAGCCAAAGAGATTTAGGGAAGTGACCCTTCCCACAGGAAGTGGTCACTGTAGTGGATGTAGCCACTCAAGGGTACGTGTCCCATTGGACACTACCAGGTTCCCCCTAAAACGCCCACTAAATTCAGTATTTAGTGGGCTCCCCTAGACCAAGAAATTAGATTCATCAGGAAGAAAAGAAGACAGCACCAAAGAACCTGACCGGACAGAGGACCTGCTGCACCGGAAAAGGCTCCAAGACCCCTGCTTCCTGCACCAGAGTCCCGACAATCATCAGTGTGGAGGAGCTGACCACTGGACTGACCTCAAAAGACCCCATGGACCTCCAGGCTTTGCAACTAGCCCTAGATCTCCCTCCTGAGTGGAGGCACCACTCAAGAAACCAAAGGGACCTGCAAGGAACCTTCAAACCGGTGAGGGACACTTCACAGACTGTAAAATATCTCTGCAAGCGGAAGTCACAGCCAGACCCAACTACGCACGAATGACAAGCCAGAAGAGACCTGCAAGTGTGCCAAGTTTGGTGGCACAGTGCCCTCCCGTGTCCGAGTTGTGTTAACACCCAAGGTACCGACCAGTGCACGTCGGACATCATCAAAAACAGCTCTCCCAGAGCTGCAACTGGACCAGGAGGAAGCCCCAGTTGAGGGACTTCAGTGACACCCCAGACCTCCTGCCAGAGCACCCACTACATCCTGCAAGACCCCAAGAAGAAGACTTACGTCCAGCTCCAAAAGGTCCCTTTACGCACAGCATCCAAGACCTCCAAAATGGCCTGTACCTGGCCACTCTGAGCCTTGCACCGCAGGATCTGCTGTGCGCCCAAAGTCCCCAACCCCTTGCAACCTTAGCCAAAGGGGACCCCAAGGCACCACCTTTAAATCTGCAATCCAGCTCCTTTTCCAAGTGGCCTCTCCAGGTGGCCCTGTGCCAAGAGACTTTCCAACGCTGCTCCCGCTGGAACCGGGAGCCGCCCGAGGCTCTCCAGCTGGCACCAGGTGCCCACCGACTGCTGCGACCATCCTACAAAATAGACTCAGGTCACCCACATGTATGATTTTTAATGCATTTTTAAAGGTGACTGCCTAATGATTCCTATGGTGCATAATTACACACAGAAAGACTAACTTTATTAAAACTTAGAAAAGTCATATCTCAAAAAGTACGTAACTTATCTTAAATATCTTGGGCGCATATATTTATACTTTTTTTAGCGCCACATTTGCGTCATTTTTTGACGCAAAAGTGGCACTAACTTACAAAATACAATTATATTTTGTAAGTTTGTGCTGTTTTTGCATAAAAAAATTATGCAAATCCGGCTAAAAAAATGTATAAATACGGGCCTTGGTCTTAAAATGTATATAAAGGTCTGAAGTATTTTTATAAATTCTAGTCTTGAGTTATTCATTGTGTGTGCGTGTGGTGCATGATTGGATTTGTGAGTACAGCAAATACTTAGCACATCTCCTGGATTAGCCTAACTGCTCGACCACCCACCATAAAAATTGGAGCATTAGGTGGTCTAATTTTTACCTCTGGAAAACAAAATGTGGTTGTCTGGACCCCTTGCATAGTGTGCCTAATTTTGCACACTACATAGAGGGCCAGCCTCCTACACAATAGCATTGGTAATAGTAGTCAGTCCATGGGTATAGCTGGGTTCACCCAGGGAACTGCACTGGGTCCTGTGTTAGTTATGAGGCCTACTGAGGCAGTTTTGGTCTCTGAGGGTGGTGTTGACCTCTCCACCCTAGCTGCTTTTGTCCTTAATGAGGGTACGTACAGGCAACATCACCTTATCAATGGTGTTGAGGCTGAGGCCTACATGGACACAGGTGCTAGTGTCACAATGGTGACTGAAAAACTGTTTTTTCCTGGACAATACCTACTTTGTCACACGTTCTAAGTCACTAACACTCACAACAACACTAAATGCCAACCCATGTCTGTTGTTGACCTTAGCTGGGGTGGGGCGGTTACTGGCCCTAAGAAAGTTGTGGTGTCCTCGGACCTGCCTGTGGAGTGTTTACTGGGTAATGATTTGGGGACTTCAGCCTGGGCTGAAGTGGAGTTGGAAGCCCATACAGCAATGCTGGACATCCCTTGGCACATCTTTGCACTAACTAGAGCACAGGCCAAGAGACAAGGAGAGCAGGGGACACTGGAGCCTGGAAAAAGGGCCCAGGAGGTTCCAAAGAAGAGAGGTAGACAGGGCAAGAAATTACCCCCTGTTCAGACTTCAGTTGAGGATCCCACTCCTCAGGGACAGGAATCTGCCCCTTGTGAGGAACCTACACTAGAGGAGCTGAAAGCTGATACAGTTGAGCTCTTAGATGCAGGAGGCTCCACCAGGGAAGAACTAAGCCTAGAACAGAAGTCCTGGCCTTCTCTTGAGAGCCTGAGACAGCAATCTGCTGTTCAGGAGGCAGGGGAAATCATTGGGACCCATAAGATCTACTGGGACAATAGCCTCCTTTACTCTGAAGTGAGGGATCCTAAGTCTGGTGCCACCAGGAGGTTGGTCATCCCTCATAAGTTTAGGGAGTTCCTATTACACTGGCACATGCTGTTCCCCTTGCGGGCCACTTGGAGCAAAGCAAGACTTGGGACAGACTTGTCCCACACCTTCACTGGTCCCATATGTCTGAAGACACATTGGTGTTTTGTCGCTCCTGTGTCACCTGTCAAGCCAGTGGTAAGACAGGTGGCACTCCAAGGGCCCCCTTAATTCCACTTCCAGTAGTTGGGGTACCCTTTGAGAGGGTAGGGATTGATATTGTTTGACCCCTAGACCCTCCAACTGCATCTGGGAACAGATTTCTACTGGTGGTGGTGGACCATGCCACCAGGCACCCAAAGGCAATTCCCCTTAGGACTAATACAGCACCTGCAGTGGACAAGGCCCTCCTAGGTAACTCTTTCCAGGGTGGGGGTTCCTAAGGAGGTGGTGTCAGAGAGAGGTGAAAACATCATGTCTGCATACCTGAAAGGAATTTTGAAGGAGTGTAGTGTAACTTATAAATTCACCATCCCTTACTATCCACAAGGAAATGGTTTAGTTGAAAGGTTCATCAACACCTTAAAAGGTATGATCATGGTATTCTCTCAAAAACTCAGAAAGAGATGGGATGTCCTGTTGCCTTGCCTCCTTTTTGTCTATAGGGAAGCTCCTCAGAAGAGAGTGGGCTGTATTCCATTTGAGCTTCTGTTTGGACATCCAGTTAGGGGTCCACTTGCCCTTGTCAGGGAGGGTTGGGAACAACCTCTCAAGCAAGACATAGTAGATTATGTACAAGGCCTAAGATCTAGAATGGCAGAGTACATGAAGTGGGCTACCAAAAACCTTGAGACCAGCCAAAAACTGCAAAAGCAGTGGCATAACCAAATGGCTGTACTGACGGTATATCAGCCAGGACAGAAAGTGTGGGTCTTACAGCCTGTGGCTCCCAGGGCACTCCAAGACAAGTGGCGTGTACCCCACAATATTGTGGAGAAGAAAGGTGAGGCCACCTATTTAGTTAACCTGGCCACCCCTAGAAGCCCCCAAAGGGTGCTTCATATGAATCGCCTAAAGCCTTATTGTGATAGGGCTGACATGAGTTTGCTCATGGCCACTGATGAAGGTCAGGAAGAAGAGTGACCCTCCCCCGACCTCTTCTCCCACAACCCAGATGATGGTTCAGTGGAGAAAGTAGTTCTTGCTGACTGTCTCTCTGAAGAGACAACAAACTGAGTATAAAAATCTCCTCAGTCAGTTTTCAGAACTCTTTTCTTTGACCCCTGGTCAAACCACCTTGTGTGAACATGATATTAACATAGGTGACAGTCTGCCTGTAAAAAAAAGTAAAATCTGTAGGCAGCCTGATCATGTCATAGATTGTATCGAAGCAGAAGTGCAAAAGATGCTGGAGTTAGGAATCATTGAGCCTTTAGATAGTCCCTGGGCTAGTCCTGTAGTCTTGGTACTCAAGCCTCACTCTCAAAATGGAAAATGATAAATTAGTTTTTTTGTGTTGATTACAGATGCCCAAGTGCAGTCTCTAGGACTAATGCTTATCCAATTCCTAGGGCAGATGAACTAATAGATACACTGGTTGCAGCCAAGTACCTCAGCACATTTGACTTGACTGCAGAATGTTGGCAGATCAAGTTATCTGATGCTGCAAAGCCAAAAACAACATTCTCAACACCTAGTGGTCACTATCACTTCACAGTGATGCCCTTTGGTTTGAAGAATGCCCCAACAACATTTCAAAAGTTGGTGAAAAAAGTTCTGCAAGCCCTGGACAGCTTCAGTGAAGCATATCTAGATGATATAGCTGTTTTTAGCTCCACCTCAGAGGATCACCTGGTCCACCATGGAAGTGTACTGGAGGCCTTCGAAAAGGCAGGCTTCACTATCAAGGCATTCAAATGTCAGATAGGCAGGGCAAAGTGGTTTATTTAGGCCACCTGGTAGATGGAGGCCAAATTCAGCCACTACAGGTCAAAATCCAAACCATAATGGATTATGTTGCCCCTACCACTCCAACTCAAGTCGGAGCCTTCTTAGGCCTGACTGGATTCTACAGAAGGTTCATAAAGGGATATGGCTCTATTGAAGCCCCCTTGAATGACCTTACATCCAAAAGGATGCCCAAAAAGGTCTTATGGGCAGCTAGCTGCCAAAAAGTATTTGATGACCATGTGTTCTGCTCCAAATCTCAGAAGCCCTGACTACTAAAAACTGTTCATCGTCCAGACAGATGCTTCAGAGGTACAAATAGGGGCAGTACTTTCCCATGTTAATGAAGAGGGCCAGGATCAACCTGTTGCTTTTATAAGTAGAAGGTGGACCCCCAGAGAAAAGCGTTAGTCAGTCAGTGAGAGGGAGGCCATTGCTGTGGCCTGGGCTGTGAAGAAGCTGGGCCCATACCTGTTTGGCACTCACTTCCTTGTTCAAACAAACCACAAGCCCCTCCTATGGCTTAAGCAGATGGAAAGTGAAAATCTCAAACTATTAGGGTGGTCCATCTCCCGACAGGGAATGGACTATACAGTGGAACACAGACCTCGGAGTAACCACTCCAATGCAGATGGACTCTCCAGATAATTCCACTTAGACAATAAAGACACAACTAGGCAAGGTTAGTGTTATTGTCCTTCACTTGGAGGGAGGGGTTATGCAGGAAAGTCCCCTGTTTCTGGCATGGTTACCCCAACTTTTTGCCTGATGTCAGTGTGCTTAGACTGTTTTCACTGGGATCCTGCTAATCAGGACCCCAGTGATTGTGCTCTCTCTTCCAAATTTGGTTGTTTTGGTACTTCATATACCCCACAATTGGCATACTGGTGTACCGCTGTAGGCACCTCATAGATGGTACTTAGGTACCCAGGGCATTGGTACACCCGGGGACTCGCATGAGCTGTAGCTTGTATCATGCCACCCAGGGGAGCACATGCAAACTGTGTCTGCAGGCCTACCATTTGCAGCCTCCGTGAAATGGTGCATGCACCCTTTCACTACTGGTCACTACACCAGGTTACTATAAGTCACTCCTACGATAGGCCCTTTCAGCCCAAAGGGCAGGGTTCAGGTTCCTGGGTGTGTTCAGTTCCAATCCACTGGACTTCGTTAGTGCAGAGAAGCCATTTTGTGTATGTACTGGCCATTGTTCAATACCTGTGGCCCAGCTACATGATGGTAACTCCGAACCTGGGCATGTTTGGTATCAAACATGTCAGAATCATACCCCATTACTGATTCCAGTATTGGTGGCATAATTACATGCACTCTGGGGGTTCCTTATAGGATCCCCCAGTTCTGCTGCTACCAGTCTTCCACGGTCTGTGGGCAGCCTGCGCACAGTCGTGGCTGGAGACTTTGCAAAGTGGCGGGATGGGTGAAAGCAAAACAAAAATAAATATAAAAAACATAGATATTAAAAGAAATTCTACTTACTGTGTCGCCTCCAGCCTGCCCTGCGCCAATCATGACGCTGCTCAGAGCGGCGTTATGATTGGCTGGAGCGCCCTGGCTGGGCGCTCCAATGCAGACTGGAAGCCTGGGCCGGCTCTCACCAACTCGGCTACACAGTGCCAGGTTGGAGAGAGCCCCTGTGCACTTGTGTGTTTGGCCAGCTCGAGACGGCCAGCCAAACATACATGTGTACTGAGGGGAGTGCTCTGTGCTCTCACTGCTCGTCACCCCCATGTCCCGCCCCTTTAGAAATAAAATGACAATAAATAGTGTTTATTGTTGTTTTGTTCCTAAAGGTTTGCAGCTCCTGCTGTGGCTGGCGGGGGGGTGATGTTCCTCTGACTAACGGAGGAGCCGCCCTACCCAGACACAATTCTGCCCTCCTGCTGCTTGACCAGCTTGAGCAGAGGACAGCAGAACACAGGATTTCCTGTAGGAGAGGGGTGCAACCTCCTCTCCTTTGGAAATAGGAGTTACTGGGCTGGTGAGGAGTAGCCTTCCCTTGCCACCTGACTGCTTTGAAGGGGACATTTGGTGCCCTCCTTGCATATTCCGGTTTGCACCAGTACAGGGACCGCAGGTCCCTGCTCTGTCATGAAATACACAAAGGAAAGAGGAGTGTCCGCTCCTGCCCAGCACCACACTTAGGGTGGTGCCCAGATCTCCTCCAAGTGGCCACTTGGTTCTGCCATCTTGAAACCAAGGTGGGCAGAGGCCTCGGGGAGCAACTGACTGGGTAGGCCAGGTAGCTGACATCAGTGACACCTCCTGATAGGTGGTCACCCCAGAGAGTGACCAAATCCCCTTTTAGGGCTATTTAGGGACTCCCTTGAGGGTGGGTCCCCAGATGATTTGTCATGTAAGACTCCAACAGGAACTCTCTGCAAAGACATCTTCTGCTCCTGGACTCTGGAACCGCTGCTGGGCTACACAGGAACCAAACAAGACTGCACCACCTGAGAAGACCTCTCCTTGCAACATTGGGACTCCTCTTCAGGTGTGCTGACTGGGCCTCACTGTGAATTAGTGTGCCTGATGCCAGTGGGTTGCTAGTGTGGGCTCCGGCTGCTTATGCTGGCTTTCCTGCCTTCTGAGGGTCAGCCTGGACTCCCCTCCAAGGGTCGAGTCCCCAGGGTCTTGCTGATCCTCCACAGCTCTGCCACACCATCAATAGTTCCTTTTGCATTTGCCTGTGCTTGTTGGTGGTCCTCCTGACCACTGACCCATTTGCAATCTGGCAACCCTCGAGGGACTGCTCATAGGCAACTTCAGGGACTCCTCTGCAGCTCCTGGACCCCGCAGCGGGATTTCATCCATCACCGTCGATCCGGATCTTTAGCTACAGAATCATGGGCATTGGCTCCTGCCCCATCTGGAAACTCCTGCATGAACTGGACTCTGTCCCCTTCGTTTGAAGGTCTGCCTTACCTGGAATCTGACCTTGGGTGCCACTGGTCCGGTCCTGTTTCTACATTTTCCAACCACGACACCCCTATGTTAACCTATGGGAAAAACGGGTACTGACCTCTGCACCCGGCCGCTGGGGTTTTAATAGGTACTTACCTTTTGGGGGTCCACTCTCCTCCAGCCCTTGTCTAACTACTCCATACACTCTGGTGGGGGACACCCGTTTGCATTCCATTTTTTTAGTATATTGTGTGCCCCCCACCCCATAGGATCTTGCCAATTAATGCTTTTCCTGAGAATTAACAGTGTATATTTTGTGTATTTATACCACCAGAGGGAGGTATACCAATGGTAGTCTAGTTTGATGTGCCTATAATAAAGTACCTTTATTTTTGCAACACTGTGTGGTTCTTTTCATGTGTGATAAGTTACTGTGTGACTACTGTGGTATTGCAAGTGCTTCACATGCCTTCTAGATTAGTCTTGGCTGCTCACCACAGCTACCCTAGAGGGCCCTGGCTGTCTAGACACTGTAACACTAACTAATTGGGGTTTGCCTGGACCTAGTATAAGGTGTAACACCATAGGTGTCCACCACATATTGGGCCACCTTCCTACACATGTATAGTCATAAGCACTGAATAGTCCACCCACGTGCAGGGACCCTGGAGCAATTCTTTACTATATCTTCTTAAGTGGATATTTTTTGCTTTTGTTCAGGAAAGCCTGTAAAGACACTTAAGAAAGAGACAGATAATGAGGCCTATATATCTAAGCTACAGTGGCCAAATTCTTCATCATGAAGTCAAAAAAGGGCCAAAATATTAAAATGAGTCTAATTTAAGATGTTTTGCATGCAGTATAAATCTGTTTCACAACCCCCTTTCTATGGAAGAGATGAAGGAGGACAGAGCAGAGTAGCCTCATAGGTTGTCACTATATGGCTAAAATAGAGGCTGTACCTTTAAGTAACTAGGGACCACCAATATCCCATCATGTCCAGCTGGTGACAGTTGCTTCAGTTCTTTTTTCTGGCTCCTGCTGATAGGACTTTGAAGCATTGAGTTCGACCTTTTACATTATTTTTCTCAAATAAATTGTTCTCAGAAATTTTACACAATGTCTTTTAGCCTTTCTGGCTTTTTTCTGTTATTTTTCTTACAGAAAACGCAAGGATTGTGTTTGATAAAATGCCTTGATTGGTCGACAAGTGAACTTGCTGTGGCAGGTAACAGGCCAAAACAGATCTTCATGAGTTCTGTATCATCTGCCTATCTTCTCCTCCTCTTCCTGATGCCTGTGACATCTGTAGGGAGTTTTCCAGATGCACTCTGCACGACAGATGAAAGATGCACATTCAAGGTAGAGAAGTGAGACGGCGCCACAATACACAGCCTGCCAGTGGGACTTCAGAGCGAGGGAAAAATCAGTTTTCCACCAGGGCTCTTCCCTCAGCATCCGGTTGACGTGGAAGGGCTGAGAAGCGTGTTTGAGGCCAGAAATGACATCAGTCCCAGTCGAAGTGGAGAGGATCAACGTTAAGGTACGGTAAGGCGCTGACTTGTTTGCCATCAAAGGCTGGTTCGACATAGAGGAAGCGTTGGTGCATGCACCCTATCACGCAGGCTGCAATGGCAGACCTGCAGAGCACTTTGTCTGGGCTCCCTATGGGTGGCATAATATAAGCTGCAGCCCATAGGGATCCCCTGGCACCCCAATGCCCTGGGTACCTAGGTACCATACACTAGGACTTACATGTTTGTACCAGTATGCCAAATGTGGGGTGAAAAAGATTCTAGCAGCCAAGTTATAAGGGAGAGAGCATAATCACTGTGGTCCTGGTTACAAGGATCCCAGTGAACACAGTCAAACACACAGAAAACAGGCAGAAAAATGGGAGTAACATGCCAAGAAAAGAGGGTACTTTCGTACAAACACACACAGTAATACAGTAAAAACACTACAAAAGGGACACAACACCAGTTTAGAAAAACAAGACCAAAACCACTAAAATCCAACACACAGAAGCAAAGATATGAATTTTTAAATTTAACCAGTACTGTGCCTTGGACGAGGTGATCTCGTCCAAGGCACCGGTTCCTGGGTGCCTTGGACGAGATCACCTTGTCCTGCACCCGGGAACCGGGGGGAGCGCTAGCGCTCCCCCCTTGGGCTCCCCACCCACCCCCCCCGGTCGTGGATGGAAGGGGAACCCCTTCCACCCCCGACCCCCCCGTGACGTCAGCGCGCATCGCGCGCTGACAATCACAGAGGCCTCCTCCATCACACCGGAAGCTCAGCGTCCACCGCGATCGGAAGAGAAATGCAAGCATTTCTCTTCCGATCACGTGGAGGAGGCCGGAGAGGCTTCAAAGGGAAGGAAATGAATTTCATTCCCTTTGAAGTCTCTCTGAGCGTTTCAAAAGCCAGATTGTAAAGCAATCCGGCTTTTGAAACACCCACTAGACACCATGGGTTTATTTTCTATTTAGAAATTGGCATAAGGGAGCGACCCCTTGGGCAAGGGTTGCTCCCAGGGGGGGCTTTTTTTTTAAGGCCTTTTCCGCCCCCAGGGGGGCAGAAACCTCTAGGCACCAGGGATCATTTGTTTTTTTTTGTTTTTGTTTTTGTTTTTAGAGGTGGGGAGCGACCCCTTAGGCAAGGGTCGCTCCCCTAGGGGGCAAAATATATTTAGGCCATTTCTGCCCCCCTTGGGGGCAGATTGGCCTATTTTTATGAGGCCAATCTGCCCCCAAGGGGGACAGAAACCACTAGACACCAGGGAGTTTTTTTTTCTTCGTGAATTTCACGCAAGGGGAGCGACCGCTTAGGCAAGGGTCGTTCCCCTGGGGGGCAAATTTATTTTAGGCCATTTCTGCCCCCCGGGGGGCAGATCAGCCTATTTTAATTAGGGGCAGAAACCACTAGGCACCCGGGATTTTTTTTGTTTGTTGTTGTTTTACAGATGGTGAGCCACCCCTTAGGCAAGGGTCGCTCCCCTGGAGGGGTAAATTGTATTTAGGCCATTTCTGCCGCCTTTGGGGGCAGATCGGCCAATTTTAGGTCAATCTGCCCCCCAAAGGGGGCAGAAACCACTAGGCACCGGGGATCTTTTTTTTTGCGCCAATGTCACGCAGGCAAGGGTCGCTCCCTGGGAGGGTGGGAGGCAAATTTATTTTAGGCCATACCCCCACCCCAAATAAATGGGGCCAAAGTTGTTCTGCCCACTAGTGGGCAGATGGGACAATTACCCCTGATCCACACCCCGGGGGGCAGAAAGTCTACTAGATGCAAGGGAATTTAAAAAAATATATATATATTGGGGTGGTGGCTACCAACAAGTATGGGCCTGGTTACGCCCCCACCTCAACTGAAGGGGGTAGCACTCTAAAACATCTTTTCCCACAGCAAGCAAGAAGGCATTGGATTATTTTGGATTTTACTTTTACATTTGGGCCATGAGAACTTGGCTTACTCTCAAAATCGTCCCACTTGGAATGGTGAGGGCTGCACTTTATGGACTTTGGAACGCTGCCTGGTAGAAAAATCCACAATACCTATACACATCTGAAAACTAAACATCTGGGTGATTCCAGACTGGTGTGTTTCACATGCACCCCACACCATTTTTGTACCCACAATCCCCTGCAAACCTCCAACTTTGCTTGAAATCACACATTTT